>NC_052338.1:13076316-13390723 GCF_016432855.1 Salvelinus namaycush
CATTTGAAATGTGTAATTTTTGCCAATGCGTTTCAGTTTAGTGCTGATTGTTCATTGTTTTGAAAAAGTGAACTCTGTTTGGACGAATGTGCTCAAACAATTGAGAAAACTGTAATGTAGTTCATGACTGGGTGGCTGTTATTTTCATTTATTAATTTCACAATCTGGAGACAGGCAAAACAACCAACCAGACAACCCATGATGCGAGACAAACTCAGCAGTGCCTGAAGTATACATTGTCTTAAGATCAAATATAACAATTAGCTATGCATATATGTCCTTTCTTTTTGATGGAGTGAAAGGGAGGTTAGCACATATAAAACATCCTTACTGAATGAGTGTTAATCGTTGTTTAACGCTTCACCTAAAATACACTGCTCAAAAATAAAGGGAACACTTAAACAACACAATGTAACTCCAAGTCAATCACACTATGAAATCAAACTGTCCACTTAGGAAGCAACACTGATTGACAATAAATTTCACATGCTGTTGTGCAAATGGAATAGACAACAGGTGGAAATTATAGGCAATTAGCAAGACACCCCCAATAAAGGAGTGGTTCTGCAGGTGGTGACCACAGACCACTTCTCAGTTCCTATGCTTCCTGGCTGATGTTTTGGTCACTTTTGAATGCTGGCGGTGCTTTCACTCTAGTGGTAGCATGAGACGGAGTCTACAACCCACACAAGTGGCTCAGGTAGTGCAGCTCATCCGGGATGGCACATCAATGCGAGCTGTGGCAAGAAGGTTTGCTGTGTCTGTCAGCGTAGTGTCCAGAGCATGGAGGCGCTACCAGGAGACAGGCCAGTACATCAGGAGACGTGGAGGGCAACAACCCAGCAGTAGGACCGCTACCTCCGCCTTTGTGCAAGGAGGAGCATTGCCAGAGCCCTGCAAAATGACCCCCAGCAGGCCACAAATGTGCATGTGTCTGCTCAAACGGTCAGAAACAGACTCCATGAGGGTGGTATGAGGGCCCGACGTCCACAAGTGGGGGTTGTGCTTACAGCCCAACACCGTGCAGGACGTTTGGCATTTGCCAGAGAACACCAAGATTGGCAAATTCGCCACTGGCGCCCTGTGCTTTTCACAGATGAAAGCAGGTTCACACTGAGCACGTGACAGACGTGACAGAGTCTGGAGACGCCGTGGAGAACGTTCTGCTGCCTGCAACATCCTCCAGCATGACCGGTTTGGCGGTGGGTCAGTCATGGTGTGGGGTGGCATTTCTTTGGGGGGCCGCACAGCCCTCCATGTGCTCGCCAGAGGTAGCCTGACTGCCATTAGGTACCGAGATGAGATCCTCAGACCCCCTGTGAGACCATATGCTGGTGCGGTTGGCCCTGGGTTCCTCCTAATGCAAGACAATGCTAGACCTCATGTGGCTGGAGTGTGTCAGCAGTTCCTGCAAGAGGAAGGCATTGATGCTATGGACTGGCCCGCCCGTTCCCCAGACCTGAATCCAATTGAGCACATCAGGGACATCATGTCTCGCGCAATCCACCAACACCACGTTGCACCACAGACTGTCCAGGAGTTGGCGGATGCTTTAGTCCAGGTCTGGGAGGAGATCCCTCAGGAGACCATCCGCCACCTCATCAGGAGCATGCCCAGGCGTTGTAGGGAGGTCATACAGGCACGTGGAGGCCACACACACTACTGAGCCTCATTTTGACTTGTTTTAAGGACATTACATCAAAGTTGGATCAGCCTGTAGTGTGGTTTTCCACTTTAATTTTGAGTGTGACTCCAAATCCAGACCTCCATGGGTTGATAAATTTGATTTCCATTGATAATTTTTGTGTGATTTTGTTGTCAGCACATTCAACTATGTAAAGAAAAAAGTATTTAATAAGAATATTTCATTCAGATCTAGGATGTGTTATTTTAGTGTTCCCTTTATTTTTTTGAGCAGTGTATATAATACCTTTGACTTTTTTAAATTCATTTTAATGTATACAGACTTGTGTAAGACACTATACTGTATAATTTGAAATCAAATCAAATGTGATACACAATCACATATTTAGCAGATGTTATTGCAGGTCTAGCGAAATGCTTTTGAGGCTCTATTATAGAATAGCATATCATTTTCTACTTGATTGCATCACCATTTCATTTTAATCCATTTTGAATTCAGGCTGTAATGCAACAAAATGTTGAAAAAGTCAAGGGGTGTGAATACGTTCTCAAGGCACTGTAAAATGAAGCATTACTTTTGCATACAGGGTTTCTCACTTTGGATTGGCTTCTAGTAGTTGAGACATGTGCACAAAGTTAGAATTTCCTCATTCTCACACAACTGACTTAGTTAGGGGTAAGTTTCTCAAAACACAGAGGAAGGTGACACACACACACTAATTTTTCATCCTCTGCCTGCTGTAAAAAGCCCAATAATTTGTTTTTACAAAAAAAAGTACTTTTGTATGTTAACCACTCATATTCTTTGCGTTTCCTAAAAGCCTTGTAGCTTACGTTTGTCATTTATCTCAACAATCCAGACCTAAGCCACTATCCATTGGTTATTCATGGGTTGTCAAAATAAACAAAGCACCACTTTTGCTATGAGGTTATTGGCATAAAAGCTAGACATGAAGGAAGCTTTATGTTGACATCTGTTCGGTTTTCTGCCTTAACATTGTAATCTGTTAATTTGCCCAGGTGACTAGCCAACCTCTTTTGATTAAACACCCTCCCAATCAAAATCTTTGTCACTTTAATATCTCCGATAAGGACACATTCTACAAACAATGGCGCTTGATTAAGTTAATTGGTTTTAAGCATATGCTAATAAAACAGACACCTGTTGCACTGTCGCTGATGTTCATTTGTCAAAGCACCAGAAGGCCAGCATCCCGGAGTCGCCTCTTCACTGTGGATGTTTAGACTGGCGTTTTGCAGGTACTATTTAATTAAATGGCCAGTTGAGGAATTGAGGCGTCTGTTTCTCAAACTAGACACTAATGTACTTGTCCTCTTGCTCAGTTGTGCATCGGGGCCTCCCACTCCTCTTTCTATTCTGGTTAGAGACAGTTTGTGCTGTTCTGTGAAGGGAGTAGTACACAGCGTTGTACGAGCTCTTCAGTTTCTTGGCAATTTCTCCCATGGAATAGCCTTCATTTCTCAGAAAAAGAATAGACTGACGAGTTTCAGAGAAAGTCCTTTGTTTCTGGTCATTTTGAGCCTGTAATCGAACCCACAAATGCTGATGCGCCAGATACACAACTACTTTAAAGAAGGCCAGTTTTATTGCTTCTTTAATCAGCACAAAAGTTTTCAGCTGTGTGAACATAATTGCAAAAGGGTTTTTGAATGATCAATTAGCCTTTTAAAATTATAAACTTGGATTAGCTAACACAACGTGCCATTGGAACACAGGAGTGATGGTTGCTGATAATGGGCCTCTCCATGCCTATGTAGATATTCCATATTTTTTTTGTTGCCATTTCCAACTACAATAGTCATTTACAACATTAACAATGTCTACACTATTTCTGATCAATATGATGCCATTTTACTGAACAAAACATTTGCTTTTCTTTCAAAAACAAGGACATTATTAAGTGATCCCAAACTTTTGAACGGTAGTGTATATATATTTAAAATAATAAGCCACAATCTATTTGCAATATTAAAGATTATCCACCCCCTAAAAAAAAAAAAGTATAAATAAATAATGTAACCTGAAACATGGGGCTAAAACCTTAAACGTTATTGAGTTGTTATGTGTTAATAAAATTAAGACTACGTTACCCAGCAGGCTATGCGGGGGGACAGGTGGTTGAAGAATGTCTTGCATGGCTGAACAAGGAGTTCTATAGTTGAAGTATCTGTTCATTAAAAGTAGTTACACCTACGCCCCGGTTTGTCATTATACATAGGAGCAAACATAACATTTTGTCCGATTGGTAGTCGCTATGACGACAGAGAAAAGGAAGTAGTAACTCCGCAAATTTCCGAGACGAAAATGGAACATTCTACCACAAGTCAAGTGACGTGAGTAGTCGAAGATGCTAGCTTGCAAGAGCGATGGCAACGAGCCGCAGCAGCTAGAGTGACAGCAGCGAGAACGAGGCTATATTGGAATCTGTTGACGGGCAACATACCGTATTAAGAGAAATTGACACCACCCGTTTCCCGTCATGGATAGGCTTAGTCCTCCTATGCAGTTAACAGGCAATCTGACAATTGGAAACGTTTCAAGCAGAGATTCAATATCTACCTAGCAGCCAGTGGAGCAGGGGGAGATGACAAATTGAAAGCTTCCATTTTTCTGCGTGTTATTGGAGAGGATGCATTGGACATTTACAATAGCTTTCAGCAAGATGAGGCAAACGTGACATTGACTGTACTAATGGCTAAATTTGAGGAGTACTTTGTACCAAGCCAGAATGTCACGTTTGAGAGATACAAGTTTCTCTCAAGATCAGAAACAGGGAGTCAGTTTTGATCCAGTATTTGATCAGGCTGAGATGAACACACTGAGCAAAACGTGTGGATATGAAAATCTGAAAGACTCACTAGTGAAAGACAGGATAGTCTGTGGCATACTTGATAATGGACTCAAGGAGAGATTGCTGTGTGAGCAAGATTTAACTTTGGATAAAGCAGTGAATTTTTGTTGAGCAGCTAAAACCACCAGAGCACAAGCTAAAGAGCTGCGTAGGGATGACGTCAGCACATGCAATAAAAAGAGAGGAGCAACACACACAATTCCTTACAAAACAAAAACAAGCAAAAGAGAGAAATCCAAACACTACATGTGGAAACATGTGATTAATCCACAAAGCCAAAAAAATGCCCTGCATATGGCAAATCATGCAACTGTGGGAAAAATTCTCAAAATGCTGCAAAGTTGAGGCTACAAAGAAAAAGGTTCACACTCAAGGAGGAGACTGAATAATTATTTGTTGATTCTGTGGAAATATGCAATGCAGTAAAGGCTGAATGGATTGTGCCATTGACTGTGAATGAAACTATAATACCATTCAAGCTTGATACTGGAGCTCAGGTAAACCTGTTGTCGCTGGATGACTACAAAACACGGAAAGTGAAGAGCAAAATACACCCAGTGAAAATCAAGGTTACTGGTTAAACTGGGGAGAACGTACCAGTCAAAGGAAGCTGCATAGTAACTTTACAGCACAAAGGAAAACAGTTCAAATCACAACTGGTGATCGTGGAAAAGAGTGTGCAGCCAATTCTAGGAGTCAATGCATGTTATGACGGCTGCGTGATCCCATGGTGTTTATACTTGCGTACTATTGTTTGTACAGATGAACGTGGTACCTTCAGGTGTTTGGACATTTCTCCTAAGGATGAAGCAGACTTGTGGAGGTCCACAATCTTTTTCTGAGGTCTTGGCTGATTTCTTTAGATTTTTCCATGATGTCAAGCGAAGAGGCACTGAGTTCTTATTCATTTTTATTTAACCGTTATTTTACCAGGTAAGTTGACTGAGAACACGTTCTCATTTGCAGCAACGACCTGGGGAATAGTTACAGGGGAGAGGAGGGGGATGAATGAGCCAATTGTAAACTGGGGATTATTAGGTGACCATGATGGTTTGAGGGCCAGATTGGGAATTTAGCCAGGACACCAGGGTTAACACCCCTACTCTTACGATAAGTGCCATGGGATCTTTAATGACCTCAGAGAGTCAGGACACCCGTTTAACATCCCATCCGAAAGACGGCACCCTACACAGGGCAGTGTCAATCCCAATCACTGCCCTGGGGCATTGGGATATTTTTTTTTTTAGACCAGAGGAAAGAGTGCCTCCTACTGGCCCTCCAACACTACTTCCAGCAGCATCTGGTCTCCCATCCAGGGACTGACCAGGACCAACCCTGCTTAGCTTCAAAAGCAAGCCAGCAGTGGTATGCAGGGTGGTATGCTGCTGGTGAAGGTAGGCCTTGAAATACAGCCACAGGTACACTTCCAATTGATTCAAATGATGTCAATTAGCCTATCAGAAGCTTCTAACGCCATGACATCATTTTCTGGAATTTTCCAAGCTGTTTAAAGGCACAGTCAACTTAGTGTATGTGAACTTCTGACCCACTGGAATTGTGATACAGTGAATTATAAGTGAAATAATCTGTCTGTAAACAATTGTTGGAAAAATGACTTGTGTCATGCTCAAAGTAGATGTCCTAACCGACTTGCCAAAACTATAGTTTGTTAACAAGACATTTGTGGAGTGGTTGAAACACTTAGTTTGGAGTCATTAAAACTAGTTTATGTAAACTTCCGACTTCAACTGTATGTCTCTATAAGAGTGGTATGCAGTGCTTTGGCTGAAGGAAAGATGAGGCAAGGAGAGTGCTGTAGTATCAAATTCAAAGAACATGTGGAGAAATGTGGCGCTATTGTAGTTCTCATACCTCCTGCTGCCATAGCCAATAGATGTGCTGCTGCGTCTGCTCCATACTGCAGCACTGCGGCAGCATACATACATCCACCCCTCTTTTTGTTTGGTTGAACAGAGGATGGATAGAGCAGTATGGCAAGGGACTGAGAGATTCAGAAGATAAAAGACCAATGGAAATATGAAAACATTCCAAATCTACCATGAATAAACTGGAATCAGATTGATGTAAATCAAGGGCAGGGGACATGAAAGAGACATAAAAGTGCACAGATAAATAACATCAGATTCTCCGATTTTTAAATATCTGAAATTGGGGTTTTGTTGGTTTTTTGACACTGAAGGCACTCAAAGCTCTTATGACGCAAAGTGCAGAAAGCTGGAGGAATATCTTGCACTTGATAGTTTGAAGATGGCCCGTTTTCTCCTTTCCTTGCTAGAGACTTCATGTTTTCTGACTCCTTTCTGATTGTGGGACCACCACTGGTCACAGTGGGAGACAGAGTTGGAGACTACTCTGTCAACACCCCTCAAAGGCCACTGTGTCCATAGTAACACAATGTCCAATTCATGGTAATGTTTGCATGTTCACTGTGTTGGATGAGTGAGTTAAGTAAGTGTGTGTGTGTGTGTGTGTGTGTGTGTGTGTGTGTGTGTGTGTGTGTGTGTGTGTGTGTGTGTGTGTGTGTGTGTGTGTGTGTGTGTGTGTGTGTGTGTGTTTTATGCTCTATTACATGTAGGTAAGAAGTAGCCATATAAGCGTATATATAGTTCAAAGATTAAGCTCGTCTCAAGCAAATGCCTGTATATGAGAGAGAGAGAGAGAGAGAGAGAATGCAAATGCTTGTGCGGCACCACAGAGCCAATGGAATAGTCCCAAAAGGCAATTTTTGAAATACGTATTTGACAGCTCTGCAGTGACTCACTATAAGCGATAGACATGTTTGAGTGTGTCTGCTCTTTTACAAGGGCTCTCTATGAGCACTTGTGTCATTATCAGTCCCCCGGCGCCGATTAAGCCCCCCGTATTAATAACGAATGGTCCCAAATAATATTTATTGCCTTGCAAAGGAGCTGTAATTGGAATCACCTAGAGACACTGCAATGACTCACTGTGGAAGACTTCACAGGCCCTCATTACTGTCAACCTTAATGACCTGTTAACAACGTCCTTCAGCTAACCTTTAGCCAGGTTATAATCTGGTGCTGGATCAATGCAGACCACTGGAACTCTCCCCCATGCTGATGTAGGTCTGGAATGTCAGGTATTCTGGTGCAGTATAGAACCTGCTTTGTATCGGTGACAACATTAGCCAGGTATCTGTGATTGAGCAAGTATGATTGAGCTACCGGGCAAGAACATTGGCAAATAGGCTAACTATCAGCTGGGATCTGAACGTAAATCAGGGGCCAACCATTCCAACTGGTGGAGAGTGGCTGTATACGTGTCACTGGTAGGAAGTAATCTCACTTTTCTGGTCTCACAGATTTTTACCAGGAAAGGAAATTAAACTCCTGTTGGCTAGCACCTTTGATTATGGGGAGCGCTGGGGATGTAGGCTGTGAGCTGAAACAAAGTTGACTTGTTTGTACACTAAATTAATGTGTACGATAAGGTTTGAGGAAGCACAATATCTAAAATGTCTATGGACATGAAGAAAGATGTACAGTGAGGGAAAAAAGTATTTGATCCCCTACTGAAAATCTGTGGAGGGAGCTGAAGGTTCGAGTTGCCAAACGTCAGCCTCAACCTTAATGACTTGGAGAAGATCTGCAAAGAGGAGTGGGACAAAATCCCTCCTGAGATGTGTGCAAACCTGGTGGCCAACTACAAGAAACGTCTGACCTCTGTGATTGCCAACAAGGGTTTTGCCACCAAGTACTAAGTCATGTTTTGCAGAGGGGTCAAATACTTATTTCCCTCATTAAAATGCAAATCAATTTATAACATTTTTGACATGTGTTTTTCTGGATTTTTTTGTTGTTATTCTGTCTCTCACTGTTCAAATAAACCTACCATTAAAATTATAGACTGATCATTTCTTTGTCAGTGGGCAAACGTACAAAATCAGCAGGGGATCAAATGCTTTTTTCCCTCACTGTATATATTACACAGGTGTCACTTTGCATATAAAACATTTAATGCAAAAACGAATTGGCAAACTTTCAAATCAAGTTCTTGGTTTGTAAATCGATCAAATTTTACAAACCAAAATCAAATCTAAAACGTTTATTAATGACGCCCCTGGATCCACAGCCCATGGAATATGCACTCAGAGGGAAGCAAGGAATGGATGGAAATGAACCAAACATGACTGGTCCAATTAAATTACATCCCTAGCTCACCGCAACACCAATCCATAAAACGTACTGCTCTCGCATTGCTTGCTGTCTGTGATTATTTACAAGTTTCCTTTGCACTTTACACAGTCAAATTTTTAATAATCTAAAAGGAATACACAAGGTCCATGTTTCCCAGTGCAATGAAAATAGATTTACACAGCCCCCGAAGATGAAATATCAATGAGAGATAGGAAGTATTGGATATTAGTCTTTGGCATTAAAAATGCTGCCTTTTTACTTACATGGTGTTTAAAATGTCTCATCATTTAATAACCTCTTAACCCCTTGCAAACACACCCCTACTCAAATAAGCTTGAGAGTGACTATCTGCTCCTGAGAGAGATGACTTCTCCGCAATGTTTCTCTTGGCACAAAACACAATTTCTCATGCAATTAGGAGCTGCTAATGTATCGCTTAACATTTTCACATGAATCAGAGACCACCACTTTATTTTCCACTTAGGGTGTTTATAAAATACCACTAAAATGTGTGGAATGATTTGTCTGTATTTAGAAGCCCTCAGAGCAAATAGGCTTTATTGAAATGATATAATAATAAAAAAGCTGATACAGTGGGCCTATGGGATACATAGAAGATTGTGTTGGATATGGTTTAGGATAGGTCAGTGTGGAACACCATAACACTATTTCATAGACAAACTTCCACGTCTCACACAGGCAGGCACTAGAGAACCTGCATTGCGCTCACCTGGCTCTCTAAGGTCCCACGCTGACTCGGCAGTAGCCTAGTCTGAGGCATTAATTGATGGGTTTTGTCGTCGGCTCTCCATCGTGCTGATGTTGCTTTCACCTTGATCCTTTTTCATTTGGCAGTGGGCCTGCATGGTCTCCGACCGAGAAAAACAACATCCAACCGTCTGCCAACCGTGAGTAGACCTATGTCAACCATATCCAGGGCTTGGCTTGTGCAAGTGATTTGGGTGCTAAATGTGCCAGGTATGTTAAGCAAACTTTATTTACGGTTTGCTGATCAAAGAGAACAACCGCAACACTTTTACTCTGGCATTGAAAAACATTTGACTTTTCAAAGTAGGAAAATAATTTGCACATCTGAGTAGGCCTGTTGCAGGTGCGTGGGAATAATTGATATCAAAATAGAAACTCGCACACTGCTCTTAGTAGGTATCACTTCCTTTTATTAATTTGAATTATTGGCCTTTGTCAGAGCTTTTCTTTTGTTTCTTTTTCAAAAGTAGAAATAGATTAAGTTCTAAGGTTGTTTGCAGTACTGTTACTTATTGTGCAGTTTAATTAGTAGCATAGTATGATTAGGGTAACTTGAAAGTCATTTCAGGTCATTGATGGTTTGACTAGACACAACATTCTAGCTCTCCATTGGTCCCTCTAAGGAAAAAAGGCAATGAACTTGTAAAAAAATGAAAATAGCTTTGATGTTGTTTTTCCTAAGGGGTGATGTTTTGGGTCACTAAGAACCCCCTTTAAGCACAATTGTTTTTGAGCACATTCAATCAGTATGAACAATCAAATGGACCATGACCAGCAGTTCATCATCTGTATTATTCCAAGGTAGGTTGCTCCCATTTTGAAAGGCTATTAATCAAATCAATCATATGGGAAAGCTTGGCTGCAAGTACCAAATGCTTGAAACCAAAAAAATCTTTCAGTATAAGAAAATTATCAGGAATCAAGGTAAGACCCAAGTGCAGACTGTGTGAAGTTACAATGTTTATTGTAACCACAGGGGCAGGCAAACGACAGGTCAAGGCAGGCAGGGGTCGATAATCCAGAGTAGGAGCAAAGGTACAGGATGGCAGGCAGGCTCAAGGTCAGGGACAAGCAGAGTTCAGTAATCCAGAGGTGGAGCAAAGGTACAGAATGGCAAGCAGGGACAAGCAGAGTTCAGTAATCCAGAGGTGGAGCAAAGGTACAGAATGGCAAGCAGGGACAGGCAGAGTTCAGTAATCCAGAGGGGGAGCAAAGGTACAGAATGGCAAGCAGGGACAGGCAGAGTTCAGTAATCCAGAGGGGGAGCAAAGGTACAGAATGGCAGGCAGGCTCAGGGACGGGCAGAGTGGTCAGGCGGGCGGGTACAGGGTCAGGACAGGCAAGGGTCAAAAACCAGTAGGACAAGAAAAGGAGATGCTGGGACAATACAGACGCTGACAGGACAAACGCTGGTAAGCTTGACAAATAAGACGAACTGGCACAGACAGACAGAAAACACAGGTATAAATAACCAGAGAATAAGTGAGGAAGATGGACGACACCTGGAGGGGGTGGAGACAAGCACAAGGACAGGTGAAACAGATCAAGGCGTGACAAAAATTGGAACATAATTATGTTCATATGGTGCATGGGGTTCCAATGCTACATTTGTTATATTAGCACCCCCTTCAGAACAATTTCCCCAAAATGTAAATACAAAATGTAGGAACTCCAGTCAGGGTCTCAACTTACTGTTGCGAGTTAGAATAATAGAATACACGGTGCAATTTCAAAATTTGGTTTTGCATAAGCAGTTTTACTCTGTCAGTCACTGGTAGTCAGTCAATTAGCCCATGTCAGCTAATTTATCTTTATTGCTAAGTTAGTTTAGCAGCCAGCTATCTAAACTTGTTATCATGGTCGAATTATCGGCCAGAGGGCCCCCATTGATTTTGTTAGTCAGTCTCACTATTGATACACCGGTGTGTAGTCTAAGTAACATAATACAAAAATCCACATCAAAATCTGTGAGTTTAAGCTAGAGATATGTTTTTTTGCAAGGGCTGTGTCTCAATCCACCACATCCGCCTGTGTCGACCTTCCGCATCAAAGTCGGACACCTCCATCAAAGTTGCCCTTCCCTGTACTAGCCTATAATATGGGAAGCGGGGGCAAGTTAATGTTAATGTCAGTATGAGTCAGCATGACTGATGTTATGATAAAAAAATATATAGAATTAAAAGAAAATTGCATCCACGTGAAAAAGACAAAGAAAATGACTGAAGGACACAAATAGGTTTATTTGGTTTAGGCATTGGAATCTGAGCATGGAAGAAAAGAGTAGAGGTACAGACATATTAAAAGCCTTTTAAACAAATACATCACCATATGTAGAGACTAAGCTGTATTATCCCATGTGATAATTCCAAAGGTTTGTATAGAAATGTATGAGTTTAACCCTGAGAAAATAGAATCTAGCAAGACTTCTATTCAGTTGTAACCTACCAGGGGGAAGAGGAGGAAAAATAGGAGCTTTCATATTTCAACTATGTGTGCGAGTAGACAGCAGCCTTAGAATGAATGAGCAAGAGTTGACACTCTTATGTCTCTTAAAATGTATCGGGCAATTGAGCTCCTGGACACCACCATGGATGACCAGAATACCAATGAGGGTAAAGCAGCAGCACTGTAAGAGTGCCTGAGTGAGTACAATAGTGTGTGAAACTTGTGTATGGGTTTTTTCTTGAGTGTTATGCACTAAATAGTCTCAAGAAAACATTGTGTCACCAAGATGGCCGACTTGTTCTATTTTACAAGGTTAAGAGATAATGAGCCAGACAGCTCAATTAATTAAACGTCTGTGTGAATATGGTGACAGAAGCACGGCATTCTTGAGTTAATTTATGTAATTCTGTGTCGGGAAATAATTAAATACATCTGTAATGAAGGTTGCTTTTTGTACCACACGGCCTGTGAAATTATCAATACAAGCACATGCAGAAAATCAGACAGCTTGGTCTCCGTCTATGGCTACAGCTTTCAAACACATTATGTTAGTCACTTGCTTTCTTTTTTGGCCCTGAGACAAGGACACATCCTCGTCTCTAAACAGTGTCATATTACAGTTTCATATTATACACTCACCAGAGGTATGGTTTCAGAAAGCAAAATAAATAAACTTTAAAGCATTGTTTTTTCTCATTGGTCCTAGCAATCAGTTTCTAGTTCTCTACATTTGTTTTAATTTGTTTCTATCTGATGGGCCTTGTGGGCAGATGAGTATCACTTTGTAAGGCTTTGATGCCAAGAAAAACTTGAATTTGTTTAAATGCTCTGTTAGGGTACACGTTATCTTAAAGTATTATGTTTTCTCACCAAAATCCCACCTTCTTGCCCAAAACCCAACACGTGTCCATGTTTTTCTCTAATTTCTAACAAATTGTTTTACATCATCCTTACATTTCTACAAACCAAAAAATGGAATTGGTAACTTTTCCTGTCTACAGCAGTAAGAACAAAATGTTGAGGATAAATACATTTTTAAAAGAAGAACCAGCAAAGATTTGTATTAATGAGAAATCTAGTTCTGCCGCTAAATGGCTTCAAACTAAAAAGAAAAATAGTTAAAAACATCTCCCAGATCACAACACTTTTTTTTCTTTTGATATCACATTTGTTTCACCCCTTTCAATGATAAAATAAGAAACGAGACCGGGAGTCAAAGTCTTTGTCAGACTTTTATACTGCAGTGTCTTTGCTAAACCTTTAACACTCATTAGGGGTTTGACATGAACCTTGAGGACTGTAGAGCTTTATTAGGAAACCACCTCTTTTGGTCCTTTTCCTTGGAATATGGGAGCCACTGTGGGCCTATACAACAGTTTTTATTTTGTACCAATATACCCTGGTAAAGACTTTAATAACAGTTCAGTTACATGTCAACCAAGTGCGAGTAACAAGCACTTGTCTGATACTTAGACCTAAAATAGTTATGTTCTTTGGTTTATCCCGTTATCTTCTGTTAACAATTTAAAGCTGTTTTAGATGATTCCTGTTGGCATATTTTGCCCTCAAGGTTCACGAACTGTCACAGAGTACACACATATACATACATACTGTCATACATACACGGATGGTCCTGTGCTTTGGTCATGAGTAAATGTCATCAAAGGTAAAGACTATGAATGTTAAAATATGTAAAAGGTATTTGGTCACAATAGTATTTTTCATAAGACAGCTAGTTATTTGGCAATTTCAACTCTACTATTAGAAAGAGAAAGTAAGTACTCCTTTTTGTATCAACATAGAACATCTCCTTGAAAATATATCCCATTTTCATTTGGTTACTCTTTAAAGGTTAAAAGTTATATTCAACAAAATGTGATAGTTCCATGTCAAAAGGGGCAAGCCAAGAAATCCATACAAAAGGACTTGCTTCTATTAAACAAGGCTAACTCACGTATCCTATAATGGCAATTAAATCAAAAATAATGTTTTTGGCTTAGGTTCAGTTAAAGCACTCTTCATACTGGCTACCCCTTAATACAGGAACAACAAAAATCTGAAAACAATGGCGTAGTTTATCTCTTAAAAGAAGGTTATGAAGGGAAAAAACGAAACCATTACAAATTGTACATCTTTGGACATCATTCAGCTTGGTTTTCATATAAAAACTTTTTGGGATAGGCTGACGAGGTGTTCTACAGTGGAAACTAGTGCCATGTCCATGCGTTCCAGGTCAGTATCTCCGTTAAACTCCCTGGAAACAACATTTTCAGCCGTCGGCTCAAAGCACCCACAAGTTCCCATGGCAACCGATTTGGCATCTGGAGAGCCAACCAATCAGTATGGCCTAGAACAATCACCGGTTTGGCTTTGGGTCGGAGACCTTTCGAAATTCCATCGGGTTTGTGTGGACAAAACAAGCAAGTGACTTTACCCTTTTTTAAGGATGACCACCTCTTGTTTTTTTGGAGGACTCTATGAAAAAGGCCAGAGCATATCTAATTTCCTTTCATAACGGGGCAAAGGATCGTAGATACATTCTTTCAGGTCCATGTTTTCCATAAGGTACCAACCAATCACAAATACATCTTTGGAGATGGACATTCGCACAACATAGGAGGTGTTGTCGCAGGTATGATCACCAAACAATTAAGAAGGCATGCCTGCATCTTGAAGGAAATTGACGTAAAATTACCAAACCTGTTGGACCCCCTCAGGCTTCGAACCGGACGGAGTTCTGTCTCGGGAGGTCCCTGGTAAGGACAAAGGCTTGTGCTCCTGACAAAGGATGGAGTGGGTTTGGCTAAGGCAAGTGGACAGGGTGTGGGGATGGTAACGCTCAGACACTGCCACAGTTTGGCTCTCCATGGCAGTCATCCAGGTGGGCACCCTGATGCGGGGTGGTGACGGTGGCTGGCACGGGACTCTGGCATTGGCACAAAAAGTGAGGGGGAAGGGGGGATCAAGGGTATAGGATTTATTTTGGGGTTCTGAGGTAGTCTTGCTCAAGCAGCATCCAGCAGGCTAATGTTAGCCTCAACTGTTACTCGGACAGTCACATCAGACTGAGGTAGCTATCTTTGGAGGTAGATTTTGGTTAGAGTGGTTTGGGTAAAGGTGGGGGAGGGTTGTGGTTGCCTTTTATGGTTCCTCCGGACATTGAGGCTAGTATGGTGATAAAGACGATCAACTCAATAAGGCTATTAGCAAGGCCGCGTCGTCATTTGTGTCTGTTAAGTATTGCAGAGCTAAGGCTAATTAAAGGCAAACAAAAATTGAATGTTCCCTCTGACAAGAAGTTAGCAGGAATTCTCAGTGGAGTTTAGTACACTTAGTGCAAAGATTTCCTAAGTGGACCGGAACGTATATAGAGATCCTAAAAGGCCCCAGTAAGTCATTATATTTGGCATCAGCTGGGGCCTTATAAGCACAGTGCGAATGCATGTACTGTTACCAAGGGGACGTCATTGAAACAGAACATTTTGGTTATATCTGCTCCCCTTGGCAAGATAAGAAAGCCCAACATAATAGGACGGCATCTGTAGGAGGAGGCATTTCTCAAGGCTAGCGTTCTGAATTCACATGTGCATGTACACAGAACAGACTTTGGTTTAAGAGAAGGGAAGGCGAGAGAGTACAGTGGAAACATGGAGCCTTTTTATGTTTGCAGCAGCAGGTTTTTGGGGGATGGATAGAACTATGGCGGACCCCTGGCATCACAGTACACTAGGGTGGCGTGTGGATGGGGATTTGGTTGGGCAGGCGAGGTGGAGTATCCATCAAGAGGCAAACCGTTGGGATGGAGGGTAGGTAAGGGTTGGTAAAGAAGGGTTTGGGGGGTTATTGGCCAATGTTAGCCTGTGCCCATGCCAGGCAGACCAAACGAGTGCTGCTCGATGAGGACCTGGCATTGGGCCGGACGCACCGGAGCCCCTCCATGAAAGGTAGAGTCATGACTCTGGAAAAGAAAGAAAGACAAAAGACAGTGTCAGTCTATAATTTATTCCTCCTTTTGTCCACTGGTGATTGCTTCTGCATTGTTGTTGACCAATCATCTTGTTCACAATTTCTACTCCTGGACTTAGTAACATCGATATTGTTCAACACAGCTCTGGGGATCCAATTCAATCAAATAAAAAAATGAAGTGCCACGTTAGCTCCAAAGCGTTTGAATAACACACTCTAGTCTCTAGAACACCTTGAAGTAATATCCTTTTTGCTTGACATGGTAACAATGTTTCGTTCAGTTGTGAGAAATCCAGGTTTGATTGACTAGAGCTCTGAGGCTTGTAATCTATCATGGGGTCAGAAATCACAGACGGATGAGATCTAGATCTCAGATCGAATAGTTGGATGAGCTTGTGACAACAGAGAGATGGGAGTGCGAGCATGATAGATCACTTCATCCTGAGATATCAGATGTCCTGAAGGTGTCAACTTTGTTTTAGAAACTGAGTTACAACTGGAGGCCAAACTACTGTGACGTCAATGCATGTGTCCTGGCAACCCATATCCTGCAGCTCTGATGTCATCGATGATTCAATTATAAGACTGCGACATCTATTTAGCCACCTCCTGTCTGTTACAGGGATGAAAATAGCCAATAGAACCGTGGGAGAACAAAACGAATGGCCACATTGCATGAGAGGTTAGCTTAGTGTTTGCTGTGTAGTGAATGAGTCAGTATGCCAATGTCTCAGCGCACCGGCCCTCCTACCTGAGGCACTAACTCCAGGGTGACTTCTACAGGACGAGTGACCCCCTCTTTGGGGATCCCGTTTTGTCCCAGCTGTCCCCGGTCCTCCCCTCTTGGAACAGACCAGCTGTACTGAGTCCCTTTACTGCAGAACAAACTGGGGACATTAATATATTTCAATATTACATGCATACAAGTCCACTCTAAAAACGACACACACAGCTTCATAAATACAACTAACATGTAATATACCAAAGTTGATGTTCACTATCTCACACTGACAAGATAAATCATAGGTGATCAGGATATATCTCAAGTTTACCTGGCCTTAAAAACCCAATCTGATAATGAAAGTACAGTACTAGAAGCAAAGCAACAGCTAGTGGTTCCCAACAGGTAGAACCTCCTTACCTGTGACGGTATCCAAACATGAGGAAGAGTACACAGAAGATGATGCAGGCCATGCCGATATGAATGCCCACCACTATACCACCCATCGAGCCCTCGCTCTCCTGTCTACAGGTACACTGGTTCTCCCCACCTGCAACCAAGAAACAAATGATGAGTACATCCATACATTCATTAGCCCGCACAAATACAGAGTCAGAACCATTATCAGAAAACATATTCTATCATTATGGCAATGCCAAACACAAGTCTAACTAATAGATTCACGCCAAAATAAACTTGAAGCAAAAAGGACAGAAGATTACCAAATAAATAATACTTGTCTAGAAATAGTGTTTATTATGCAGTACTGACTCGACTCTAATATTTATTGGACACTCACCACTGGTTTTGGAACTGGTGCCTTCTTCTGCCAGTGACACCAGCCTCTTGGAGCAGTCGCTCTCGCCGTTCCCATTATAGGCCACTAGTTTGACTTCATACACCGCGCCGGTTTCTGCAAGAAAGGCGACAGCGCCACATTATAAAATCCCTTCGACAATTTCGAAGGTCATATTTTTTAAATGGGGAGACATTGAACAAGTTTTATTGACTGCTTGCGCGATATAAGCCAAGCTATTGATTGGGCGATTGAAAGAGATTAAATTTTGGGAGCATGTCATTTTTCACTCTTCCATGGACTGTTCCTTTCCCCTAATGCCTCCCTCCCTAACCCACTTACAACTGTCGTTCCTCTCACTCTGTCATCTCTATCTTGATATCTCCAACATCCTCCCATGTCTCCCTCTTTTAATCTTTCAATATAGATTTAGTCATTGCTACAGTATGAGCAAGCTTATGCTCTGAATGCAATGATGCCAATCAGTAGCTGACACCAACCCAGTAATTTTCCACTAGGTGGCTTTACATTTAACATTTTTTTTTTTACAGATACAGCAAAACATGTCAGAAAAAGATTACTAAAGGAACATTTGAAGATCTCCCTTTCACATTTCTGTGCTCCAGAGGGATATTACGTTTATCTTCCATGCACATGGTAATTAACTCGCTGTCACATGATCATTCAAATATGGGGTAATTGTTATTCTCTGCACCGCTACAACCTTTTAAATCCAGCTCTGGCTTGAAGCTAACCTCGTTGGAAAATCAATATCACATTTCATACGTTACATCTTCTTCAGAATTTTCTGACATTCAGTTATAGGAAAGAAACATGTGGTGGCAGTGCAGGAGTATAGGAGTGATTCAAGGTCCACACATGAAAGCTTGAACCCCAGGTGGGTGGTTAAGAAGACTGCTATGAGGGGAAAGCAATTAAAACTGCTGTCTTTCACCAGGGGTAAATTCAACTTATTTGAATGATGGCAAAGTCTTTAAAAATAATTTTTTATTATAATACTTTTTTATAATTTAATATATTATTATTTTATACCATCAAATATAATAAATGTAATCTTAATAAGAATATAATAATAACTTTAGATAAAATAAAAACAAATTTAAACACCAATATCAAGTTGATTTTAAAGTCCTTGGCATGCTCATGTAATAAAGACTTTCAAACCCTCTAATTACATGCCTGTTTTTTCTACAAGTTTTTTTTTCTGGGCCTATTTATAGTTATTTCCTCACACTCTTATTATGCCAGCCTTATATCATTAGTGTTACAATGACTAATTATTTCCAGTGTCTAAGAGACAAATAAAACCAAACTAATAATACACAGTCTCTGCTGCTGGAGGTGGTATGAGTCTGTCCTTGCATAATGCTCTCTCTCTCTCTCTCTCTCTCTCTCTCTCTCTCTCTCTCTCTCTCTCTCTCTCTCTCTCTCTCTCTCTCTCTCTCTCTCTCTCTCTCTCTCTCTCTCTCTCTCTCTCTCTCTCTCTCTCTCTCTCTCTCTCTCTCTCTCTCTCTCTCTCTCTCTCTCTCTCTCTCTCTCTCTCTCTCTCTCTCTCTCTCTCTCTCTCTCTCTCTCTCTCACCAAGGCGGGAGATGGTGTGGGCATTGACGTGGCAAGGGAACTGAACTGGCCCCTGGAAGTCGGCATGGGGGACCCTGCGGTAGGTGAGCCTGAAGCCCTCTGCCTTGCCAGGCTTGCTGGGGAGCTCCCATAGCACCTGGACTGCAGTGGAGTTCACCACCTTGGTGAAGAAGGTAGGGGGAGAGGGCACTACAGGAGGACAGATGAAGATTAGAACATTGGATGTAAAAAATAGAAATGAATCAATGATTGAAAAGGTCAGCGGAAAGATAGAAAGACTATAGATGGTTAGAGAAGCAGTATGAATGAGAGATTGTGTAGTAATTCAATTCATATGGAGAGAGAGAAAAAGAGAGGGGTGAGGATGGAATGATGATAAAACTCAAAGAGATAGTAAGACAGGGAGGAAAAACAAGGGAGTGTTTATCAGTGACAGTAGATGGTTGGAATAGTATATGGGAAATGAAATAAGTGCACAGACATGGAGAGAACAGATGAGAAAAGTGGGATGTGAGATGTAAAATTGATGAAATTACATAAAGAGAGGGAAGAGGCGATAAACACCTTTGATCGATCACAGGTTGTAAATAAAAAATCTCAATCTTACACCAGCCATATTCTAAATCTTATACTAGTCTAGCTACATCATCCTAAGCACTCTGCTGTCCACTTTGTGCAATATACATGGAGCTACTGTATTTGGGGTAGGGGGAAGTACAGTTTGACATTTTCTCCCATAATATAATAGAACCCATTTATTTGGTTACATTTACAGTATCTATGTTTAGGAATGCTTATAAATGGGAGTACATGTTTTTAAATGTTTACAAATAATAAAATACTCATTTATGAATAGTATATGTACACTATAGGTATAATCATACACAGTTTATAAATGGTTATTGTTGAAAGTAATTATAGAGTGTAAGTGATCGTAGCAATAGCATGTTCCTGGTGACTTACCGCCCCCTAGTGTTGTGGCGACCACAGTGCTGGACTGCTGGCTGGCGCCCAGTGGGGAGTAGGCCTTGAGGTAGATGGAGTAGGTGGTGGCTGGCTCCAGGTTGGTGAAGTCATGCTGGAAGGTAGTTTTACTGACTGCCTCCTGCAGCTCTCTACTGTCTGGCTCTGGGGGGAACAACAAGCAGTGTTATAATTAGCGTTAGGTTCCATTGCAGCAGGCACACTCAGTCAAGTGCAGCTAAAGTATTTAAAAGAAAAGAAAAGATTATCTCAATTTCTTAAAAAATCTGTCCTTAATAAACATATCATTAGGCTGGCTTTCACCTGGCCAGTTCTTTTACATCAGCACAATGGAGGAGAAGAGGCTAGCTCTGCTTTGAACGCTGACAGATTATCACACAAAGACTCTCACTCACCGCTGATCTTGCGGATGTGGAGCACATAGCCGATGATGCCGTCGGTGATCTCTACGGGCGGCTGGATCCAAGCGAGCTGCAGGGCGCTGGGGGAGAGGGCGGTGGCCGTGAGGCCCTGGGGGGAGTCGGGCAGATCCTTAGCCAGGGACACGGCCAGACGGGCGCTAGCCTGGTTGGTGCCGGCCATGTTCTCAGCGATGCACTGGTAGATGGCCTCGTCCTCCGAGGTGATGCGCGTCACGGCCAGGGTGCTGGAGGATGTAGATTAAAGATGATTTTTTTAATCATTTATTTGAGTTAGGACATATTAAAACATTGATATATTGGGTAAACAACAAGGGTTAATTTCTAACAGATGGGTTGGTTGTATGAATATGCATTCAAGCAAATATTCAGATATACAATGGAATTATTTGTGATTCAAAACATAATCAGGCAGCTAATGAATCCCACCCTCTCGTGTTCAGTGCAAATGCAGAACTTCAGCCTACTTAACAGAGAGAGATGTCAGCCACTGTCGAACAGTGCTACCTTGAGGTGGAATATATGAACTGCTCTTCTGTAGGTCTGACCAGTCTTGATGAGAATGATATCATACCAGCACTAACTGATTTATATCACTTGAGAGGATGGGACCATGGTCCCAAAGCGTACACATCATTCAGTTAAATTGGTCATTCATAAATAATGTCTCGGATATGTCAAGGCAAAAACATTAAACACAGGATAATGGAAAGATCAGCATAATTTCAAAATAGATTTTACACATATTTCACCATTTCTGTTCATGGACTTTAGCCTAAATCAACTGCTAGTATGTGAGAATAACAAAATAATCTCTATTGCTGCCCAACTTTAGTAGTTAGTTTCTGCTTTCAGTGGACAACCTTGGTTCCAGAGAATCAGGATGTTGATTTGGGGGTCTGATTTTACAGATTTAGCGTCTATTGTCGACGAACGTTTTACTTGCAATGATTTTGATGTGTTTGTTTTACATACTTAAGCTGAATGCACTGACTGTAGGCCTAATTCACTATAGATAAGACTAAATGACAAAAAAACGTACATGTAAACCCAGGGGTGTATTCATTATATAACCTGCTTACCGTTTAACAACCAAACGGAAGCAAACACAACAAAACAAGAGTTTCTATTGGACAAATTCAGGGAGGTCCCTTCCCATTTCATTCAGTTTGCTTCCGTTTAAGAAATGTTTTGCAACAGAATCGGCGGAATGAATACACCTCTGGTGTACAGTACCTGTTGTTGTTGGTGAGCTTGACATTGTCACCGGGCATCAGGATCTTGCCATTCTTCAGCCAGATGAGGTGAGGCTCGGGGACGCCCTGGGCCACACAGGTGAACACAGCACTGCCTCCCGCTGGTTTTGAGACAGACTGCGGCCACTGCATGAACTCAGGGGGAGCTGGTGGGAAGAGAATGATGTAAATTCAGCAAAAAAAGAAACGTCCTCTCACTGTCAACTGTGTTTATTTTCAGCAAACTTAACATGTGTAAATATTTGTATGAACTTAACAAGATTCAACAACTGAGACATAAACTGAACAAGTTCCACAGACATGTGACTAACAGAAATGGAATAATGTGTCCCTGAACAAAGGGGCAGGGGGTCAAAATGAAAAGTAACAGTCAGTATCTGGTGTGGCCACCAGATGAATTAAGCACTGCAGTGCATCTCCTCATGGACTGCACCAGATTTGCCAGTTCTTGCTGTGAGATGTTACCCCACTCTTCCACCAAGGCACCTGCAAGTTCCCTGACATTTCTGGGGCGAATGGCCCTAGCCCTCACCCTCTGATTCAACATGTTCCAGACGTGCTCAATGGGATTGAGATCTGGGCTCTTCGCTGGCCATGGCAGAACACTGACATTCCTGTCTTGCAGGAAATCACGCACAGAACGAGCAGTATGGCTGGTGGCATTGTCATGCTGGAGGGTCATGTCAGGATGAGCCTGCAGGAGGGAGGAGGATGTCTTCTTTGTAACGCATAGCGTTGAGATTTCCTGCAATGACAACAAGCTCAGTCCGATGATGCTGTGACACACCGCCCCAGACCATGACGGACCCTCCACCTCCAAATCGATCCCACTCCAGAGTACAGGCCTCGGTGTAACGCTCATTCCTTCGACAATAAACGCGAATCCGACCATCACCCCTGGTGAGACAAAACCGCGACTCGTTAGTGAAGAGCACTTTTTGCCAGTCCTGTCTAGTCCAGCAACGGTGGGTTTGTGCCCATAGGCGATGTTGTTGCCGGTGATGTCTGGTGAGGACCTGCCTTACAACAAGCCTACAAGCCCTCAGTCCAGCCTCTCTCAGCCTATTGCGGACAGTCTGAGCATTGATGGAGGGATTGTGTGTTCCTGGTGTAACTCGGGTAGTTGTTGTTGCCATCCTGCATCTTTCTTTTGGTGTTTTTCAGAGTCAGTAGAAAGGCCTCTTTAGTGTCCTAAGTTTTCATAACTGTGACCTTAATTGCCTACCATCTGTAAGCTGTTAGTGTCTTAACGACCGTTCCACAGGTCCATGTTCATTAATTGTTTATGGTTCATTGAACAAGCATGGGAAACAGTGTTAAACCCTTTACAATGAAGATCTGTAAAGTTGTTTGGATTTTTACGAATTATCTTTGAAAGACAGGTTCCTGAAAAAGGGACGTTTCTTTTTTTGCTGAGTTTATTTGTTGTAAGTGTATTGATTCATCTTTGTATCAATTGCATTTGCTTGTGATACTATGTAACTTTGCATGAAAGTAAAATATAGGACTAGCACTTTCAAAAAGTCAAGAGGGGAGGTGGAGGATATGAGGAAAATGGAAGGAGGCCAATAGGAGAAGAGAAGAGGGGAGAGGAGAAGAAAGGAGAGTAAGCAGGTTAGTGATGTGGAGCAATAAAAAGGTTGTTTGGAGAAAAGATAGGAAGAAGGCATTGATTAGAATGACAAGGCCTTTTGGGGGAGAGCATTGAGTTCTATGTGCTGCCAGTCTTATAATGAACTATAGAGGGCAGTACTGATCATGTTTTTCGGCAGCTGTACTATCATATGAAGGTGGTTATGATCATTGCAGTCCTTATAGTAAGGACCTTGAGAAGTGAATGTGATTTGATCATATCTCTAGACCCTATAGTTTTATACAGTTTCCTCTAACTTGGTAGAAACATAGCTCTCAGGTCTAACTATCTAAATACACAGTAGGCCCCTGAGTTTGTCCTGACCATGTGACCTGACCAGGAAACACTTTGTCCTTAGTTATAGTAGCCTATAGCATACTACCCACATTACATATACCTCAATGTGTATCAATACATACAAACATCCCTACATGTACCACAACAGATCGATAAAAACATTCCCAATGATTTCCCCTCCTCTCCTCTTCCCGGAGCTTGAACTTAACATATGGAGAGCCTAGACTTCCAGAGGACAGCCTAGCCTAATCTAACCCTAACCCCAGTCCCCACTTCTCTATCCCCCTCTGACCCTGTCTGGCCCTCCGGTGTCCCCGGGACAGATGTAGGGTTCGTCGTCCCGCCTGACACCAGGCTCAATAGCACACAATGGGACATGCATATATGTAGAGACCCCCAGCCCCTTTGCCCCTAAGCATCTAATTGATCTATTGACACTGACACCCCCTGAGCCCCTGCCCTCACCCCTCCCTGGCTGAGATCCAGAGAGATTGGGCCTGGGAAGAGAGAGAAACAGGGTCCAGGGGGAGGTAGAGAGGGAGAGTATGAGAGAAGACAGAGAGAGATATAGAGAAAGGGAGCGAGAGAGATGGAGAAAGAAAGAAAGGGAGAGGGATGGAGAGATGAGGTTGTGAGTACTGGAGGATGTGTGTGTGTGTGTGTGTGTGTGTGTGTGTGTGTGTGTGTGTGGGGGGGGGGGGGGGGGGGGGGGGTCAAGGGTCATAGAGACACCCATTAAAATAGAAGACCATTAATCAATGGAAGCATAGATTTTATATTCCCCAAACTGCTTTCCCTCTGATGGGCCCCAATTTCTTTAAACATATGGACACCAATACAGATCCCCAGGATCTATAAAAGGCTTGGAGGGAGTTGTTGTTGAGCAATGGCCGTCAAAGTGTCTTTTGTCTTTTGCTTGTTTGTTTAATCGGTAAGAGGAATGTTGAGGGAGATGTGAGGACATAGAGAGACATGAAAATAAATTGAATTGCAAGAGAACTCGTGGAGTTAATCTGAAGTTCACTTCAGCCTGTCTTGTAGCTGCCTGTTTGAGTATGTCATTAAATCTAAGGCATTGCCAGCTGTGGCACTGAGCATTGTAGCGTTTAGGTTAATGGCCTTCAAATATGTCTACACTATGTTTTTTCCATTATATTTCACACCGAATTCTCACAGAGCTCTAATGGATGATGTACAATAACTTGAAATTGAGAGTGACTATATCATGTCACGAGCCTGATGATGTGTCATTTAATTATTGGTGATGATAGCATGCACTGCTTTCATACACCCAGCCTGCTGCTGTTCTGTGAATAAGTTGCGTTTGTGTTAGGGTTAGGAGAGATGATGACAGTGGCGGGGGGGACTAGTGAGGGATAAATATTGGGCAGATTGTTGGGAGGGGCGACTGGAATGGATGTCTGAAGCACAAGGGGGGTGTTTTGTGTGTGTGTGTGTCACATGTGTGTGCATGTGTGTGTAAGTGTGTCATCAATCTACACCCAAATAGCCTTCTCTCACCATGACTCCAGGTACACTTCACACTTCAGCTAAGTTTTTTGGTTTAAGTGGAACGTAGAAAAACTCATTTTCTCACTGGTTTTATTACATGGTCTTTACACCCAATAGAGGTGGAGCCAAGGAGAGAATTGCTGTCCATCCCTTCAGCTAGTCAACTGTGTCTCTCCAGCTGAGATCTGTCAGCTTCAGTGTCCATACAGGCCAATCCATAGCACGTATTGATCAATTAGTCTTTTAGCAGAGTCTTAGACCTGACCTTGAGTTTCATCACCAGGGTCATTCCTCATCACTTTCCTTCCTTTGTTTAGCTTTTTGTCTTTTGTGGTAGGAGTATATTTTGAAATATATATCACGTAGATTATGTTGTTACTAGTTATAATTTCCTAGATAGTGTGAATCAGAGCTATATAGAGATCCTTATACAGTATGACTTGAATATGGCCCTCATCTCAGTTACTTCATATACATTGTGTGAAGTATATTTATCAAAAAGTAACTGATTTAGATCTAACACAATTTATTTTGTATATCGAGTTTTGGAATATGTTTTACATATTTACATAATAGACACAATTTGGTATGTTTCTAAAATGTGTTTTATAGTCCGCTTACAAAGTATGACGGTGATGTTTTTAAGTTTCTACATTCGGATATTTATGTTTTCTAATCCATGTGGTGTGTTCTGTCACTTAAGTGACACATTCATGAAATAATACCCTATTTCCAAATATGTATGTTCTACTTTCTGACATATATGCCGTTTGGTTCTGACACTCATATCTAACAAGAGCAAGTCCCCCTCAGTAAGCCGACAGCTGTGGGATATGCATTTTAAAGCATTTCAACGATTCCAACCTTCTCCACATTTTTCATATGAAAATGTTCTACCCCAAAAAAGTCTATGGATGAGGGGATGGTTATAACTGGCGCTCCATTCAGAGAAAGCAGTCATCACACAATGGCCTGGCACCCTTTGTGTCCCCCCTCACTCGGTGTGTCCCCCTGAACTCTGTCCCCCACCGCCTGACCACCAGCTGTGACGAGAACAACTGCCGCCGCCCCCCGCCCCCCCCCCCCCCCCCCCCCCCCCCCCCACCCAAACACCGTAGTAATGAACGACAGGGGGTGGGGACTGGGGGAGTGGTCACCTTCCTCCCTCTTTGGGGATGCATTTATCTTACCCTCCTCCACCTCCAACCCCACCCCCTTCTCTCTCTCCTTCCATATCTGTCCGGTACGGTGTCCCGTCCTCTCTCCTCCCTGACTTCGACGATTTTCCTATAGCAGGCCCTCCAGGACAGAGACAGGAGTAAGGGATGAGAGGTGATCCCTCCCCTCCCACACACAATGACCATCTTCACCTTCTGCTCCTTCTTTTTTCTCCCTCGTTCTTTCTCTCCTCTCTCCCATTGTTCAAATCTCTGGCCTTGCATCTGTCCTGTCCTATCCTGGCTGTCCTCCTGTCCTGTCCATGACCATGACTGGTTCAAGAGCAGAAGGGAGAGGGAATTGGACAGTCTGTCATGAGGACAGTGTGTGTGAAAGAGCAGACCTCTATGCCCTCCAATAACCTCCTTTACGCAGTGCATATGGCTAAGGGTCTCCAACTTTAAAGTAGGACTTTCAACTTGTGTGGAGTCTGACATCATAATAACAGCATGATATCTCAGGGTATTTCATATTATTCTATATTATCAGACTTGCCTTATTGGCAGGAATAGGGAACATGTGAGAGCTAAAAATAGGTGAATGAATTAGTCTCATGGTCATTGCTATTCTATATGATTTGTGCCTAACCAATACCTTTGTATCATTATTATTGGGTGCAGCATGGCAATTTTAAGTCCATACTATGGTGGTGGATTGTAGCCAAAGTATAAAGTATCATAGAAAATATTGAGAGGACATCCTAGCTTAATATACCCCGAGTATCACACTTTGAAAGGGACTAAGATTTTAGGTCACTTTGGGCCTCCATTTGACATTGACAATGTCCATGAACCAATAATTTCACCCATGTCATGTGACCACCATCCTAAAAAGGTCTTTGTTCTTTTTTCTTTAACAAATAGAGAAATAAATCAATTAATTAATACATTAAAGACCACCTCGTCCAGGGCCAATCCACTTGTGAAAGACTGATAGGGAGAACTATTGATTGACCAGGTCAAAGAGGCTGACACAACATGGATATGGGAGAGCCTTAACAGCTGGGTGCAAAGTAGAGTGATTTAAATGGAATACGGGGGTGAAGGGATATATGGATATCTAGGTTACATGACTAAGATGTAGGCCTACCTTCTTTTAGTTTTTTACTTTCTAGGTAACATTTTGCTAGCTTGGTATCAGGTAACATTTTGCTAGCTATAGGTTACATTTTGTTAGGTATTATGTAAGGTGTTGGTAGCTAGGGATTGTAACAGTTTGCTTACTACTTGCTATTGTAACTAAGCAAGCAAGCCTTGTCGAAACCAGAACGCCCATAAGGGCAGGAGCCTATCTCCTGTTCCTGTAGCTTGAGGCAGCTTTATGTACAAGTACACCCCCTGGGCAGGACGCTAGCCTATCACAGGTATTGTAACTACGTATTGTAATAAGTCCTTCAAAACAACTATATTTGGCTAGATCATTAAGGAAAAGCTAAAGACATTGTAATATACTGATTGACTTTGAAAGTGCAAATGCAATATTAGATATATTACATCAACATCAATATATTGCATATACAGTATCAGTTACATAGTCAGTGGCAATTATCGCTTCTAGAGAGGCAGGGGAGCAAACACATGATGCTGATATACAGTGCATTCGGAAAGTATTCAGATCCCTTGACTTTTTCCAGATTTTGTTACGTTACAGCCTTATTCTAAAATGGATTAAATTGTTTTTTTCCTCTGATAAATCTACACACAATACCCCATAATGACAAAGCAAAAACAGTTTTTTTTTTACGTCTTTGCAAATGTATTAAAAATGAACAAATGAAATATCACATTTATGTAAGTATTCAGACCCTTTACTCAGTACTTTGTTGAAGCACTTTTGGCAGTCTCTGAGCTCTATGGACAATTCCTTCATGGCTTGGTTTTTGCTCTGACATGCACTGTCAACTGTGGGACCTTATATAGACAGGTGTGTGTCTTTCCAAATCATGTCCAATCAATTGAATTTACCACAGGTGGACTCCTATCAAGTTGTAGAAACATCTCAAGGATGATCAATGGATACAGGATGCACCTGAGCTCAATTTCGAGTCTCATAGTAAAGGGTCTGAATACTTATGTAAATAAGCTATTTCAATACATTTGCAAAAATGACAAAAAAACTTTCCACTTGTCATTATGGGGTATTATGTGCAGATTAATGAGAATCCATTTCAATCAATTTTATAATAAGGCTGTAATGTCACAAAATGTGAAAAAAGTCAAGGGGTCTGAATACTTTCCAAATGCTCTGTAATCCTATCCATAGTTGTTTATGGTAGGGCAATTTTTTTCCTATTATGTTGTTGGTCACTCACATTACCCAGAGATGGTCCTTAGTATATTGGTCAACCCTTAGGATAGCCAATTAAAATGGGGGAGGGTGAAATATGAGGAGGGTGAACATATGGACAGTTCCTGGGTGATGGATGGGCCTGATGGATGAGGTATTGGTAGCAGTGGACACACACACACACACACACACACACAAGTCCAGCTGGAGACCAGTGTCAATGCTTAATTACAAGTGGGAACTCGGGGTCTCTCTCCCGCCAATAGTATCACCAAAAACGACCAACCCCCATCCACCCCGGTACCTAACCCCTCCCTTCAAAGCTCTAAGGGGGCCAAAGGTGGGGTGAAAGGGTGGAGCTTGGGTATCGACTCCTCTCTCCCAAACTCACCCCTTTTCCTTCCCTTCCCTGGCAGAAATCATGGCCAAATCCAATACAGGTTCATGTGATGGGATCAGCAAGTCCCAATAGCCCAAAGCCCAAACCCTACACCCACACACCCCCACCACCACCACCACCACACTTTCTGGACATTGACCCCCCCCCATCCCCTATCCTGCTCCCGTGATCATGTGTATCTGTCAGTGTCATGATCAGTTGATGGTCAGTTACTGACCCAGGATAAAGCTTTATCAATGTGATCAGCAGCACTGGGTTGAAACGATAGAACCATTGGCTGAGGCTCACTCTGTGACATGTAAAGCTATTCTTGGAGGATATCACTTACTGTATAAATGCTTAATTAATCATTTAAACTTTACTTTGACTCAGGCTCTGCCTCTTAGTGAGGTGAGGCAGGTACAGTATTACCGTTTGCAGACTATTGTGTTGACCTTAACTGTACTCTCCTGGCTCTGATATTTAATTTTCACATTGTCATGTTCAGCACAGTGCCAGCAACATTGTTGGATGCGAAACTAGGCCAGCTCAGTACAACTTGGCTCCGGTTACTTCGGCATAGTAGTGTGAAAAGGGTATAAGTGTTAGGAGGGAGCTCACCTTGCACCACCAGTCTTCCCAGTGCAGTACGCCTCATCCTGGTCCCGGGGCGGTTGGCGGCGCACACGTACACCCCCGAGTGCTGCAGCGACACGTCCGAGATCATCAGGTTTCCAGTGCCCAACACCTGGATGCCCTCCACCCCGATGGAGCGCCCATCTGGAGAGAGCACACACACACAAAGGAATAAGACATAGGCCAACATAATACAAAAAAAACACAGGGTTTAATGAAAATCAAGTTTGAAACCTTAAGCTTATAGGAGGGTTGGTTGTTTAGCAACAAAATCAACACGTGCACAACTATAGGGCAAAACAGGTTTGGCTTACATTGTTGACAACATGTAAACTACAGTATATTTCATCTCCAATGTTTATTAAAAACAAAGTTGTACAATGATGTCTCTCAAATACATCATTGCAATTGTTGGTTAGCTAGCTAGCACATTCTTGCCATGTTAGCACAGATGTGACATCAGTCAAAACACCTCAAAACAAGTTATGGTATCAAGAAGAAGATAAAACTAACTAAAATGAGCCACTTACGATTCCCCACACGGCAGTTTATTGTCATTGTTGCTAGCTATCTGGCCATCCACAATCACAACAACAACAGCCTTCTGCCCCATCGAAGGGGCACATTATTTTCGTGATGTTCTCAACTCACTCATCTATAGAGCAACATAGTGCATAATACGCAGAATAGCTGATACAGAGATCAACTCATTGTTTAGCTACAGTCGTGGCCAAAAGTTTTGAGAATGACACAAATATGATTTTTCACAAAGTCTGCTGCCTCAGTTTGTATGATGGCAATTTGCATATACTACAGAATGTTATGAAGAGTGATCAGATGAATTACAATTAATTGCAAAGTCCCTCTTTGTCATGCAAATGAACTGAATCCACAAAAAACATGCCACAAAAGGACCAGCTGACATCATGTCAGTGATTCTCTCGTTAACACAGGTGTGAGTGTTGACAAGGACAAGGCTGGAGATCACTCTGTCATGCTGATTGAGTTCGAATAACTGCAAAAGGAGGGTGGTGCTTGGAATCATTGTTCTTCCTCTGTCAAGCATGGTTACCTGCAAGGAAACACATGCCGTCATCATTGCTTTGCACAAAAAGGGCTTCACAGGCAAGGATATTGCTGCCAGTAAGACTGCACCTAAATCAACCATTTATCGGATCATCAAGAATTTCAAGGAGAGCGGTTCAATTGTTGTGAAGAAGGCTTCAGGGTGCCCAAGAAAGTCCAGCAAGCGCCAGGACCGTCTCCTAAAGTTGATTCAGCTGTGGGATCGGGGCACCACCAGTACAGAGCTTGCTCAGGAATGGCAGCAGGCAGGTGTGAGTGCATCTGCACGCACAGTGAGGCGAAGACTTTTGGAGGATGGCCTGGTGTCAAGAAGGGTAGCAAAGAAGCCACTTCTCTCTACGAAAAACATCAGGGACAGACTGATATTCTTCAAAAGGTACAGGGATTGGACTGGGGCATCTGGAAAAAAGCTTGTCCGGAGAAGACAAGGTGAGCGCTACCATCAGTCCTGTGCCATGCCAACAGTAAGGCATCCTGAGACCATTCATGTGTGGGGTTGCTTCTCAGCCAAGGGAGTGGGCTCACTCACAATTTTGCCTAAGAATACAGCCATGAATATAGAATGGTACCAACACATCCTCTGAGAGCATCTTCTCCCAACCATCCAGGAACAGTTTGGTGACGAACAATGCCTTTTCCAGCATGATGGAGCACCTTGCCATAAGGCAAAAGTGATAACTAAGTGGCTCGGGGAACAAAACATCGATATTTTGGGTCCATGGCCAGGAAACTCCCCAGACCTTAATCCCATTGAGAACTTGTGGTCAATCCTCAAGAGGCGGGTGGACAAACAAAAACCCACAAATTCTGACAAACTCCAAGCATTTATTATGCAAGAATGGGTTGCCATCAGTCAGGATGTGGCCCAGAAGTTAATTGACAGCATGCCAGGTTGGATTGCAGAGGTCTTGAAAAAGAAGGGTCAACACTGCAAATATTGACTCTTTGCATCAACTTCATGTAATTGTCAATAAAATCCTTTGACACTTGTGAAATGCTTGTAATTATACTTCAGTATTCCATATTCACATCTGACAAAAATATCTAAAGACACTGAGGCAGCAAACTTTGTGGAAATTAATATTTGTGTCATTCTAAAAAATGTGGCCACGACTGTACTATCATTAACTCAGTGTGGTATAAATTAAGGCTATTGTATGCCATTCTGATTGCATGAGAACAGTTGTTACCCAGCCTGCTCCAGGACACAATGGGCCGGGGGTTCCCTGTGGCAATGCACTCCAAAATGGCTGTCTGGTGGACGGTGATGGTCAGGTTCTGGGGCCCAGAGAGGATAACTGGCTCCTTGTAGATCCTGGAAGCCTCACCTGTAGAGAGAGAAAAAGGACACGAACACACACAAAGAGAGAGAAGATAAGACACTACTGTTAGACAGGTTCCTCGGGCTGAACCAGACCATGTTCGGACTTTGGCTTTAGCCTATAGGGATTTTATCAACATTTATGTGATTAGCATAAACGTGGTCAGTTTAATATTCTTTATAGTGTCCAAAACAACTAAATTATAGATTGAAAAGCTACATGAACAAACCCATTGAAAGTCCACTATTGACAGGTCCCTCTAATTATATGATCTATACTGTAAGGGCTGGTTTCCCAGGAACAGATTAAGACTAGTCCTGAAATAAGATGCGCTATCAATGGAGAGTAGCCATTGAGCATGCTTTTTAGTCCAGGACAAGGCTTAATGTGAGTGGGGTCAGTACCACTCACCGGTTACATTGAGCACAGCCTCATGGCTGAAACGTGTGTTGGCGATGTTGGAGGCCATACAACGGTACACCCCGGCGTCAATCCGCCTCACACCAGTCACCTGGAGGATACCCATTGGCAGGAGAGTGTACCTGGACAAGGGAAGCGGAGGGGTTTAGAGAGGTGTGAGTGCACACATAGATGTGACATATAGTTCTGCTGAGAATTTAAAAGTTAGCTACTTTTTCAAAATCTCTGTCTGCAGCATGGTAGCTACATCGCTAATGTAGCAAACTATCTTGCAGGGTGACACCAAGCGCCAAGTTCATTAGCAATCATCCCAAAATAATAACATTATGAAACGTGTGTGTCTGTGTGCGTGTGTGTGTGCGTGCGTAGGAGTGTATAGGCCTATATACACTGAGTGTCCAAAACATAAGAAACCCCTTCCTAATTTTGAGTTGTAGCCCCTTTTGCTCTCAGAACAGCATCAATTTGTCAGGTTTAGACTCTACAATGTGTTGAAAGCATTCCACAGGAATGCTGGCACATGTTGACTCCGAAGCTTCCAACAGTTGTGTCAAGTTGGCTGGATGTTCTTTGGGTGGTGGACCATTCTTGATACACAAGGGAAACTGTTGAGCGTGAAAAACCCAGCAGCGTTGCAGTTCTTGACACACTCAACCCAGTGCACCTGGCACCTACTGCCATACCCTACTCAAAGGCACGTAAATCTTTTGTCTTGCCCATTCACCCGCTGAATGGCACACACACAATCCATGTCTCAATTGTCTCAAGGCTTAAAAATCCTTCTTTAACCTGTCTCCTCCCCTTCATCTAGCGGGCCATAGCTTTACCGTGGATGCACCTGGTCAGTCTATGTCATGGAAAGGTGTTCGCAAATGTTTAATACATTCGGTGTATTATGATGATGTTACCTGTTGTCGGTAGTACTGAGTGGGGTTCTGTCCCTTTCCCAAGTGATGTTTGCCTCGGGTACACTATTGACCTGGCACTTGAAGCGAGCCACACCGCCATCGTCCACTGACATGGACTCTGGGTGTATGTGGAACTTAGGGAGGGCTGAGGAAGAAAAACAACAAAAGTTAGATCTCCATTTAACATTTATTGACACGGGATAGTCTCACTGAGAGAAAATCTCTCTTTTGCAAGAGGAGACCTGGTTCAAGATGAGCAGCAGAGCCAACAATATTATACAAATATATATATAAGATGTACATATACTTAATATGCACATGCACAACATATGAAAGTTGTTCATTCGGTCACGTGTGTGTGTGTGTGTGTGTGTGTGTGTGTGTGTGTGTGTGTGTGTGTGTGTGTGTGTGTGTGTGTGTGTGTGTGTGTCTGTGTCTGTGTCTGTGTCTGTGTGTCTGTGTGTCTGTGTGTCTGTGTGTCTGTGTGTCTGTGTGTCTGTGTGTCTGTGTGTCTGTGTGTGAGTGTGAGAGAGAGCGAAGGGAGAGAGAGAGAGAGGGAGTGAGAGAGCGAGAGAGATGGGGGGCTACGGGATTTGGGTGTTGAACAGTATGCGCAGGACAGTTTGTGTCTATACAGAATGCACGTGTTTATCTTAAATCTTGTCTGAACACAATGCTTTGTGTGTGTGTGTGTGTTTTGTGTGTGTCCAAGTGTCAGTACACTTACTGGGGTGTACCATTCATCACCCACAATGTCACAAAGAAGAGATGAAAAAGTCTGAGGTGGCCTCGGGTTGCCAGATATGCAACTAAGGTGTTCTCAGCGTGGAGCATCATGTATAACAGTCTATAGATTCCGATGGGGTTTTGGGTTGCCAGGTATGTGACAATTGTGTTCGCAGTATGGAGAACAGAACAGACTCTCCTGTTTTGACAGAAAGGGGAATACAAGTAGTGATCTCCTATAGATAAGACAAAAGCCATTGTTTGGCCTCCACTGTTTTTATGACTTCTGAGTAAAGCAGGGACATATAAATAATGTCTGGTGAAATGACTGTAGCATTACAGTGAATGGGAGGACCTGGTAACATTCACTGCTTGTTCTCTCCTAAATCACATTCAGAAGGGAATATTATTGACTAATCGTGTGTTTGTGTAGCCAGGCTACACATTGAACATATTACTCATTGTAAAGCCTTGTTCACATTACCCATAAGCACTCCGTTACGAATGTCATGCATTTCAATGGGGACGTCCACAACGGAGGGAAAATGAAACGCCCCCTTGCGTTTGAAGGCTCCGTTGCGAGAGAGACGCCGCATACTTTGACATTTTCAAAACTTTGCTTCGTCTTCAATCCAGCCAGAGTCCGTTGAAGAACAGAAAGTTACCAAACCACAGCAGAAGGTGAAAATATTTGGTTTTCGTTGATGTCTTTCTGGGATAGCTTCGAAACTTATAAACAATTACCCATTATATTATATGACTGTTGCCTCCCGTTTAAGTTTATTGTGATTGTAATTATATTTTTTTTAATTATAATTATTAGGTGGAGGTCGCTAGCTACAGTGAGGTCCTGAGTGCTCTGGAGCAGGTTTTCATCAAGGATCTCTGTACTTTGTTCCGTTCATCTTTCCCTTGACTAGTCTCTGCGTGCCCTGCCGCTGAAAACATCACCACAGCATGATGCTCCCACCACCATGTTTCACTGTAGGGATGGTGCCAGGTTTCTTCCAGACATGACACTTGGCATTCAGGCCAAAGAGTTCAATCTTGGTTTCATCAGACCAGAGAATCTTGTTTCTCATTGGTCTGAGAGTGCTTTAGGTGCCTTTTGGCAAACTCCAAGCAGGCTGTCATGTGCTTTTTACTGAGGAGTGGTTTCCGTCTGGCCACTCTACCATAAAGGCCTGATTGGTGGAGTGCTGCAGAGATGGTTGTCCTTCTGGAAGGTTCTCCCATCTCCACAGAGGAATTCTGGAGCTCTGTCAGAGTGACCATAGGGTTCTTGGTCACTTCCCTGACAAAGGCCATTCTCCCCCGGTTGCTCAGTTAGGCCGGGCGGCCAACTCTAGGAAGAGTCTGCAGCATTGAAGGTCCCCAAGAACACAGTGACCGCCATCATTCTTAAATGGAAGAATGATGGCGGTCACTGTGTTCTTGGGGACCTTCAATGCTGCAGACATTTTTTGGTACCCTTCCCCACAATCCTGTCTCGGAGCTCTACGGACAATTCCTTTGACGTCATGGCTTGGTTTTTGCTCTGACATGCACTGTCAACTGTGGGACCTTTTTATATACAGGTGTGTGCCTTCCAAATCATGTCCAATCAATTGAATTTACCACAGGTGGACTCCAATCAAGTTGTAGAAACATCTCAAGGATGATCAATGGAAACAGGATGCACCTGAGCTCAATTTCGAGTCTCATAGCAAAGGGTCTGACTTAAGATAGGTACTCTTTGTATTGATACAGTCTTTAAAATGAGTTATTTAGCTACCGTATTTCTCAGTGAAATTAGCACAAGTAGTGATTGGCTGGTGGAGAGCAACCATGGCAGAAAGAGTAAATTAACCATTTCCTTTAATACTCAATACTATTGTGTCTTGTGTTGTGTATAGATAGATAGGTGAAGTGTTTTCTGTGTATTGTACTGTATGTGTATTGAGTGTTAGATATTCCCTCTACATAAGTGACTGGTACGTAGGTCACCATTACATAAATAACACTAGTGAACCATAAAACAGTACGTAAGGCAGGTGAACTCACATGCCAGCTGAACACGGGCCTTGCGGCTGACCAGCATGCCAAAGCGGTTCTGAGCGGCGCAGTCGTAATCTCCAACATCCGTCTCACTTCCGACTCTGTCTAGTCGTTTCTGGAAGCTCTGGATGAAGAGGGTCCCATTGGGCAGCACCTGTACACGCTCCCCCACAACTACGGGCACCCCGTTCTTGCGCCACGTGATCGAGATGGGACCCTCGCCCTCTACCCGGCAGTCCAGCATCAGCGGCCGATCCCGCACAGCGATGACGTCACTGGGCTCCAATAGGATCGCCAGCTCCTTGGCACCACATACATCTAGAAAGGGGCGTGAAGAAGTTCATTGGCTGTTAAGGTTGAGAACATCAGTGTTGGTTCATTTTGTAGACCAGTACAGTGGGGGTGATGCTATTGCATGTGTCTAATCACCCACTATGGGTGAATTCACAAAGGAACTCAATGTTGGCTATATATAGTAGTTTACCCATACAGTACCTGTTCACCCAATCACTTTAAGATCAGGTAAGAGGACCAGTAAGGGAGATTGATACTCTGACCCTATGGGACAATCCATTAAAGGAAAAACTTCAAACTGAATTTGTAAACTATACCTCACAGAACTTTGTACTGGGGCATTGAGCATGCCATGGCGGGAGCCTTGCCTGTCTCTAATCCATTCATACACCAAGATTCCTATCCCATTCCCTATGTATCTGTGTTAACAAGCAAAGTCTGAGACGCAACAACACAGAAGGGGACCGGAATAGAGATGGACAGCCACGTTCGCCCGGGGACGAACTCTTCCAACCCCAAAAACTGCACTTGACACTCTACACCGGCCAACTGATTGATGGCTGTGTTAGTTCCGCGTCCAAAACACTTTTACTGAAACCGGCCACAATAATAGGGCTGAATGCCGGGGAGTCATTGAGCCAAAGAGGGAAGGAACAATGGCTGAGATGGAGGCAGAAGACGAGAGAGGGTTAGTGGGGTCAAGTTAGGAGAACCTCTATTGAACCAAGCGCAGACCGGCAACAATGGCGCAGTGACGACACTCACACTTGTTCTTACCCTACCTTCCGACAACACCCTAGAAAGTCCCATCACCATAAACCTACACCCCCACCCACCCCCTATGGGGGCCATCTGCCCCTCTTATGCCCCCCCTGCATCCCTGCCTCCCTTTCACCAAGGCTCCGGGGTGACTTTCCCATGCCACTGGATCACCCCATTTGCCTCTTGAAGTTGACCCCACCAACCACCCAAAAACCGCTGTCCCGCCCTGACCCCTCAAGATGGCCGGTCCCTTTCTCCCAGCTGTTGAGGTGGGGGAGGGAAAGGGAGTCAGAGAGTGACACACCCGAAAAGCCTCAATGCCCCCTGCTCTTGAACTTGCATGATAAGACGTACCATCAAAATAATGGAGAACTTTTGCATCTGTTTATCTGAACTGAATAGTCATTTACAACATTAAACTGTCTACACTGTATTTCTGATCAATTTGGTGTTATTTTAAAGGACAAAAAAAGGCTTTTCTTTCAAAAACAAGGACATTTATAAGTGACCCCAAACTGTTGAACAGGAGTGTAGCCCTCGCTACTTTGCACAGGAAGGACACCTGTTTTCTAAGGGTACCTTGCCAAGCCTTAAAGAAAAAACACTTTTCATTAGTCCACTGTTGATAGAGCCAAACAATTTTTTTTTACGCCAGCTGTCAAGTTTTTCATTTTGCATCATCATGAAGATGTAGCCGGTGACACGTTGCTTCATGCAAAACCTTTTGGGACTGTATCAACAGATAACTAATGAAACAAATACCAAAATATATATTTATTTTTTGTTGTTGTATTTTCACCCCTTTTTTCTCCCCAATTTCATGGTATCCAATTGGTAGTAGTTACAGTCTTGTCTCATCGCTGCAACTCCCGTACGGACTCGGGAGAGGCGAAGGTCCATGCGTCCTCCAAAACACAACCCAACCAAGCCGCACTACTTCTTGACACAATGCCCATCCAACCCGGAAGCCAGCCACACCAATGTGTCAGAGGAAACACCGTACACCTGGCGACCGTATCAGCGTGCACTGTGCCCCGCCCGCCACAGGAGTCGCTAGTGCGCGATGAGACAAGGATATCCCTACCGGCCAAACCCTCCCCTAACCCGGATGACGCTGGGCCAATTGTGCGCCGCCCCATGGGCCTCCCGGTCGCGGCCAGCTGCGACAGAGCCTGGACTTGAACCCAGAATCTCTAGACCACGGGAGGCCCTCAAAATATAGTTTTTGAGTGGATTTTCCATTTAAGCTTCTACAGGCCCAAAGTGGTAAGGTCAGGTTCCAAGTTCAGCTCAGAACAACATAATATATCACATCCAGGCTGCATCACATCTGGCCATGATTGGGAGTCCCATAGGGCGGCGCACAATTGGCCCAGCATCGTCCGGGTGTGGCCGGGGTAGGCCGTCATTGTAAATGAGAATTTGTTCTTAACTGACTTGCGTAGTTAAAGGTTAAATAAAATTAAAATAAATACAACATATATGGTATTCCCACTTTCCCCACTTTTTTTGTGCTACCGCATGAATTTAAAATGGACTAAATTGAGATGTGTCACTGGCCTACACACAATACCCCATAATATCAAGGTGGAATTATGTTTTTAGAAATGTTTACAAATGATTTAAAAATTAAAAGCTGAAATGTCTTGAGTCAACAAGTATTCAACCCCTTTGTTATGGCAAGCCTAAATAAGTTCAGGAGTAGAAATGTGCTTAACAAGTCACATAATAAGTTGCATGGACTCACTATGTGCAATAATAGTGTTTAACATGATTTTTGAATGACTACCTCATATCTGTACCCCACACATACAATTATCTGTAAGGTCCTTCAGTCGAGTAGAGAATTTCAAACACAAATTCAACCACAAAGGCCAGGGAGGTTTTCCAATGCCTCGCAAAGAAGGGAACCTATTGGTAGATGGGTAAATGTAAAAACAGCAGACATTGAATATCCGTTTGAGCATGGTGAAGTTATTAATTACACTTTCGGTGGTGTATCAATACACCCAGTCACTACAAAGATACAGGCGTCCTTCCTAACTCAGTTGCCGAAGAAGAAGGAACCCGCTCAGGGATTTCACAATGAGGCCAATAGTAACTTTACAACAGTTACAGAGTTTAATGGCTGTGATAGGAGAAAACTGAGGATGGATCAACAACATTGTAGCTACTCCACAATACTAACCTACAGAAATTACTGAGTGAAAAGAAGGAAGTCTGTATATAATAAATTACATTTACATTTTACATTTAAGTCATTTAGCAGACGCTCTTACCCAGAGCGACTTACAAGTACATACATTCATACTTTTTTTGTACTGGTCCCCCATGGGAATCGAACCCACAACCCTGGCGTTGCAAGCGCCATGCTCTACCAACTGAGCCACACGGGACCACAAAAGCCACACGGGACCACCAAATTATTTCCAAACCTGCATTATGTTTGTAACAAGGCACTAAAGTAAAACTGCAAGAAATTACCTTTATGTCCTGAATACAAAGCGTTATGTTTGTGGCAAATCCAACACAACACATCACTGAGTACCATTCTTCATATTTTAAAGCATGGTGGTGGCTGCATCATGTTATGGGTATACTTGTCATCGGCATGGTAGATTTTATTTAGGACAAAAAGAAACAGAATAGAGCTAAGCACAGGCAAAATCCTAGAGGAAAACCTGGTTCAGTCAGCTTTCCACCACACACTGGGAGACAAATTCACCATTTAGCAGGACAATAACCTATAACACAAGACCAAATATACACTGGAGTTGTTTACCAAGATAACACCTGAGTGGCCTAGTTACAGTTTTTACTTAAATCGGCTAGAAAATCTATGGCAAGACTTGAAAATGGCTGTCCAACAATGATCAACAACCAACTTGACAAAGCTTGAAGAATTTAAAAAATAATAATGTTTAAATATTGTACAAAGCTCTTAGACACTTACCCAGAAAGACTCACAGCTGTAATTGCTGCCAAAGGTGATTCTAACATGTATTTACTCAGAGGTGTGAATGCTTATGTAAATTTGATAATTCTGTATTTCATTTTCAATACATTTTCAAACATTTCAAAAAACATGTTTTCACAATGTCATTATGGGATATTGTGTGTAGATGGTGGTGAAAAAAAAATATCTAATCGATTGTTATTTCAGGGTGTAACACAAAGAAATGTGGATTAAGTGAAGGGTAATGAATATTTTCTGAAGGCACTGTGTCAGTATAATGGACCAACATATTTTAGATATATGGCTTTCTAAACCCAGTTCAAATTGCTAGGCCACAGCCCAACTTTGCACTGAATAGCCACCATAATAATATGCATCTCTATAGCCTTTCTGCATTAGCCATTGCTTCTTGACGCATCGACAAAGAGATTGATCAAGGGTCCCCTTCTTTTGTGTCTGGATAAACGTATTCACAAGGCTCTAATCTGGGTGATGTGATGCCTTCAATGCAGCAATGCAATCACTATGGCCACCGCTGCTACATATTGCTAGCTAGCGACAAGAAATTGGGTGCTAGATTAAGGCCTTTGAAGTTAGCTCACATGTGCTCTCTCTCTCTAAAACAGTCAAAAGTTGACCCAACTATGCTAATTATCCATTATTACCATGTGGTCTTTTCTTATATGGATGTGTGATGGAGTGCTCAAATTAGAGGATTAATTCAATTTCAGAGGTGGAGGGTCCGAAAATAGTTTTTTTTTTTTTTTCCTGAGCAGCAGGGATCCCCCACCCTGTCCTCACCCTAGAGGCTGTGACCCTAATCCTTCAGGGGTCATGAGAGAGTTGATGGAAGGGGGGAGGGGGGGATGGAGGGATAGAGGGGACACTTGGATCCGGCCACCAGGTCTGTCACATTCACCCCCCCCCCCCCCCCCCCTCACTCGGTAACCAATGTCTCCTGGGCCGCTGGCCCTGAACTTTACAGGCTATTGTGACGTGGACCAGTGATCTTCTTAGCCAGCCACCCACACCCAAAAAAGAGAGGGAGAGAGAGTGAAAGGGGGTCCTGAGCGCCGGGATAAGGCAAACATACGCAAATCCCCTCATTGATTGTGTTATGCCTTCCTCTAGCATTGCCTTCCCTGTCTCTCTCTATATCTCTGTTTGAGTGGCAGCCAGCTATGGCTAGACTATGACTGAAGAACCAGTATATTAAAACTGGGCCCTGGACCAACCTTCCACACAAAGTACTATAGGCTTTAATAAGGCAATAAACATTCTATTGAATGGACTTGGATGGAGGGGTTGCCTGAGAAACTCACTCTTTATAGGTCTGTTACAGTGCAATGAAGTTTTTAGGCAGGGAGAGAAAATTTGGTCTCACATTCGTAATCAGGTGGCATATTTGATTTAAAAAATCCACTGACACTATTGGCCTTAGTTTTATAATCAGTAGTGCATGAAATGTAGGCTGCACTTGTGCTGAAAATGTCTCAAAGTAGAATTTTTAGGCCTGCAGGCATAATGCTTTATAACTTGATATAACTTGTTGTGAGCTTTTATAATGTCTGATAATAAGTCTTGCAATATTACATTTACATTTAAGTCATTTAGCAGACGCTCTTATCCAGAGCGACTTACAAATTGGAAAGTTCATACATATTCATCCTGGTCCCCCCGTGGGAAATGAACCCACAACCCTGGCGTTGCAAGCGCCATGCTCTACCAACTGAGCCACACGGGTATATCTTATGGGGGGAAAAGTATAACAAAATATACTGTATATATATTTTCGAGGACTGAATGGTGACCACTTTCTTTGGCCACTTTGTTCATCCTCCACAACTGATTATCATTTCAATTTCTGTGGCCAAAAAAGGATGGGAAAAAGGGAGAAAAGCTATTGAAACTATCCCCCTTTCCTTCCTATCCAAAAAGTAAACCCGGGCTTTTGTGTGGGATTACAAATGTATTCTATGCACCTTGAAAAATTCCTCCCCTCCCCTCTTCTCTCCCCATTAGATCCATTACAGCAGTGGGGGAGCCGGCGTAAACAATGCCTGAATGCAGAGCTAGGGAGCTATGGAGCTAGGAGGAGAAATCCTGAAGGAACGGCGTGTGGAAAATGGGAATTGCTGGGAGGTGTGAGACTCAGTACCCAGCGGCAAGCCCCTTTGTCTCGCTAATGGGAGTTAAACTCTCTCTCTCGCTCCGTATCCCCATCTCCTTTTAGTGGTTATGCAAACATGCTATTGTAGCGGTCTACCGGCTTGCGAGGCGGGGGCACCCAAATTGCCCAAGTGTTTTGTTTGAGGATCGTCATTAGCTGGCATATGCCAAGTTCAAAGTGGAGTAAACACGACACCACTGTTTCCGATGTTGAGGAGGAAGCTAAGCATGTGCCACCCATGTTTGGACTCCTCCCTCACAGATGTAAATGGGGGGCAATTAACTAACACTGCATGCAAATTACTGCACTGATTTTGATTGTAATGGACACATATTATCCATTCATTGGGAGAAAAAAACTATGAATCAGCTAATTTAGAGCTTGGCTTTCTTAGCTGTGGGTTTGTTTTCATGCCTGGAGACATTAACACATTTAATTGACAGCCTTATATTTCAGGCTATTTGCGTGTTTGGATCAACTACATAATCCAGGCCCAATTTGAAACATCTCCACTCCACCTCAACTCAAAGAGCCATGAAATCAGAACTGTCTCTTTTTTTAAACTATTGATCCTCTCAGTTCTTATTATATATCACCAGAGAAGGTCCCCAGAGGACAAACAGCAGAAATGACCATCTGCATTTGGAGATTGGATTGTTTCTGATGGGGATGGACAAACACACCGGTTTTAAAAGGGCCTGGACAAATTTCGGCCTACTCTGGACCCCTCGTTGGATCAATAAACAATAATCTCCAATGCTATAGGGAGGAGACCTCACTGCTTGCCCTCCCGTTTTTAATCACTGGGGTGTGGGCCAGCAGAAGGGGACACAGCTTATTCCTAGTATCAAGGAAATCTCATTAAACAGAGAAAGGCATTGTGGGCCATGGTGGGTCCTCCTAGGACATAACATAATAATCTACACAGAGGGCGCTATCTTGTAATGTCCTACCACACTGGGCCTGAGGGCTTTCAATAAATCGATCTACTGGTATATCTGCAGTACCTGGGTGGTGTTCAGTAGGGCACACTGTAGCAAAACACTTTGCAACGGAAAACAAAAACAAGCGTTTCTTACTGGACAAGTTCAGATAGTCCCTGAAAGTTCGGCCCAGAGTTAGCAAACTATTGTCTGCTCATTGATAGGGTCATTAATGCTTCTATAAACCTTTTCCATGTCTGAATGTCTGTTTGAATATAACACTGGCTAAAGTATCTAGAACCTCTATGGTCATTTTGAGTACATAGTCTTCCTTTTTTAATTTGATACCACAGTCACGGCCACTGGATATGGCTTCAGAAAATGGCACCAAGCAAGGTACCATGTTGGTACCGTTGTAAATGTCATTGACAAGTCTGTGCTTTATTTACCTACACGAAGGGTTGGGACTTAATGAAAACCTACAATGATGCAGCCTTTTAATTCAAAACACCAGCTCCTCTGTAAAGGTTACCTCACACTCGGGGTGTTTTGATTAAAATAACGGATGTGTGTACTATACAATGGTGCTCGGGTTAAACATTGAGCATTGGCCTCTCGAGTGGCGCAGGGGTCTAAGGCACTGCATCACACTGCTATCCAGGTTCGGGTTTGATCTGTAGATCTGGGTTTGACCGGGAGACCCATGAGGCGGCGCACAATTGGCCCAGCGTCGTCCGGGTTAGGGGAGGATTTGGCCGGCTGGGATGTCCTTGTCCCATTGCGGTCTAGCGACTCCTTGTGGCGGCCGGGCGCATGCACGCTGACTTCGGACGCCAGCTGTACGGTGTTTCCTAAGACACATTGGTGTGGCTGGTTTCCGGGTTAAGCGAGCAGTGTGTTTCGGAGGACGCACGGCTCTCGACCTTCGCCTCTCCCGAGTCCGTACGGGAGTTGCAGCGATGGGACAAGACTGTAACTACCAATTAGATATCATGAAATTGTGGAGAAAAAAGAGGTAAAAAGTACCAAAAAATAATAATAACATTGGGCATTAATACCAGAGAGAATTAACTAACCAGGTGCTCGATCAGGCCGCTAATTGTCTGGCGGTCTATTGATAAAAACCCAGGCAAAGAGCGATGTCTAATGTCCCAGGTGCCCTTGATGATAGACACACACGGAAGCTGAACTGGAACATTGTAGTGTGTCAGACAGTGTTCTGTGTTTGTCACCAACTTCAACTGACTGTTTGTCTCATATCTGCTGTAGTTCTGTATAGAGTGCCTGTTTTGGTCTCATTAATTGCACACCAATAGCAAATGGTACAACATATAACTCTCGTCAGATGATGGTTTGGATGGCAAAACTTTAAGAATAACAATAGCATTGAACGGCATGGGAAGTGCATGTCCCAAGGGTGCTTACTGCTTGTGTAATTAGAAAGAGCAGTGCACATTTGAGCAGATCATGACAGGGTCTCCATAGGACCTCTGTCCCCATCATCCCATCAGTGAGTGTCAGTGATAGGGAAGACTATAGTAGGCTCATGCAGCAGCCAATGAATGGTAGCCGCTCTGCTACACAGGAAGAGTAGAGTGAATGTCTGAGGAGGTTTGAGGACCTAGTAGCCTAGGTGAACTCACACTATTAAACACTCACACTATTTAAGCACCTAGAGATGTAGGATATTGATTTGATCACCCTGTTGCAGGAAAACCTTCCTGCAATTCAGGACATTTAAAACTTGTAGTTTATTTGAAGGTTTAAAAAGGTTTCTGAAGTTTGTGATTTCCATTTAGAAATTTCAGACTTGATTTTCCCTAATGAAAAATGTATCAACCCCTACAACAATGTCCATTGATTATAATCTACATGTCCTGTTGCTGCAGGATTCTTTTCCTGCTATAGCAAAATGGCTCAAATTAAGATCCTACATATTTAGGGATTGCGATATGCTAATATCATCCACTTCCATTCCGAATTGATCTTAAAAATAACACTAGGTTGTATTTTGAGCGGAACATCCCTTTAAGAGATGAATGACACTGGTTCTACATCTGCTTTACACAACACAGTGGTAAAAAACCCACACACCATGTCATCAGCACGCTATCAGTGTCTCTGTGTCAGGTTTCCCACGAGTCGCCCTGCATGCATGGGTTATGGGGTGGGATTAGCTCTGTCAGATCCGTGCTGCGATAGGCCTGTCACGTTGGCCCCCATAATTGTATCTTCAGCAGGGGAGATCTGCCATGTATTACCATAAGCCCAAAGAGGATAGAGATGTTTCCCTCCTTTAATGCTGGATGGAGGGATTGAGCAGTGGCCCAGCACAGGGCTATTGTCCCTGTGTGGATTATACCAATGGGGTGTCTTGTTGGACTTGGAGGGGTCCTATGGTCCTATCCCTATATCTAGGTACCTCTGGATGGGGTGTGTGTGTGTGTGTGTGTGTGTGTGTGTGTGTGTGTGTGTGTATGCATGCGTGCGTGCGTGGTGGGGAAGTGATGTGGACATGGTCACAGGCAGCTGTGGGAGTATTACGCTTGACGGACACACACACACACACACACACACACACAGCCTTTTTAATAAGGTCTCTGGGCCAGACTCACAGAGAGGGAGTGGGGCCAGTGTTATGGAGATGAGGGTGTGTGAGGGTCAGGTCACTACTGGGGTGGGGTGAGGCGCCTGGCCATTGTCTCCCTGGCTTTTCTTGTTCCCCCATTACCAACCACTCCATTGACCAGAAGGGGACCCCAAAGGTTAAGTCCCCCACCCTACCCCACCACCCTAGGTCACAACAGCCCCCTCTTTCTCCCTAAAAGGTCATAGGTCCCTCCCTAAACCCCTTTCTCTAGTCCAACTCTCCCACACACCTTCTGTTCCGCTCCTTCACTGAGTTGTTGTTTAGACTGGATACTATATGTTGCCGGATTTGATTACAATACAAAGGTCCCCAACACACTGGACCTAGGGCCTTTTTTAAGTTAGGCCTTAACTTTCTAAATCATATGAAATGATATATCTTAGTTTCTTTATATAAAGTCTTTATATGAGTTGTTAGGCCTATAATGTGTTTGTTTGTTACAAACTTGGGGGGACATTTTTAAGAGACAGGTGATTTTTTGGTACTGTTCTAAAAGGAGCTGAAATGAACTTGACTTTGATTTGATCATCACATTTTAGGGTTCCTATCTGTAATTCCAATGTGGTGTACGTGTTAGGCAAATTATTTATGGGCCTAATCAAACTACCCTTAGCCTCTTCAACACATTTGATATGACCAGATTTGGTCTCGATATTTATCGATTGACTTGAAAAAAGGTAGCACAAAATAGCCTCTTCTTTTTAAGTTTGAGTTGGAAGATGAACTCTACGTCAGCAATGGATGGAAGGGGAAGCGATCAAATTATTTTGTAGGCCTATAACTAAGAGGGAAAGGTTGTATCGAAAAAGTTGTCATATTATCACATAGGCCTACCTTAGCTCCAAAATAAGGAGCACACACGTGTGTATTCAATGTTCTCTGAAAAGGAACATCTTACATTTTATCCTGCAAAGAGCAACATTGTTGTAACAGGATTAACCATACATGAATAGATCATGTTTATATCTACGTGTAACAGCATCGCATTTTAAATCAAGAGAGAAAATACTGTGTCTAACGAAATGTAGAGCCGACATAAAGAAAATGCATATGCATACACACGGCTTTTGAAACAGCATAACCAGATGTTGTTCAATGACACAAACTAAACAACGAACAAAAAATTATTTCGATTCGAAATTATGCCGTTTCCATGAATTATAGGCCAACTGTTACACCCTAATTTCTTAAACACATAGACAGAAGAATGAACCGCTGAACCATTGTAGGCTATCAATAGGTCCCCAGTCCCCAACTCCATCAAAGTTGTAGTGCAAAAACAACAAACCCATATAACCGCATACATATTATAATAAAAAGCATACTTACTCAAACAGATATAAGCCGCCAAACAGGCGAGCAGCATCCCTGGCTGATTCATTTTTTAATAAAAAAAACAAGTATTTTGGTCTTGCTGAAATGTCTTCTGGCCCCCCCAAATCAAAAATATATATATTCCAATTGCTGAGATGTGTCTTCTTTCAAAGCTTTTGCTGAGATATCGTCTTTGGAGAGCTTGCAAGAAATTGGATTCACTTTTATTAAAACATTTCTACTGTTCTTTAAAATCCCTTGTCCAGCATATTGGCCGGAGCTGGCTACTGGTCACGTCCAAAGCTACTTTCAGAATAGTATTTTGTCTATTCAGGAGCCACGGAAGGGACAGCGGACATTAGGTATGTAGCGTTATTGTTGTCCCCGCTGACACCTACAGTCAGTGAATGGACATTGATACAACAGCTTTCGCCGGCGCTGGCAGGTTGGTCCCCACTGAACCAATCACAGACCGCGGGGCGTTCGAGGGGAGGGGCGTTTTGCATGATTGATATTCATTTGAATGGAGGCCTGGCCACTTCTCCGCTCCGCTGCTCTGTCTTGATGTCACATAACAGAATCACCACCGACAGCTGTGGCCAACCTGGAGAGCAGTGAGGTGTCATGCGCTCTGTTTTCCTCAGGAGATATTGGTGGCACACGTCTTTTGACAATATTTTCAGCCTGCAAATATGCATTAATGATGTGGTTATAATGCATTGTAAGACTTATAATATGACTATATTGTAATATGTAATAAGGTGAAGCTCATAAGTTTATTTTAATTTGTGAAAAACAATATCAGCAGGATGCATATTTATTGAGCCCTTTCACATAACCCCTTTAATTTTGTCCATTGCCATCATAACATATGACCTCAACCAAGTCCTTCTCTGAGCAGATCCTGTGACATAATAGTTATACAGATCCTTATCCTGATATATGTCCTATGGCAAGAAATCCCATGACTGTGTGTTATGTAATGAAAGGTGAGATGAACACAGTGCAGTCTAATACACTGAACAAAAATATAAACGCAACGTGTAAAGTGTTGGTCCCATGTTTCATGAGCTGAAATAAAACATCCCAGAAATGTTCCATATGTATGAAAAGCTTATTTCTCTCATATTTGTGCACCAATTTGTTTACATCCCTGTTAGTGAGCACTTCTCCTTTGCCAAGATAATCCATCCACCTGACAGGTGTGGCATAACAAAAAGCGGCTCATTACACAGGTGCACCTTGTGCTGGGGACAATAAAAGCCACTCTAAAATGTGCAGTTTTGTCACAAAGCATAATATCACAGATGACTCACATTTTGAAGGAGCCTGCAATTGGTATGCTGACTGTTGCCATAGAATTGAATGTTCATTTCTCTACTATAAGCCGCCTCCAACATACATTTTGAGAATTTGGCAGTATGTCCAACCGGCCTCACAACCGCAGACCACGTGTAACCACGCCAGCCCAGGACCTCCACATCTTCCACATCTGTCTTTGTCTGAGACCAGCCACCCGGACAGCTGATGAAACTGAGAAGTATTTCTGTTAGGGAGGAGAAATGCCAACTGAACCCTGGTCTTACAAATATGTGTTTTCTGAGGTTGGCGGTTTTACCACTCAAGTTATAGCACACTATGTTAAACTTGAGCGTGAAGGTTACACATTTAAGCCTACATAGAAAATGCAAAGCAACAAAGTTTTTGATTATTCAAAACATGTCTGTTCCAAAACAAGTGACAAGGCACTACAGTGAAAACTACCTGTCAATCTGAGTGGCACTTTGTCAGAGAGCTAACGATGATCAAGAATCAATATACAGAACATAATGATACATTTTATGGAATCAATTTAGGCCATTGTCCTCAGTAGATAGGGATCTCCTCATGAAAATCCCTTAGACTGTTGGTGAAAATGTCAAGGAAAAGATTCAGGGCACTGGTTGCCTTGACCTTTCATTTATGATTCTTCATGCTGATAGATTCAACTAGTACAGTACATGATTCAGCGAAGGTCAGAGTCCCTGCACTAAGCAAAAAGTAATGCAGCATGGTGTATGTGAGAGTACTACTGCATCCATCTGAGGCCTGGCCTGGGCTTAGATGGTGTGTAGGGAGTAGTACTGTAGAATGGTGTATGTGAGTTGCCTCTGCACCGCAGGATCCATGGATCGAGCCCTCGTTACAGCTCTCTCTCTCTCCACATCAGTCTGTTAAAGTAATAAAGAAAAGACGCCAACCCAACCTGTTAACCATTAGACAGAGTAAATCCTCAATGTCTGAGGGTGACATTTGGTCTTAAACAAGGCTACCTCATCACAAGAGCGTGATTCCAAACTACCTCCGCTACAGAAGCACTGAGGACAGTAGAGAGGACCTCTCAATAGGGGTTGGAGTTGGCTGTGAGCTAGTGGTAAGGGAGCTGTTTATAGGTTCCCTTGCAGTGAGGGGAGGCTGCATTAAAAGCCCTTGGCCATGGCCGTCGCCAAACGAGCCCCCGGTTCCCCTTCTCCCATTAGCTCCATAATGGCCGTCTGGTTACCCATGGACATCAACCATCAACCAACCATCAACGGCCTGTTCACACCGCTATCATCCAGAAGGCGAGGTCAGTGCAGGTGCATCAACGCTGGGACAGAGAGACTGAAAAACAGCTTCTATCTCAAGGCCATCAGACTGTTAAATAGCCATTTCTAGCTGGGTACCCTGCCCGGAACTTAGTCACTGTCACTAGCCGGTTACCAGCAGGTTACTCAATCCGGCACCTTAGATGCTGCTGCCCTATGTACATAGACATGGAATCACTGGTCACTTTAATAATGTTTACATACTGTTTTACTAATTTCATATGTATATACTGTATTCTACTGTATTCTAGTCAATGCCCCTCCGACATTGCTCGTCCTAATATTTATATATTTCTTAATTCCATTCTTTTACTTTTAGATTTGTGTGTATTGTTGTAAATTGTTAGATATTACTGCACTGTTGGAGCTAGGAACACAAGCATTTCGCTACACCCACAATAATATCTGTAAATATATGTATGCGACCAATATAATGTGATTTGATTTGATTTAACGATCACAGCGCTCTAATCTGTGCTCGCATTCAGGCCCCCACGCGCATTTCACACTATCACTTTCACAAGCTGTTGACTCCATTATACACAGGCAAAAAGAAAGAGAGAGGGGGAAGAGAAAGAAGGAAAAAGGGAGTGTAGGTGAGCAAGAAGAGAAAGAAGGTGCATTGTGGGAAGGAAGAGAGAAGAAGGGAGCCCGGGCCACCATAAAAGCCCAGGAGGGGAGAGAGGCACACAACTGTAAAAGGGGAAGCAAAGAGACGACAGGGTAAAGGAGGTTGAATGAGAGAAGAGAGAGACGACAGGGTAAAGGAGGTTGAATGAGAGAAGAGAGAGACGACAGGGTAAAGGAGGTTGAATGAGAGAAGAGAGAGACGACAGGGTAAAGGAGGTTGAATGAGAGAAGAGAGAGACGACAGGGTAAAGGAGGTTGAATGAGAGAAGAGAGAGACGACAGGGTAAAGGAGGTTGAATGAGAGAAGAGAGAGACGACAGGGTAAAGGAGGTTGAATGAGAGAAGAGAGAGACGACAGGGTAAAGGAGGTTGAATGAGAGAAGAGAGAGACGACAGGGTAAAGGAGGTTGAATGAGAGAAGAGAGAGACGACAGGGTAAAGGAGGTTGAATGAGAGAAGAGAGAGACGACAGGGTAAAGGAGGTTGAATGAGAGAAGAGAGAGACGACAGGGTAAAGGAGGTTGAATGAGAGAAGAGAGAGACGACAGGGTAAAGGAGGTTGAATGAGGGAAGAGAGAGACGACAGGGTAAAGGAGGTTGAATGAGAGAAGAGAGAGACGACAGGGTAAAGGAGGTTGAATGAGGGAAGAGAGAGACGACAGGGTAAAGGAGGTTGAATGAGGGAAGAGAGAGACGACAGGGTAAAGGAGGTTGAATGAGGGAAGAGAGAGACGACAGGGTAAAGGAGGTTGAATGAGGGAAGAGAGAGACGACAGGGTAAAGGAGGTTGAATGAGGGAAGAGAGAGACGACAGGGTAAAGGAGGTTGAATGAGAGAAGAGAGAGACGACAGGGTAAAGGAGGTTGAATGAGAGAAGAGAGAGACGACAGGGTAAAGGAGGTTGAATGAGAGAAGAGAGAGACGACAGGGTAAAGGAGGTTGAATGAGAGAAGAGAGAGACGACAGGGTAAAGGAGGTTGAATGAGAGAAGAGAGAGACGACAGGGTAAAGGAGGTTGAATGAGAGAAGAGAGAGACGACAGGGTAAAGGAGGTTGAATGAGAGAAGAGAGAGACGACAGGGTAAAGGAGGTTGAATGAGAGAAGAGAGAGACGACAGGGTAAAGGAGGTTGAATGAGAGAAGAGAGAGACGACAGGGTAAAGGAGGTTGAATGAGGGAAGAGAGAGACGACAGGGTAAAGGAGGTTGAATGAGGGAAGAGAGAGACGACAGGGTAAAGGAGGTTGAATGAGAGAAGAGAGAGACGACAGGGTAAAGGAGGTTGAATGAGAGAAGAGAGAGACGACAGGGTAAAGGAGGTTGAATGAGAGAAGAGAGAGACGACAGGGTAAAGGAGGTTGAATGAGGGAAGAGAGAGACGACAGGGTAAAGGAGGTTGAATGAGAGAAGAGAGAGACGACAGGGTAAAGGAGGTTGAATGAGAGAAGAGAGAGACGACAGGGTAAAGGAGCTTGAATGAGGGAAGAGAGAGACGACAGGGTAAAGGAGGTTGAATGAGAGAAGAGAGAGACGACAGGGTAAAGGAGGTTGAATGAGAGAAGAGAGAGACGACAGGGTAAAGGAGGTTGAATGAGAGAAGAGAGAGACGACAGGGTAAAGGAGGTTGAATGAGAGAAGAGAGAGACGACAGGGTAAAGGAGGTTGAATGAGAGAAGAGAGAGACGACAGGGTAAAGGAGGTTGAATGAGAGAAGAGAGAGACGACAGGGTAAAGGAGGTTGAATGAGAGAAGAGAGAGACGACAGGGTAAAGGAGGTTGAATGAGAGAAGAGAGAGACGACAGGGTAAAGGAGGTTGAATGAGAGAAGAGAGAGACGACAGGGTAAAGGAGGTTGAATGAGAGAAGAGAGAGACGACAGGGTAAAGGAGGTTGAATGAGAGAAGAGAGAGACGACAGGGTAAAGGAGGTTGAATGAGAGAAGAGAGAGACGACAGGGTAAAGGAGGTTGAATGAGAGAAGAGAGAGACGACAGGGTAAAGGAGGTTGAATGAGGGAAGAGAGAGACGACAGGGTAAAGGAGGTTGAATGAGAGAAGAGAGAGACGACAGGGTAAAGGAGGTTGAATGAGGGAAGAGAGAGACGACAGGGTAAAGGAGGTTGAATGAGAGAAGAGAGAGACGACAGGGTAAAGGAGGTTGAATGAGAGAAGAGAGAGACGACAGGGTAAAGGAGGTTGAATGAGGGAAGAGAGAGACGACAGGGTAAAGGAGGTTGAATGAGAGAAGAGAGAGACGACAGGGTAAAGGAGGTTGAATGAGAGAAGAGAGAGACGACAGGGTAAAGGAGGTTGAATGAGAGAAGAGAGAGACGACAGGGTAAAGGAGGTTGAATGAGAGAAGAGAGAGACGACAGGGTAAAGGAGGTTGAATGAGAGAAGAGAGAGACGACAGGGTAAAGGAGGTTGAATGAGGGAAGAGAGAGACGACAGGGTAAAGGAGGTTGAATGAGGGAAGAGAGAGACGACAGGGTAAAGGAGGTTGAATGAGGGAAGAGAGAGACGACAGGGTAAAGGAGGTTGAATGAGAGAAGAGAGAGACGACAGGGTAAAGGAGGTTGAATGAGAGAAGAGAGAGACGACAGGGTAAAGGAGGTTGAATGAGAGAAGAGAGAGACGACAGGGTAAAGGAGGTTGAATGAGGGAAGAGAGAGACGACAGGGTAAAGGAGGTTGAATGAGAGAAGAGAGAGACGACAGGGTAAAGGAGGTTGAATGAGAGAAGAGAGAGACGACAGGGTAAAGGAGGTTGAATGAGGGAAGAGAGAGACGACAGGGTAAAGGAGGTTGAATGAGGGAAGAGAGAGACGACAGGGTAAAGGAGGTTGAATGAGGGAAGAGAGAGACGACAGGGTAAAGGAGGTTGAATGAGAGAAGAGAGAGACGACAGGGTAAAGGAGGTTGAATGAGAGAAGAGAGAGACGACAGGGTAAAGGAGGTTGAATGAGAGAAGAGAGAGACGACAGGGTAAAGGAGGTTGAATGAGAGAAGAGAGATGACAGGGTAAAGGAGGTTGAATGAGAGAAGAGAGAATAGTGAGAGAGGCAAGAGATTGGAAAAGAGGGGAAAGAGAAAGCAGTGAGGGACAGAGGGAGTGTAGGAGAGATAGAGGAGAGAAGGAGCCTTGAGGGACGGAAGAGAGAAGGGTGAAAGAGAACAATTCAAAGGGAAAGAAGGAAGAGGAAATAGCAGAAGGAGGAGCAGAGCAGAGGGAGGGAAGAGGCTGCTCAGAGAGGACAAAGTTTTAAAGAGGTTGAAAAATGTCACTGCATTTGTTTATTCATAAAACACACCTAATACAATATAACTCAAACAATGATGTACTATCACTGTAATATGAAAAGCATCTCATATAAATACAAGCTAAAACATCAGGTGAATTGTCAGAGAGCTATAGTGCAAAGATTTGCAACCAGTACATTCAAATTCAATGTCTTATATAAGCTAGCCTATATCTTGTACATGTGTATCCTACAGGTGGATTCAAGTGAGAGGGTACGACAATGGGCATGGCACCTTTCATTCACAGTAACTTTAAGCACAGACCATCACTGAGATAACTTTAGGGGAAGACCGTTTCAAGTTCAAGTCCACTATGTGGCACAAAAATATTTAACCCTACAATTGAATTCCATTGTAGTAGCACATTGAATATATTGTAATAGCACGAGACACAGCTTTATGTAACTGAGCTAAGATCTAACTGTAAACTCACTCCACAGCTAGCTTTAAATGCCAATGGAGCTATCCAATTGGATCTCTTTGTACAGCTCAATCGGTTCACATGTTGTCAAGTGGGTGTTCACATGTATTGACGAGGTAGAGGACCCTGGTTCAAGCCCAGTCAGACGCAAGTTAAGGGAGGCAGCACTATATGCCAAGCTATTACGCTGAGGCCGGTTATATTTACACATTTGAAACCTACTACTATGTTATAGCCATCTAATATCCAAGACTGTTGTCCCCTCATTAAGTCATTTAGATTACATGTATATAGGGGTGTAATCTTAGCACCCCCACATTTCTGTATGGCACCTCTGGACACACATTGATAATACAGTGGCAGACAAGAGTGACAGGGACAACTCTAACCCTTTGCAAATCAATAGCGGCTCATCAACCGAGGGGGTTCAATAAAGACAGGCACGTCCAGAGACGGCAAAAAAAAAAAAAGCGACGGTGACATTTCACTCGCAACATTTTTTATTTTTTGTTTTTTTAAATTTTTATCCCCTTTTCTCCCCAATTTTCGTGGTATCCAATCGCTAGTAATTACTATCTTGTCTCATCGCTACATCGGGAGAGACGAAGGTCGAAAGCCATGCGTCCTCCGAAGCACAACCCAACCAAGCCGCACTGCTTCTTAACACAGCGCGCCTCCAACCCGGAAGCCAGCCGCACCAATGTGTCGGAGGAAACACCGTGCACCCTCCCCCCTCGGTTAGCGCGCACTGCGCCCGGCCCGCCACAGGAGTCGCTGGAGCGCGATGAGACAAAGATATCCCTACCGGCCAAACCCTCCCTAACCCGGACGACGCTAAGCCAATTGTGCGTCGCCCCACGGACCTCCCGGTCGCGGCCGGCTGCGACAGAGCCTGGGCACTCGCAACATTTTAATGGAGAAAGATTAAAAAATATGGGTATTGACATGTGACATGCGGCTAAGACCTCCTGGTGTTACCCTCAGTCATTGTTAGAGCTTGTCTCTTTTGCATGACTGACGAGTTGCCTTGTACCTCCTCCAACTCCCACTTCTCTCGTGACACAGCCCAAGTAGTGTAAAGTACAACGCAGACAGCTACAGTATACAGAGCAGGAAAAAATGCCATTGAACATGATAATTCAGTTATTTTCTGGTTGTAAATTTCTTTTTTGGTTGTAGAGACGTCAGATTGACTTACTTACTTAAACCTCTTGGCCCCCTTGGGAGCATAGGGCATCCACCATGGCTCTCCACCTGTCACACCCTGACCTTAGAGATCCTTTTTATGTCTCTATTTTGGTTTGGTCAGGGCGTGAGTTGGGGTGGGCCTTCTATGTTTTGTTCTATGTTGTCCTTTTCTATGTGTTTGGCCGGGTGTGGTTCTCAATCAGAGGCAGCTGTCTATCGTTGTCTCTGATTGAGAACCATACTTAGGTAGCCTGTTCCCACCTGTGTTTGTGGGTAGTTGTTTTCTGTTGTGTGTCTGCACCAGCCAAAACTGTTTTGGTCGTTCACTTTGTTATTTTTGTTATTTCAGTGTTCATTAAATAAATATGGACACGTACCACGCTGCACCTTGGTCCTCTCCTTCCAACAGCCGTTACACCACCTTACTCTCTTCTGTACAAGGGCTTTTTCCTCTTGCCAGGAGATCCCCGCTTTACTTTTCTTTTTCCTTTGTGGGTTTTCCTTGTGAGTTTCATTGTGTTTTTCCTGAGTGTTTGTCCAATCCATATCCATTTCCTTCTCCTGATCAGACTGCTTATGGCCTCTTGTTTTTCAATTTCTTCCAGGTCATGGTTGGTTATTTTATCTGGCCACCATATCCTCAGTATGCAACGTAGGTAGTAGTTGATGAAGACTTATATTTTATTGATTAGGGGTTGTGTGGTTTTCCAGGTTTCGCAGCTATAGAGGTGGAACAATTTTACATTTGTTTTAAAGATGATGATCTTGGTGTTTGTGTTTCAGAGATGTCAGATTACCAGTTTACAACCATCTAGAATAAATGTCATATTTTGGGCATGATCTTTTCCAGGGCCGGCCCTACCAATAAGCGACAAAAACGGCTGCTTAGGGCCCCGAGGCCGGTAGGGGGGCCCCCAACTTGAATTTTTTTTAATAAACTCAGTCGGGGTCTCAACTAACTGTTGAGAGATAGAATAGTAGAATACACAAGCCCATGTCAGCATTATTTCTATTGCTAGGTAAGCTGTCTAGCCAGCTTGTAGTAATCATGGCCGAATTAATGATTGGGCATGCAGGGCACTTGCCCAGTCCTCTAGGGGGCCCACATTGATTTAGTTAGTCACTCAGATATCATATGAAAATGGCATTTGTTTTGGAAAAATCTGTAGATTTGCAGGAAATTTGCTTTAAAAATGCAACATTTTCTCTTCATCCTATGGCAAAATGTGTAGACTTTCAGGAAATTTGCAGAAAACTGTAAAATGTTCTCTCCACCCCATGGCAAAATGAGCAGAATCACATTTAATTGGTTTTAAAATGGTTCCATTATCTCACCATCTAATTGCAAAATGTGAAGAATTGCAAAAAACATTATTTAAAACTACAACATGTTTGTCTACACAAAATGTGTAGAACTGCAGGAAATGTACTCTAAAATATATATATTTTTCTCTTCACCGCCAAGAGGGGGGCCTTTCAAATGTGTTGACAGCGAGGTGGGGGTGACCTCCAACCAAATCTCGCTTAGGGCCCCAAAAAGGCTAGGGTTGGCCCTGATCTAGTCAGATAACAAGAATAAAACCAGTTAAATGTTTATATTGTTTTACAATCAGTATGCGACCTGACGTCCCTGTAAGTAAAGATAGTACGGTAAAGTTTGGGGTCAATTCAGGAATTAGTTCAAAGTTCTATGTTGCAAAGAATGGGTACATTTAAGTTCATGATTTAGTAGACAAGATGTTATAGGATCATACACCAGGTTAATAGATGTATCTCTAATTTTTAGTGAGATTCCTGGTCATTATTAAGATTATTCGAAAAAGACAGTTCTGTCACTACTAGGCCTAACTCACTTTCAAACCAAGTTGCATAAACTATGGAGCAAGCTGAAGATGGAAAGATATTCAGCAACTCTTGGTAGGACAATGGATCTTTCCTTTAAAAATAAATAGTTGTGTATATGTTACACTACCAAGGTGTAAGATCAAAACACATGGACCCAGATTTACTAAGCATTTGCACCAAGTACAGATGTCTGTTTAAACAGCAAGGGATTAAACACGTTAAAACATGAAATTGTGATTATTTAAAATGTAACTTACTGCTTTATAATTTCATCTGTCTTCATTTTACCTTAACATGTTTACCTTTTGATTATGCAAACATTTGCAAAAAGAATTGTGCAAACATTGATTAAGTAATTTCATCCACCATGATCCGACCAAGATAACTCTAATCACTAATAAACCCCATTAACCTCTCATACAACTGTCCTCCAGTAAGCATATCTGTCAATGGTGAAACAGTTCATTCACTCCTGAAAGAAAGGAGAAGAAGAGGAATCACTCCCTCTACTGGGTAAGCAACACTTCAAGCAGCAGTAATAGGAAGCACTCCCTCTACTGGGTAAGCAACACTTCAAGCAGCAGTAATAGGAAGCACTCCCTCTACTGGGTAAGCAACACGTCAAGTAGCAGTAATAGGAAGCACTCCCTCTACTGGGTAAGCAACACTTCAAGCAGCAGTAATAGGAAGCACTCCCTCTACTGGGTAAGCAACACTTCAAGCAGCAGTAATAGGAAGCACTCCCTCTACTGGGTAAGCAACACGTCAAGCAGCAGTAATAGGCCCTCATCCTTTCATCTCACCAACAAACCAAATTGTCACTAGTATCAGGGAATGCTAGAAAGTGGAACTGTTACGTGAGGGATTACTTGATAAATAAGAATAACTAATGTAGCCATACTATACCACTTTTTTTGTATAATGAGGTGAGATTCTCAGAGCTAATTATTAAAAACACAAGTTCATTAAAACCAGGAGCAAGAGAATAGTAGACATAGTTACAATGCAACAGTAGTCAATTTCATTTCCAGTTCCCCAAGGAAGGGACCTAAATGTTATAGAGCTCAGATTAGTAGGTCAATCAACGATGCACCTACATCTTTTGAATCTTCTTTAGACATATTTTGGCACATTTTGGAAACATTCTTGCTTGGCCACTTTATAAGAGGTTTTAAAGGCAGTTTCTTAATAGAGCTATTTGCACTCCATTACAAAAACTCTGAAGGTGATCTCCTTGTTGCTGCTACTTAATCTGAGTTTCATTAGAGCGACCAATAATGGGTCCTCACAGCTCAGACATCCACACCCTACTTCCACACTGTTCTTTAGATTGTTGAGAATCCATTCAAAAACTGCAGTAGTCATACCAGTGAAAACAGAAACTACAATCCTTTTTGTTAAATAAACCTAAAAGAAAAACGTACATTTCTGAGCGTTTCTTTTAGTTTGATGTTCTCGTCTTACATTAAAATGTTGGTCATTTAGCTGGCCAGACGCTCTTATCCAGAGAGACTTACAGTCAGTGTATTCAACTAACCATGTTTCTAAAGATCAAATCACTGAGAACAATTGTATAGAAAAACATACACAAATTTAAATTATAAAACACCCATCTAAAATAGTACTTCTGTGGAGCCTTGTCAGCTGGGGTAGAGCTACCACCATAAGTGCAAAGCCTGAGACAGAGGGGATGAGTGAATGTGGTCTGAACTCTGTGGAGGAGGCTGTACTGTAGATTGGACAGAGTACCTGCCTTGTGATCAATCAGTGACTCAGCAGGAATGGTGCTGGAATGTACAGTACCAGTCAAAAGTTTGGATACACCTACTCATTCAAGTGTTTTTCTTTATTTTTTTACTATTTTCGACATTGTAGAACAGTGAAGACATCAAAACTATGAAATAACACATATGGAATCATGTAGTAACCAAAAAAATGTTTAAACAAATGAAAACGGTAGTAGGCTTAATTACCAACAACGACGAGACAGCCTACAGGGAGGAGGTGAGGGCTCTCGGAAGTGTGGTGTCAGGAATATAACCTCTTACTCAACGTCAACAAAGCAAAGGAGATGATCGTGGACTTCAGGAAACAGCAGAGGGAGCTCCCCCCTATCCAAATCGACGGGACAGCAGTGGAGAAGGTGGAAAGTTTTAAGTTCCTTGACGTACATATCACTGACAAACTGAAGTGGTCCACCCACATAGACAGCGTGGTGAAGAAGGCGCAACAGCGCCTCTTCAACCTCAGGAGGCTGAAGAAATTTGGCTTGTCACCTAAAACCCTCACAAACTTTTACAGATGCACAATTGAGAGCATCCGGTCGGGCTGTATCACCGCCTGGTACGGCAACTGCAGCGCCCACAACTGCAGGGCTCTCCAGAGGGTGGTGCGGTCTGCACAACACATCACCGGGAGGAAACTACCTGCCCTCCAGGACAGCTACAGCACCCGATGTCACAGGAAGGCCAAAAAGATCATCAAGGACAATAACCAACCGAGCCACTGCCTGTTCACTCCGCTTCCATCCAGAAGGCGAGGTCAGTACAGGTGCATCAAAGCTGGGACCGAGAGACTGAAAAACAGCTTATATCTCAAGGCCATCAGACTGTTAAACAGCCATCACTAGCACAGAGAGGCTGCTGCCTACATACAGACTTGAAATCATTAGCCACTTTAATAAATGGAACACTAGTCACTTTAATAATGCCACTTTAATTTTACATATCTGGCATTACTCATCTCATATGGTTTCTATATTCTATACTATCTATTGCATCTTAGCCTATGCCACTCTGACATTGCTCATCCATATATTTATATTTATATATTCTTATTCCATTCCTTTACTTAAATTGGTGTATTAGATATTTGTTGTGGAATTTTAGATATTAAGCACAAGCATTTCGCTACACATGCAATAACATCTGCTAACCATGTGCATGTGACAAATACAATTTGATTTGAAGAGAAATTATAGATAAAACGTATCGGTGCTCATCGGCCATTGGACATAAACATTACACAAGTTGTAATTCGCAAATTCACAAATGAGTGGTTTGTAAGGAATCAGTGGCTAACCGCAGGCGTTGCAAAGCAATCACTATTTTACTTCCCCTGCCTGCTATTCGGTGGAGAGTGTGTGGTCCAAATCTGTCTTTAAGGGTCTTTTCCAAGCTTCAAAGGATAAACATTCACATGCAACACCATGGGGCAGAAAAGGTTGAATACATTGGCCATGCTGTCAATCAAGCATGACTTCTGCCGGGTTCAAAACAATTGGAAACTTTTTTTTGAACGGTCATCCAAATCGGGAACTCTGGCCTCTTTCTAGAGCTCCGACCTGAAGATCACTGACGTCATGATTTAACCTTGTTTTTTTCTGAGTTCCAAGTTGTCTTGAAAGCACCATAAATCCAGAGAACAGACTTTGATGACAAAGTTTCATGACAAAATTTGGCCACAAGGAGGACCGGCGCGCCACATTCCTATTCAAGTAAGCACAGCACAACCACGTGAGTCCAAAAATGTATTGTATAATGCTGCATAAATTATGTGATATGCTAGAGAGATATGTATACTGTAGCTAAGAAAGTAATATTAAGTGTATGTTGTGTAGTAAGCTGTTAGTAACCCATGTGCCTCACCCTAATAATTTGATCCCTTTCCCCCTCATAACTTAGCCTACTGTTCTGAGTTGGTGGTGCACATTTAGCCTATAGCCTGTTTTAGAGAAATGTCATCATTGAATATTGTAAGAGCTTTCATTGTCTGCTTATATGCCCCCTTTATTTATCCTCCGGTTCTGACTTGGTTTACAGGGAGAATACTGTAAGAACGGCCCATGTTCTAAATTCTGTCGCTGTACATTTCAAAAGTGCTAAACAAATAGTTATATTGACTACGTCCGTCTTAGCTCGCTCATTAATGTCTTAATCGAAATTACAGATTTCCTCTTATCTGCTCATCGTTCCATTATGCCATAGTTTGTACATCTAAATTGTCAGTAGAAACCACATTTGTTTAAACAATTCAGACCCATCAGCTGTGTTTTTAAAAAAGGCAGTAAATGAGGCTGAATGAACTGTTTCGCTGCCAGACAAGGCTCCGCTGAAAGCCAGGTGTTCACTCCATGGTGTGGAAAAGAAAACTCTGCTATTGGGACAGCTTTATTTAGGCCCTAACAGTTTGTGGGCTCCGTTTGTCACTGTTATAGTTCAAATAATGTATTGTTTAGTATTCTGTTATGTAGTGGCTTTGCTGGCATGCATAAAAAATTGTTTGCCCCACCAAAATGTACATGCTAAAATCATCAATGCTTCTGCTAACTAGCTTGGTAAGAGATAGGTTTGTACTAGCTATGCTGATGATCATTAATGTTTTTTCTTTGCATCAGTTTTCACTGAGACTGGATTCCCCAATAGACATGCTATTCAGCTGCCCATGATTGTCTGATCTTAGTGTAAGTAGATCCCATTGAAATAGCATCGCTTCTAACAATGTGTTTGTAAACCAAATAAAATATATTTTTTAACTCGCCTTCTTTTTCAGGTGCAAAACCCTTGTCCTGATTCAACAGACACCTTGGTGAGTCATGTAAAGTTTCTCCCCTTTCTCTTTTGCTCATTCTCCCTGTCGCTCACTCAAACTCACACATGCGCAGTTGGAGAGAAGAGGAAGAGGTTTGCCAATTACACCCATTTTTTTAACAATGCTTGTTGCTGGAATGATTATGTAACTTTTGAAAAATATAATATTTTATTGTCTCTTTACTGTCTCTTTACACATACTTGCATTTACCTTTCTTTTTTAAGACTACCAAGGTGTTCTCAGTTGGGGGAACCTCTGCCCGGGACAATGTCCTCAGGATTATGTAGCGGTGTTTATAAAAAAGTTGTTTGAATATTTGAACAGGATTAAACAAAACTTGAACATTTAGAGATTAGTAAAAAATGGTCATTATCTAACTACTGACTAATTTTGATATCCTCTTTCTTAAAATGTTTGAGGTTGATGACCAATGAACTATTGTCCCACTTCAATACGAAGGGAGAGAGGAGCAATTTAGCAATTAAACACTGGAGTGATAGATGTGCAGAAGATGAATGTGCAAGTAGAGATACTGGGGTGCAAAGGAGCAAAAAAAAACAAAAAAAAATATGGGGATGAGGTAGTTGGATGGGCTATTTACAGATGGGCTATGTACAGGTGCCATGATCTGTGAGCTGCTCTGACAACTGATGCTTAAAGTTAGTGAGGGAGACATGAGTCTCCAGCGATTTTAGCAATTCGTTACAGTCATTGGCAGCAGAGAACTGGAAGAGGAAGAATTGGCTTTGGGGGTGACCAGTGAAATATACCTGCTGGAGCGCATGCTACGGGTGGGTGCTGCTATGGTGACCAGTGAGCTGAGATAAGGCAGGGCTTTACCAAGCAAAGACTTATAGATGACCTGGAGCCAGTGGGTTTGGCAACGAATATGAAGCGAGGGCCAGCCAACTAGAGCATACAGGTCGCAATGGTGGGTAGTATATGGGGCTATGGTGACAAAGCGGATGGCCCTGTGATAGACTGCATCCAATTTGCTGAGTAGAGTGTTGCAGGCTATTTTGTAAATGACATCGCCGAAGTCAAGGATCGGTAGGATAGTCAGTTTAACGAGGGTATGTTTGGCAGCATGACTGAAGGATGCTGTGTTACGAAATAGGAAGCTGATTCTAGATTTAATTTGGATTGGAGATGCTTAATGTGAGTCTGGAAGGAGAATTTACAGTCTAACCAGACACCTAGGTATTTGTAGTTGTCCACATATTCTAAGTCAGAACCGTCCAGAGTAGTGATGCTGGAGGGATGGGCAGCGATTGGTTGATGAGCATGCATTTAGTTTTACTTGCTTTTAAGAGCAGTTGGAGGCCACGGAAGGAGAGTTGTATGGCATTGAAGCTCGTCTGGAGGTTAGTTAACACAGTGTCCAAAGAAGTGCCAGAAGTATATAGAATGGTGTTGTTTGCGTAGAGGTGGATCAGAGAATCACCAGCAGCAAGAGCGACATCATTGATGTATACAGAGAAAAGAGTCGGCCCGAGAATTGAACCCTGTGGCACCCCCATAGAGACTGCCAGAGGTCTGGACAACAGATTTGACACACTGAACTCTGTCTGAGAAGTAGTTGGTGAACCAGGCAAGGCAGTCATTTGAGAAACCAAGGCTGTTGCGTCTGCCGATAAGAATGTTGTGATTGACAGAGTCGAAAGCCTTGGCCAGGTTGATGAATACAGCTGCACAGTATTGTCTTTTATCGATGGCGTTATATCGTTTAGGACCTTGAGCGTGGCTGAGGTGCACCCATTACCAGCTCGGAAACCAGATTGCATAGTGGAGAAGGTACGGTGGGATTCGAAATGGTCGGTGATCTGTTTGTTAACTTGGCTTTCGAAAGACCTTAGAAAGGCAAGGTAGGATAGATATAGGTCTGTAACAGTTTGGGTCTAGAGTGTCTCCCCCTTTGAAGAGGGGGATGACCGCGGCAGCTTTCCAATCTTTGGGGATCTCAGACGATACGAAAGAGAGGTTGAACAGGCTAGTAATAAAGGTTGCAACAATTGCAGCAGATAATTTTAGAAAGAGAGGGTCCAGATTGTCTAGCCCAGCTGATTTGTAGGTCTCCAGATTTTGCAACTCTTTCAGATCAGCTATCTGGATTTGGGTGAAAGAGAAATGGGGGAAGCAATGAGATATTTTGTAGATTCTGTTCAAGATATTTTTCTGTGCGTTACTGTTCTGTCTTGCATATCCACATTATGCCAATCATGAATGTATTTTATCCTCTTTTTATGCTTACAGTAAGTGTCATAAAAAGCCAGGAAACTCAGGAGGTTGATTGTTACGCACGCCTCTATGAAGAGTGAACGCAACTCCCTGCTACAACTCAACTCTCCGTGAAGTGAAAGAGGTATGGACTGTAGGTGCGAGTAAGGATGACAAAAAGGCAGAATTTACCATTTACTAGGATTTATTCCTTTACACAGTAATATGGGGAAAAGGGGCTGGACAGAACCAAAGCAAAGAAAGTAAATGTCAAAGCCTCCCCCTTTCCTATCTAACCTGCCTACCCACTACTTACCTAACTTAGCACCACCTGGTGCCCTAACCAAAATACAGGGGGTGGTCCACCCAGATCTTACCTAGTGTGCCTAGACAGTGAATATACTACGGGTATATGTATGCCCACGGGCCTCTTGCCTAAGCACTCCCAAAGTGCCTTCACCTTCCCCCCTGGGAACAAATGAAACAGAATAACAAACAATCCAATTCACAACAAAACTGAGAACTCAAGTCACTAAAGAAGCTCTGACAAAGCAACAAACACAGAACATAGCAAAGCTGCTACCAACAACAACTAACATAGTACATACTCACGACCAACATGCTACGACCAACATGCTACGACCAACATGCTACGACCAACATGCTACGACCAACATGCTACGACCAACATGCTACGACCCTCAGCCATAAACCTCTCTCTCAGCAATGATCTCAGCCTGCCTATCGCTCAGCCAGCAATGATCTCTCTCTCCAATCATCTCTTTTATAGCTTCAGGAGTCTAATTGGATACAGCTGCATCTTGACGAGGGGGCGGGGTCAGCTCCAATTATCAATTGGGGCCGACCAATCAGCTGCTTGGGAAGAATTCAGGAAGCCATCTCCTGAAACACACACACTCAAATACAAACTAAAACACAGAAACTGGGGAACGTAACATTGATGTGTTGCGGGCCCTCTGGAAAGTCCTCAAATGGTGAAGGATGAGAAGTATGTACTGTATATAAGCAAGTTGCTCTTTTCTGTAGACATTTCTAAGGTATAACTGCCACAAACTTCTTCAACTAGTACCATTGAAATACTTTTAGCCAGCTGAGTCCACAAAGTTTCTTCAGGAATGTCCTCTCTTCATTGCAGATTTGACCCATCACACCACTCACTAATCAAGAGGGCCACTATGCTCCAGATCGCCTTCTGTGCCCAAGGGTCCTTCATGAGGATCTACCCCATCACAACACTCTTACTAATCATTAATAAAATAAAATAATGTGTCTTTCTATGCATATGTAATGTCTGTGGGTGAATTATGAAACAATTAGTGTATGAAGATGTTCCCAAAAAATGTGCTTGATCTATTTTAAATGTAAGAATATGTTGCAGATTTTCTGCAACAATACTTCCTCAACAAAACCTTTTTTCAGATCAGGTAGCGACTACTCTTTTCATTTGGAAGGGATGTAAATACAGCACTAATTTTTTTTATAAAAAAAAAAAGGTAAGGACGCCACCCAGTGCTCTCACTATCGCCCTCTATCTTTTATAAACACAGATATTAAACTATTTTCTAAAATTCTTTCGTCACCTCTCGAAATATGCTTAACTAAATTGGTACATCTGGACCTGTTAAACTATCCTCAGATAACCTCCGTCATCTATTACATATCCTACATGCTTCATCAGAAACCAAAGCTCCTTGGGCAGTTATATCCCTCAACGCAGAAAAAGCTTTTGATAGACTATAATGGTCATATCTTTGATCGACGTTGGAACATATAACATCATTAATATTATTTAAGTACTAAATGCCAGTGCCTCAGCCATAGTAATAACAGACAATACCTGCTCTGCTCCGTTCAGAAGAACTAGAAGTAGCAGGCAAGTTCTCAGGCCAAAGCATTTCAACAATTGAAAGAAATTACACCAATATCTCTCAATTCTACAGATCACGTCATCTCATTAAAACGATATATCTTACTTTATCTAGAAAATGTATCTCAATCCCTCCCAAAGACTTTCATGATCATAAACATATTCCGCTCCATCTCAAGTTATACAATGAATCTAACCAAATCGACCCTACTGACCCCGATGGAGGACTCCATCTCTACTTATGGAATCCCAATCGTTTCCCATTTAAAATATTTGGGAATAGATATATTTCCTTCCTTAAATATCCTAAAATCATTGCCAGAAAAACTTTAACAGTAGATGGACTAACGTCCCAGTTACGTTAACTGGCAGAATATCAATATATCATCTATTGTCAAAATGAATATATTGCCACAGCTGAATTTCTATAGTTCAATACTTCCCTAGTCTAACGCTCCTGGCTATCGGGGGAAAAAAATACATAGTGCGGTTTTGAAATTTATATGGCAAGGTAAGCAATCCCGGACGGCACAACAGAAGGTTATTCACCTAGTCTGCTCAGTGATTCAAACCAATGACCTTTTGATTACTGGCCCAATGCTCTACGCTAGGCTATCTGCCTGCCGTATCCTCGCTGATATCATGGTCAGTAAAGGTTTGAGAACATTCCAAGATTTGAAAGACCCATACACAACTCCTTTTCTCAATACTTACAATTTACTGTAGGTCAGCTATGCTGGCCAATGGAGTCCCTTGGGAAACGTAACTACCGAATCATCCAGTGATGGGATTTATAAATAAATGATCTGGGCTCCAGAAAAAAGGACTTCTCAGTAATATACAAACAACTTTTGGAAAGCTCATATTCTGAGCTAGCCATTAAAAAGTATGGTCCACAGATCTAAGTGAATATGAACAACCCTTTAACTGGAACAGAATATGGAAAAATATGACCTTGGCATCGCGTAGTCCAAACCATGAACTTTGTTCACAAACAAACCTGTCCCACCGCTCATTGACTCGGTGCTGGTACCCCCGTATATAGCCTCATTATTGTTATTTTATTGTGTAACTTATATAGATTTTTTAAACTTTTGTTTATTTAGTAAATATTTTCTTGAGTCTTATTTTTCTTAAAACTGCATTGTTGGTTAAGGGCTTGAATGGGTGGGGTTGGGGGAATAGGGTGGGGGGTTGGGGGAATAGGGTGGGAGGTTGGGGGTGGAGGCTGACCTATTTTTTCCTCTCTGTGTATTGTTACTTTTTGGCTCTGTGATGCATTCAATTATATTAATTTCTGTATTGTGCATGTAGCCCCCCCAACAGGAATAATTTAGAAAAAAAGCTAATAAAGATTTGGTCAATATCCAACTTTATCATCTGCAATAGTTTTTACAGTAGGCAATAATCTACAGTCAGGTGGTCATTACCAGGTTATCATGAGGTCTTAATCAATCAAATGTATTTATAAAGCCCTTTTTACATCAGCCGATGTCACAAAGTGCTATACAAAAACCCAGCCGAAAACCCCAAACAACAAGCAATGCAGATGTAGAAGCACGGTAGCTAGGAAAAACTCCCTAGAAAGGCAGGAACCTAGGAATAAACCAGGCTCTGAGGGGTGGCCAGTCCTCTTCTGGCTGTGCCGGTTGGAGATTATAACAGTACATGGCCAATATGTTCAAACATTCATAGACGACCTGCAGGGTCAAATAATAATCACAGTGGTTGTAGAGAGTGCAACAGGTCAGCACCTCAGGAGTAAATGTCAGTTGGCTTTTCATGGCCGAGCATTCATAGTTAGAGACAGCAGGTGCGGTAGGTGCAGGCAGAACAGTTGAAACTGGAGCAGCAGCACGACCAGGTGGACTGGGAACTGCAAGGAGTCATCAGTCCAGGTAGTCCTGAGGCATGGTCCTAGAGAGAAAGAGATAGAGAATTAGAGGGAGCATACTTAAATTCACACAGGACACCGGATAAGACAGGAGAAAAACTCCAGATATAACAGACTGACCCTAGCCCCCCGACAAAAACTATTGCAGCATAAATATTGGAGGCTGACACACTGTGGCCCCGAACGACGATACCCCCGGACAGGACCAACCAGGCAAGATATAACCCCCCCCACTTTTTATAGCCCCCACACCACTAGAGGGATATTTTCAAACCACCAATTTACTATCCTGAGACAAGGCCGAGTATAACCCACGGAGATCTCCCCCACGGCACGAAACCGAGGGGGGCGCCAACCTGGACAGAAAGATCACGTCAGTGACTCAACCTACTCAAGTGACGCACCCACCCCCGTCCCAAAGCACTCACAAGCGGCCCAGTCCTCACCCAGCAGTCCCTCCCAGCTGCAGTCAGAGCAGGAGATGTTCACCCCTCTGCGTCCAGACTGCAAATGAATCGCGCATGCGGGAAACCGACGCTGGCTGATCCCGCCCTGGCTTACGTTCAGGGTGGGATGTAAATGTAAAATGTTCTTTGTCTAAAATAAATCACTGCATTTGACTCACACAGCCTCAGTCACTTACTCACCTTGTCCACTGTGTGTGTGCCTCTCTGTGACATAAGCTAAACATCTAGCTGGCTAGCTCATCATGTCGCAGTCTAAACTGTACACTCAAAAATACAGAAAGGAGTGGGAATCAAACCCTGAATTCAAAGGCTAGTTGAAGCCGTTTATTGGAGATGATACACGGGCATACTGCCTGTACTGTCAGGCCGATTTCTACGCCAAACTTAGTGATGTAAAAAAACACATGACAACTCTAAAACATACTCAAAAGGCAAAGCCTTATAACAGTTCCACCCAAAACAAGCTGCCATTTATGGTTAAAAAAAATTGACTGCAAAAAAGGCTGAGGCCACCATGGCATTAGCTATCGCTGAACACTGTTCCATGCTGGCATGTGATCACATTGGAGAAGCATGTAGAGCTGCTTTCTCAAGACTCCACTGCTGCTACCCACTTCAAAATGCACAGGACAAAGTGCACAGAAATGATAACTGGTGTTCTAGCATCATACTTTCTGAAAAAGTTGGTCGCAGATGTGGGTGACCAGCGGTACAGCCTCCTCCTCAATGAGTCCACAGATGTAAGTGTTTCTAAGTACCAGGGGGTTGTGATTAGGTACTTTAGTGACACCAAGCAGACAATTGTATCAACATTTCTGGGGCTTGTTGAGTTGGAGGGAGGAGGCTTTCCTCGAGAAGTGTTGTCTTAAAAAAGAGAAACTCCTGGGGATAGGGACTGACAATGCCTCTTATGACGGAGATTAACAATGGGGTCCATAAAGTGCTGAAGGAGGAGTATGGCCTCAAATATCTGGTTCTTATTCGCTGTGTGTGCCACTCTCTGCAGCTTCCTCATTTGTAGTTCTAAACATATTTAGGGTGTTTTTTAACTCACTTTTTGTCTCTCCCACGACGTTATTTCTCTCTCCTACAGCGTCCATCACAATTACATGCACATGGCCAATTATGTAAATTAGGCGATGACATCATTTAGCTACTTTTAGGACAGCCAATAGCTACTTTCCTTACTGAGGAGTTGGCAACACTGCTCCTTGGGACGGCATGGAAGGGCACTAGTAAGCCAGTGACTCAGCCCCCGTAATAGGGTTAGAGGCAGAGAATCCCAGCGGAGAAAGGGGAACCGGGCCAGGCAGAGACAGCAAGGGCGGTTCGTAGTTCCAGTGCCTTCCGTTCACAACCCTGGGCCAGACTACACTCAATCATAGGACCTATTGAAGAGATGCGTCTTCAATAAAGACTTAACGTAAACTCACGTAAACTCGTACATCGCCTTGGTCCGTACAATTGCCCTTATTTTAGCGCCCCAAAAACGTAATAATTCCAGATCAACTGTAATGTCAATACCATTGTAAAGCACAATTTCTCCCCTTTCCAACATTATCAATTACATGACCTAAACGCTGCCCGTTTCTGCATAATTCAAGCAGGCAATGAGCCCCGTCGGGTCTTTTTAAAAATGGCGGGTGGGGAAGCGAAACTAATGCGTGATAGTGAGAAGAGAGATGTTGTGTGGGGAAATTGCTTTTTTTCACTCGATCTGTCCAACTTATCACCTTTTCGCCTCTTAAATGTAAATAAAACACTATAAAGAGTTTATATAATGTGTCATTACATACCTATTTGAAGGTTTGTGTCGAATTTGAATCGGGTTTTTAGGGCGGTGCTAAAGTGATCTTAGAAGTAAACAGCTGCTTTGAGAATGATGACGCAAAAAATGACTAGGTGTGCCCCCTTACCCCGTCACTGTCCATTTCTTGTTTTTAAAGGATGAGAGAAGTGTTACACCTGGTGGAGAGAGATTGTAAGACAGAAATAGTTGCTTTATGCGTGCTGTACTTTACGACATGACACGGAGGGTCCGTTTTTTAAACTTTTCTCCAATATTATAGAGCCATTACCATGTCGATCAACGCTTGAATAGAAACGTAGTTCACACCCCCGATTTTGAAGTCAACACAGTCGCTACAGTCCAATTAGTTTTCTTTGTTGTCTCGTTTGAATGTTGCGGTTGCGCACATTTGTACGGAATGGGGTGAGTTTACGTTAAAGGTCGAGACCGAGTCTGCGTCTCTCACTCACATGGACAGGCAGACAGACCATTCCATAAAAATTAAGCTCTATAGAAAGCCCTGCTTAGCTTCGACTGGTGGAGGTCCTGTAGAACTATGTCCAGATAAAGCGTCCGGGGTGAAAAAGTTGAATGAAAAAAGTTGAGCGAGGGAAAAAGTGTAACATTGGCAGGTAACAAAGTAACGTCAACAACAAACCGCACAGCAGCACGTAAACCGGAAAGACGTCACTGACAACGTCACTCCAAACGAGGGCTGAAATATTTTGAGCATGCGTGTTGACTTTCTTTGCTGATTTGACAGGAAACGACAGGAAGGTGAGACTGCTTTATCTATTATGGTTTGTATCGTTTTATGTGTTTTACCCTGTTATAATATAAAACAGACTGAAAGGAATTCACGCTTTTTAATACATTGTCAAAGATTTACGTATTATTTGTAAATATACAATTTGCAAGTTGGCTACATTCTTGACTGCAAGTCGTCGACCCAGTTAACGTTAGTTAGCCAAGTACACGTACACGTAAGCCTGCAGATTTTTTTTGCTATCTAGCTGCTAACTGGCATCTCGTAGTGTTAATTTTGTCAAATTGTGGCTAACGCTTTATTGAACGTGGTTTTTGTAATCCATTCAAGAAAATGGCAGCTAGTTAGCTAACTAACGTTCTTTCAATTTAACATCTGGGTGTAGATAATCTAACTAGCAATAACGTTAGCCACCGTAGCTAACTAGGCAGGCTAACACATCTCATAGCGCCTAGTTCAAAGTTGACACCATGTACACGTATGCTTTGGCTGTTTTTTTTTATCAGAAAATTGTGGTAGATTGGACTATAATTTTTAACGTCATTAGCTGACGTTAGATGGCTGTATTTAATTATCCAATACTATGTTGAAATCTTTTTGACACGAATGGATCAAATATTGGTCCTTTTATCCTCACTTAGCATTGCTAGTTGGCACTTCACTTTATCTTATCATACAAAGTGGATGAGTTTTACAATATTTAGAAATATAACATTAGGCATATAACGTTAGCCAGATATGAGGCAGCAGGTAGCCTAGTGGTTAGAGCGTTGGACTAGTAACCGGAAGGTTGCAAGGTCAGCTCGGTGATTCGATGAGGTAAAAGTCTGTCCCTGAACAAGGCAGTTAACCCACTGTTTATAGGCCGTCATTTAAAATAAGAATTTGTTCTTAACTGACTTGCCGAGTTAAATAAAGGTAATAAAAAAATATGCTACTTGTGTATTTTTGTCAGGGATCAATGATTCTTTGAAACAACTGAAGTACACACGCCACTTTTTCACTGTAATACCACGAGAGTTTGTATTGACCACTTTTCCTACTCTATTGCAGATGAGGGCCCTGTACGTGTTTGCTCTACTGGGTCTGCTGGGTCTGGGGACAGGAGAGGAGGGGGCTCGTCTGTTAGCGTCCAAGTCCCTGTTGAACCGTTATGCCGTTGAGGGCCGTGATCTCACACTGCAGTACAACATCTACAACGTTGGAACCAGGTATTGAAAAATTACATTGAGTGTTAAGACAAGCCATTGAATGTCCGTGTGCTGAAAATGTATCTGTTTTTTTGTTTGCTTCCCAATTCTGTACCCTTATCCCAGAGTGTGAGTTTTCTCAATCTGCCTTAACTCTTTCTGAATACTCGCTCCACAGCGCTGCCCTAGTGAGTTTTCACAATCTGCCTTAACTCTTTCTGAATACTCGCTCCACAGCGCTGCCCTAGAGGTTGAGCTGTCTGACGACTCCTTCCCCCCTGAGGATTTCGGCATCGTCTCTGGGATGCTGAACGTGAAATGGGACAGGATCGCCCCGTATCCTTTAAAGCCACAATCCTAAAATGTTAAAGCTCAACGGCTCCTAAGCACCAATCTTTTACAGCGAAGCCCACAGCATACTCTGAAGTTGTATTGCAGTTTCTCAAGTTCAGTTGTCAAACTCATTCCACGGAGGGCTAGTGTCTGCGGGTTTTCGCTCCTTCCTTATACTTAATTGATTAATTAATTAGTAAGGAACTCTGAACTCTCGACACCTGGTTGTCTAGGGCTTAATTGAAATAAAAAACCTGTAGACACTAGGCCTTGCATGGAATGAGTTTGACAACCCTGCTCTAGTTGTTTATACCTTAACCCTGCCCAGTGCCAGCAATGTCTCTCATACTGTGGTACTGCGCCCCCTGAAGGCCGGATACTTCAACTTCACCTCTGCCTCCGTCAGCTACCTCGCTCAGGAGGGAGGACAAGTTGTGGTAAGGGAGAGGAGAATCATCTACGCAGATCAGGGCCTGTATTCATAAAGCATTCTAGCAGTAGGAATACTGATCTAGGATAATGTTTTCCCTTTTACATCATAATGAATAAGATTGCATGGACAGCGTGGACTTGATCCTAGATCAACACACCTATACTGAAATGCTTTATAAATACGGGCCCTAACCTGGGTTGAAATTATATTTTAAATCTTTCCGATACTTTGAGCGTTTGTTTGGCATGTGGTCAGGGTTTGAACTTTTTGTGCTTTTGTATTGATTCCATTGCAATAGGTAGTTCCATCAAGCAGAGCTGAAGTATTTGAAATGGTATTTGAACTCCTGAGAAGAGCTCCTCTGTTCTCTTTTGCTCTCTCCAGTCTGGACATTTTTCTCTGCTACATTAATGTGCAGAATGTAGCTTAACATCAATAGCCTATTAGGCTGGTGTTGATATTTCCTGGCAATTGTTTTTATGCATTGTGCACTTGCACACATCCTGTTATGGATTTCAAATAATTGGAAACTCTCGTCAATTCAACTAGACTGATGCAGAGTAGTAATGTTTGTGACCTTTTGAGGAAATTAAACCCCCTTCTGTCTTCCTACAGGTTGGCTACACCAGTGCCCCTGGACAGGGTGGGATTTTAGCTCAGAGGGAGTTTGACAGGCGTTTCTCCCCCCACTATGTAAGTAATTTGTCCTTTCAAAGCATTATGGTTGTTATAGACCTCTTACAGGAGTGTTTGGTGATATACCACATATTTGGAGTTTTTAACTTGATGCCCTTCGGGCTCATTTCCTGGACCCAGATTACTCTTATTCCTAGTCTTAAATGCATGCTCAATGGCAAACCTTTATTGGAAGTGCTTTTTACTTGAGGAATGTCTCAATCTGAGTCCAGGAAACCAGCCTTTGTTGGACAGAGGCCTAGACTAAAATATCCTTGCAAAAATATATGGCTGTAGTATGTTCATCAAAGAACTAGACTCCATTTCTTGGCATACATATAGTTGCTCAGTATTTGTAATGTATGGAGGTAGAACAAAGCCAGTACTATGTCTTCGGTACCAGTGTGTTATCGTCTCCAGGTCCTATCCTCAATTGCTGGCACACTTGAAAATAAATGACAAGGCCTCTGTTCACCAACCAGTTACCAGCCACCTCAAACAAACTAGACTACAAACAGCCATGTTTAATTTTGTTTAATTCTCCATGTGTTGTTTGTTTAAAATGGAATCCCACTTCAGTAGGGTTTTGCAAGGTTTTTTACCCCTATTTTTAATGGACAAGTACTTCCCTGTTCAAAATGGTTTCTTGCTGAATTTGACCCAAGCCTTGAATTGGCTGTGACATCACATCTCCTTCCCTCACCCCCCCTCTCTCTCCAGCTGGACTGGGCCGCTTTCGGTGTAATGACCCTCCCCTCCATTGGCATCCCCCTGCTCTTGTGGTTCTCCAGCAAGAGGAAATACGACTCGCCCAAGGCCAAGAAGAACTGAACGCTCTACTCTCCACTGTGGAACTAGCTAGGGATGGGGTTAAGGTTTAATAACTTGTACCTTTTCACACTATTGTGCTGACACAAACTGCTGGCTCAGATATTTTCTTGTCACTTTGTCCTTTCCAGCATAGTTTTAGCAACCATGCTGGATGTGTAACCAGACTAATGCTGTACATCTCAGCTCTGCTCAGTAGTGTGAAAAGGGTATTAGTAGATCGGGAGGCGAGTGACTGTATTTTTCTTTTAATGGCATAATTACCCATATTGGGGGTAAACGAGAACATGTAATGAGTGATCTGGGAAGATGTGCTTCCTTGTGATTGGGAGATTGAGCTTTGTGGACTATAGCGGTCGATGATGGGCTAGAGGTTTCATTGCTGTTTTTTCTATTCCATACACGCACATGCATTACATACAGTACACACAAAGTCCCACTACAGCCGCAATGCAAGAATGATAAGAATGGCTGCCTTTTTATTTTGTAATTAATTTGAAACCCTCAAGGTCATTTCTACAGAAAGTAATTTCCCAGGTGGCTTGGAACTTCATGTTTTGGAAATAAACAAGCTGGGTTTTATAAAGTGAGATTCTTGTTTACCATTCTCTTTCAATCTTTTTGTGGGGTAGTGCGCAAGTGTACTCTTCAAGGGTAGATTGGGGCAGAACTTCTGTAGCTGCATTTTTGGCACACAGACTTGACATTCAGGATGATCAAGCCTTGAGTTAAATAAATATACCTTAATATGTTTTAAATGTACGGTAAGGCTTATTTCAAATATATTTGATATTGGTGTTGTCAGTACTTTGTTAAATGATAATTGCAGAGAGGGTCTTGGGTGAAGAGTGCTTAGGGTTTATAGTTTGATATAGGGTGGTCATTAAGGTTTACAAGGAGTTGTATGATAGGGTCTTAGTAAAGAGTGGTCAGGGGTTGGGTGGAGGCAGTGAAGGCTTTGAGCTGGTTGGCCTCGCTGGGATCTGTTCGTATATGCTGGTGCCGGGGTCATCAGTCAAAGGTCGTTCTGAACGAGGTGGCAGAAAGACCCCAGGTCGGGATGGGGAAGAATAGATGGCATCACCACATTGCTAGAAAAGAGAAAAAAAGATGAGCCTAAAAAACAAATATTTTATGAAATATTTCTTAAACATTTCAAAGTAAATTCCAATTTCTATTTTTTTACTCTATTGAAAAAGCCTGAAACATTTATTTACAACCAGCTTATTATATTTGACAAATAGATATGCACAACCATATGTTTGTTCCAGTACCTGCACACTTCCGTCTGATTGAGGGGGGCAGGTAATGGCCCTGCGAGGCGGTCGTAAAGGCCGGTTGGGGGCTGTCCTGGCTGGAAGGGGAACATGACTAGGGGCCTCTCTCCTTAGGTTCAGCTCTGAATAGAGGTGATGCTGGGGTTCTGCAAATGAGACCAGATATATTGTAATACATGTATACTGTCATACAGTTCCTTCGGGAAAGTATTCAGACCCCTTGACTTTTTCCACATATTGTTCGGTTACAGCCTTATTCTAAAATGTATTACATCGTTTTTTCCCCCGTCAATCTACACACAATATCCCTTAATTACAACAAAAAGTTTTAGCATTTTTTGCTAATTTATTAATAAACTGAAATATCACATTGAAATACACTACCAGTCAAAAGTCAATACCTAGTCATTCAAGGGGTTCTCTTTTTGTACTATTTTCTACATTGTAGAATCGTGCACACAACTGGGAAAAAAACTTAAGGAATCGTGTAGCAACCAATAAAGTAAAACAAAGCTAAATATATTTTATATTCGAGATTCAAACACAGCGACCCCTTGCCATCTTTGCACCCTTTCGGCATTCTCTCAACCAGCTTCATGAGGTTGTCACCTGGAATGCATTTCAATTAACAGGTGTGCCTTAATAAAAGTTAATTTGTGAAATTTCTTTCATTAATGCGTTTGAGCCAATCGTGTTGTGACAAGGTAAGGGGGTATATAGAAGATAGCCCTATTTGGTAAAAGACCAAGTCTATATTATGGCAACAGCTCAAATAAGCAAAGAGAAATGACAGTCCATCATTACTTTAGGACATGAAGGTCAGTCAATACAGAAAATTAAGAACTTTGAAAGTTTCTTCAAGTGCAGTTGCAAAAAACATCAAGCGCTAAGATGAAACTGGCTCTCATGAGGATCGCCACAGGATCGAAAGACCCAGAGTTACCTCTGCTGCAGAGGATAAGTTCCTTAGTTACCAGCCTCAGAAATTGCAGCCCAAATGAATGCTTCAGAGTTCAAGTAACAGACAGCATCAACTGTTCAGAGGAGAATCAGGCCTTAATAATGGTCAAATGGCTGCAAAGAAACCATTAATAAAAGGACACCAATAAGAAGAGACTTGCTTGGGCCAAGAAACACAAGCAATGGACATTTGCCTTGATCCCCACAGCATGATGCTGCCACCACCATGCTTGACCGTAGGGATGGTGCCAGGTTTCCTCCAGACGCGACGCTTGGCATTCAGGCCAAAGAGTTCAATCTTGGTTTCATCAGACCAGAGAATCTTGTGTCTCATGGTCAGAGTCTTTAGGTGCCTTTTGGCCAACTCCAAGCAGACTTATGTTCCTTTTACTGAGGAGTGGCTTCCTTCTGGTCACTACCATAAAGGCCTGATTGGTGGAGTGCTGCGGAGATGGTTGTCCTTCTGGTAGGTTCTCCCATCTCCACAGAGGAACTCTAGAACTCTAGATCGGGTTCTTGGTCACCTCCCTGACCAAGGCCCTTCTCCCCCCGATTGCTCAGTTTGGCCGGGCGGCCAGCTGTAGGAAGAGTCTTAGTGGTTCCAAACTTCTTCCATTTAAGAATGATGTAGGCCACCGTGTTCTTGGGGACCGTCAATGCTGCAGACATTTTTTGTTACCCTTCCCCAGATCTGTGCCTAGACACAATCCTGTCTCAGAGCTCTACGGACAGTTCCTTCGACGTCATGGCTTGGTTTTTGCTCTGACATGCACTGTCAACTGTGGGACCTTTATATAGACAGGTGTGTGTCTTTCCAAATCATGTCCAATCAATTGAATTTACCACAGGTGGACTCCTATCAAGTTGTAGAAACATCTCAAGGATGATCAATGGAAACAGGATGCACCTGAGCTCAATTTCGAGTCTCAACAGCAATACTGTTTTTTATTTTCAATACATTTGGAACATTTTCAAAAAACCTGTTTTCACTTTGTCATTATGGGGTTTTGTGTGTAGATTGCTGATGATTTTTTATTTATTTAATCTATTTTAGAATAAGGTGGTAACGTAACAAAATGTGGAAAAAGTTAAGGGGTCTGAATACTTCCCGAAGGCACCGTATATGTACATTGTTCATTCTAGGCATGGAGAAAAATGGGTCTGTATAAACATAAAATTAAGGAGCAGCTAAAACTTAAACGGAAAAATGTGTAATGGGTAATTTCAGGTCGAATCAGGCGTGCCTTGCTCAGGCCAATAACAATACCACCCCTGAAAGATAAGTGGCTAGTCTTGTCTTTCACCTTGCCCGCCTGCGCTCCTCTCGGCATCCCGCCAACGCCCCATGGCGTAGAAGTCGATGTGTTCCTTTGCCTCTTCTTCTTCGTGTTGGGCCAGATGAGGGGTTTTCTCGTAGGTGTGCAGGGGCTCCAGCTTCCAGTAACTCGGGTCCTCTGCGGAGCCACTGCTCGTGAGCAGGACGGAGGACGCTGCCACCCCCCTCTGGCCTGGTGGATTGCCCACATTGACTTTGGGAGTTATCTCTGCCTGGGAAAGCATGCTTGGTGGCTTGTTGACCTGGGCGTACAGTGCTTCGGTGTCGTCATCACCCCTCCCACATGCTCCTACACAGCTGACACCAGTTTTTGTCACATCTGGGGTGGGGGCGATCAGATTTGTCACCTGGAAAAAACATTGGTAATGTAGTCCGTAAATCCATTAATAAAGTAGACTTTTTAAGTGGGTTTGTTTAACTTACAAATGTTAAAGTGAGGATAGTTCCTCACCTCCATCAGTTCCCTAAATTGGCTTTCTGGTAGAGAACAGGACTTCTTGAGCACCTTCCTGACCACAGCATACTCTGGCATCCCGTCGTCTGTAGGGGCTGAGCTAGCCAATATCTCTTGAACTTGGACAGTGTCAGGAGCCGAGGGTGCAGTTGTCTCTCCACCTTCATCCTGCAACCCCAGTTTAACTGTACCCTCAAAACTTTCACTGAACTGCGAGAGAGAGTAAAAGAGATACAGAAAGATTGAGAAACAAACTGTTGCATTTGAGTTTACCAAAAAGGATAGTTTGCCACAAAATGTGTTTGTTAGATGTTTATAGGCAAATTAGGTTGTGCCAATGATTATTTCCCTTTCGTTCATGAAGGAGGTGTGGAATGAGGTGTGGAATATGTACTCGGCACCTCGTCACAGGGCGTGTTGAGAATCTCGTTGAAGGTCCCCACGGGATTCTGGGTGTAGTGGCTGACCAGCTCCTGCAGGCTTCTATGGCGACTCTCCTCCCCAGCGATGAGGTAACATGCCCCTCTGCCACCCTCTTCTTCCTCTATGATGAAATGGCGGCATCTATCCTTTCCTCTGGGGGGAAAATGATGTGTCTATCTAAAGATGTCTTTAGGTATGTGCATGTGTGTATGGTGTATGTGTGGTTTGTCGTGACTTTACCTGTACGAGAGTACAAAACCAATCTTTGACTCACTGAGCCTGATCAGAAAACGGCCCTGCTGTTTGTCCTTCAGAAGCTCCTCTGCCTCCCTATCCAATCAGTCAACAGACACACGCACGCATGCACACACACACACACACACACACACACACACACACACACACACACACACACACACACACACACACACAACCAGAAAGAAAAATTAGAACAATTCAGCTTTAACAAACTGCAAACTGCATAAGCTGTACAAACAGAGGACGTATGTGTCTTTGCTTTGACTCGTGTGTCTTTCTGAACTATTTTCTATTTCGTGTGCATACTGTATGTACACATAGCCGCGGGATGTAGGGGTGCTGAGGGTGCTGTAGCACCCCCTGAATTAAAAAAATTATTTAAAGAAACAAAAAATATTATTTTTATCACAAAGGTTGTGCACTGAGCCTTTAATAGTCCTGTATTAGCAGACCGATATAGCCTTCTGCTATGTTTTCCTCAGCAACCCCCGCCCCCTTATTGTATGTATGTGTGAATGTGTTTGAATATTAATATGACCTGTTTCATTGATTGAATTTATTAGACAATTTTTTAAACATACATAAGAGAGGGCTCCAGCTTCAGTGACTAAAAACAATGACAGAACAATTTCTGTTCGTGTCATAAAATGAGTCAATAGTACAGTTCCATTGCCATAAACAACACTCGACAGGTATATCACCCTTGTCTCATTTACCTCTAATATATACAGTACAACGATCAATCCCTAATATATACAAGACAATCACTTTTACACAATATACAACACACTAGGCACCAAAAGTCAGTCCATATGCTATCACGGGCATTATCTTCTCACCCACGTACTGTAGGCCTACTCCTCACTTTCGTGACATGCTACTATTCAGCCATTTTCTCAGTAAGAACTTGAAACCGACCATGGAGGTTACGAATTTCAAGTTCTTTGGAAGACTATTCCAAAGAATGGCAGCTGAGTACAAAAAATGTCCCTCCCCATACCATACTTATCAATGTCAGTTTCACTTCTTCTAGTGGAATAGTTGTGGTTATCCCTGACCAAGTGAAAGTAGTTACATAGGTACCTGGGGACCATACTGTGGACAATCTTATGGACAAGACACAATTTCATCTGAGAGAATCTCTCCTCCAATTTGAACCGTCTGAGGCTTCTTTCAAAGTGGGAATGGTCAAGATGAGTATGTGTATCCCTATATATGTGTTGTGTCATCTGTGGTCTTGTGTGCGCGTATGCATTTTATGTGTGTTTGAGTGTACGTGTGTGCATGTGTGTCTGTGGTCTTCTTGCATATGCACTTGTTTCCCTGGATGTGCAATGTTTCTTTATTTCTATTGCAGATAATGTGTACACCAGTATATGTTTCTGTGTGTGCTAGCAGTCTGACAGACAGACAGTCTAACCTGCGCGTGGCGAAGCCATGTAGCCAGCGGGGCAGGGGGTGGCCAGGCTGACGCAGGCGGGGGAGCTGCGTCCTCTCGAACCACAGCAGGGTGTGGGCCCGAAGGGACGGAGACAAGGGCTTCAGGGGCCCGGGGCCACCCAGAGTCAGAGCAGGAGACATCCTCTTCACTACTGTCTGAGATAGGCAGGGATAGAGGGAGATAGACATGGAGGGTTGTGAGATTTATAGGCATATTCAATAGTTTCTCTGTTGAGCTGTCTGGTATCTTTTCATTATTGTGGAGATTTTAAGGCCATATTGAAAAGAAAACAAAAAAGGTGAAACGGGAGATCGAAAGAGAACAACGCCCGGTCTAGAAACACCCCCTACCAACTACCACTTCGTGTAGATCTGAAAGGAAAGAGAGAGAGAGGTAGAGAGGGGGGTGGGAGAGGGAGAAAACGTCTGTTGTTCACACACGTAAGCTTGAATACGTTCCCACAGAAGTTACCTCAGCAGGAGAAGACAGTTATATTTTAAACACTTGATATACACTTGATATGCTATTCCATGCCTTTTTAATTCCAGCATGCAGTCAACTACATGGAAGTGGCCTACATGCCTCCCATCCTGGACATTGGGCCTTACCCGCAGCTCATCCAGTTGGTGCTCTCTGTCACAAACAGCAAGACACTACAGTCACCGGCATCTGATACAACATTACTATGTTGTATCAGGCCTATACAGTCGGTACGGTGTGTAAGTCAAAGTGTGTATGGTATAAACCTTCATAGGTCAAATAAACCCATCATAGTATTTCACCTATCCTTTCCCAATTATGCACATCAAACCGGTAGGATCTTCGAGAAGGCTCTAGAGACAGAATCTGAACTGGGCTGACCCATGCAACACTGAAGTTAGTAACTTTCAGTTCTCTTTGTTTTAACGTTTCATGAAATGGCTGTTTTTATTAACAGAGCCACAGGAAGTTGTGTGTCTATAACTGTACTGTGTGGTTTAGGGTGTAAAGTGTGGCTGATGGTTTCAGACCTGACAATCTGACTGGAGGCTTACGGGAAATCCTCTACAAAGACACAGACATTAGAAACAAGCATTCACACACAGTAGAAATACACATGTCAATTAATGCACAGATACTTGTCTGTGTCATGTCTACCAAGCATAGAAAACACTATTGAAAAGCATGCAAATTTGCTGATCTGGGATCTGAAGTTAAATCTAATGTCAGATTTAAATTCTGTTACCTCATTCTCCTGGCCATTGGTTGGTTTGGCTGGTAACGCCGCCACCTCCTTCCGAGGGGTTTTGGGGACCTTTAAGCTCCGCCTGGGTTTGATTGGAGGAGTCTGCCGGGTGGGCGGGTCTTGAGCAGAATGCTGGTGTGGTACAAGCTTTTGGGGTTGGATAGGCAGGCAGCTGATTTGCTCCTGTCGCCTGCTTTCAACATCTGCAAACCAACACAAAATAATCTATAAAGCTAACCATTAACCATCACAAAAGTGACGGCTACAGAAAGCATCTTTTTGACATTGAACTAACACAATGTACTGTATATATTTATATATTTTTTATATTGAACTTTTATTTAACCAGGTAAGACCCATTGATATTATCAACATATACAAACCAACATAAAATAATCTTATATAGCTAAACATTAACCATCACAAGTGACGGCCACTAACACAATATATTTTTTATTTAACCTTTATATAACCAGAAGACATTGAGTTTCACATCTCTTTTAAAAAAGTGAATCCTAGCCAAAAAGCAGCATACATATAAAGTGCCTTCAGAAAGTATTCACACACCTTGAATTTTTCCAAATTGTGTTAAAGCCTGAATTTAAAATGGATTACATTTAGATTTTGTGTCACTGGCCTGTCAATAATGAATAATATTGTTTCATTAATTTGAGTAGGGACAGATGCAATAACATAACATGTTAGCTTGCGCTAATTTACAGTGCCTGTCCCTAAACAGTGTTTAACATGATTTTTGAATGACTGCCTCATCTCTGTAACCAACTCATACAATTATCTGTGAGGTCCCTGTGTCAAGCAGTGAATTTCAAACACAGATTCAACCACAAGGACCAGTGAGATTTTCCAATGCCTCGCAAAGAAGGGCACCTACAGTATTAGTAGATGGGTAAAAATTTTAAAAGTAGACATTGAATATCCCTTTAACCATGGTAAAATTATTAATGACACTTTGGATGGTGTATCAATACACCCAGTCACTACAAAGATACAGGTGTCCTTCCTAACTCAGTTGCTGGAGAGGAAGGAAACTGCTCAAGGATTTCACCATGAGGCCAATGGTGACTTTAAAACAGTTACATAGTTTAATGGCTGTAATAGGAGGATGGATCAACAACATTGTAGTTACTTCACAATACTAACCTAAACGACAGATTGAAAATTTAGAATACATTCAAAAATATGCATCCTGTTTGCAATAAGACACTAAAGTAAAATTGCCAAAAAGATGTGCAAAGAAAGGAACTTTATGTCCTGAATACAGAGCATTATTCGGTGCAAATCCAATTCACTGAGTACCACTCTTCATATTTTCAAGAATGGTAGTGGATGCATCATGTTATGGGTATGCTTGTCATCGGGAAGGACTAGGGAGTTTTTTTTAGGATAAAAATAAATGATATAGAGCTAAGCACAGGCAAAATCCTAGAGGAAAACCAGGTTCAGTCTCCTTTCCAACAGACACTGGGAGACAAATTCACCTTTCATCAGGACAATAACCTAAAACACAAAGCCAAATATACACTGGAGGTGTTTACCGAGACAGCATTGAATGTTCCTGAGTGGCCTAGTTACAGTTTTGACTTAAATTATCTTGAAAACCTATTGCAAGATTTGAAAATGGCTGTCACGCAATGATCAACAACCATTTTGACAGAGCTTGAAGAATTTAAAAAAGAATAATGTGCAAATGTTGTACAATCCAGGTGTGTAAAGCTCTTAGAGACTTACCCGGAAAGACTCACAACTGTAATCACTGCCAAAGGTTATTCTAACATTTAAATGAATTAGTAATGAAAACATTGTTCCTACTTCTGACTGAATATAAAATTGTTAAAAGTATAAGCCTGACCTTTTAAGCGCTGGTAGTCGAAGTCCATGTTGATGTTTAAAATAGGTTGTCACAAGACAGCTGTGAAAACGGATGTCTGAACATCTTTCCTCCTCTACATCAACTGTAGTTTGTCTATTTGTGTCTACGAGAGAGAAAGAAAGGGAGAGAGAGCGAGAGTGACAGAGAGAGTGATAAGGAGGAAGGGGTAGAGAGGGAGGAGACATAATAGAGAGATAAACAAGAAGCGTTTTTGTGGGTGGGGGAGGGAAAATGTAATCTTTACCAATTTCTTAATTACATAATGACGTCCTAAGTTGTGCAAATATATACCATATGCGATATGTGCATGCATCTACAATTGACATGTATTATTTTTTCAATAAAATAGCAACTGCTCATGGCCGTCACTTTACCCATGCACATTCTGCATTTATCATGTTAGAGAACTGAGAACTGGTGTGTGGACCAGGGTGAGTCCATACACACACACACACACACACACACACACACACACACACACACACACACACACACACACACACACACACACACACACACACACACACACACACACACACACACACACACACACACACACACACACCCCTCTCTCTGTCTCAGTAACAGTACTGCATTCTGTCACTTCTTTCTCTCCACTTCCTTTCACCTAAAAATATCCAAGTGAGTCACAGCTGTGATTGTCTCAACTTGTCATGTGACTTACTTACTAATTATGAAGCATTTAGAGCTGTTTGTTTTTCTAAGAGCTCATATTATGTCCACAACTGTTCTGTTCCATCAATGTAGGTCTGCTTACTGTATATTACTGTATGAAAAAATACAAAATAATAATTTACTACATTTATTAATCAGGTGTATTCCATTCCTTTTTTATAATTAGTATTTATCTGGATATTAGGCCAAAGACTTGTGGTTATTCCAATGTGAAAGAACGTGAAAGGATGAAGAAAGAACTACAGTAGGCCTAAGCTACTTATAAAAAACAGTTCAATTTTACTTCCACAGAGTGGCGCAAGAACCAAACGCATCCCACAATAATGTTTTGGTGACAGTATGGCACACGTGCCATAATAAAAACATGACATCTTGTTACAAACGGTCATAGGCCAACTGCTTATCATCATCGTCATTATTAATCATCATCATCATCATCATCAATTCATGAATGTCGATTATCAAATTTCAATGAAGAAGTGAGTATAGCCACACCACAGGAAGCAAATGTATTAAAGATTTAAAACAGAAATACCATATTTACATAAGTATTCAGCTATGAGCCTCGAAAATGAGCTCAGGTGCATCCTGTTTCCATTGATCATCCTTGAGATGTTTCTACAACTTAATTCGAGTCCACCTGTGGTATATTCAATTGATTGGACATGATTTGGAAAGGTACACACCTTTCTACATAAGGTCCCACAGTTGACAGTGCATGTCAGAGAAAAAACGAAGCCATGAGGTTGAAGGAATTGTCCGTAGAGTTTCAAGACAGGATTGTGTCGAGGCACAGATCTGGGAAAGGGTAACAAAAACAGCATTGCAGCATTGAACCTCCCCAAGAACACAGTCCATCATTCTTAAATGGACGAAGTTTGGAAGCACCAAGACTCTTCCTAGAGCTGGCCACCCGGCCAAACTGAGCAATTGTTGGGAGAAGGGTCTTGGTTTTGGGAGGTAACCAAGATGGTCACTCTGACAGAGCTCCAGAGTTCCTCTGTGGTGATGGGAGAACCTACCAGAGGGACGACCATCTCTGCAACACTCCACCAATCAGGCCTTTATGGTAGAGTGGCCAGACGGAAGACACCCCTCAGTAAAAGGCACATGACAACCCGCTTGGAGTTTGCCAAAAGACACCTAAAGGACTCTCAGACCATGAGACACAAGATTCTCTGGTCTGATGAAACCAGGATTGAACTCCTTGGCCTGAATGCCAAGCGTCACGTCTGGAGGAAACCTGGCACCATCCCTACAGTAAAGCATGGTGGTGGCAGCATTATGCTGTGGGGATTTTTATCAACTGCAGGGACTCGGAGACTAGTCAGGATCGAGGGAAAGATGAATGGAGCAAAGTACAGAGAGATCCTTGATGAAAACCTGCTCCAGAGCGCTCAGGACCTCAGAGTAGGGTGAAGGTTCACCTTCCAACAGGACAACGACACAGCCAAGACAACGCAGGATTGGCTTCGGGACAAGTCTCTGAATGTCCTTGAGTGGTCCAGCCAAAGCACGGACTTGAATCCGATCGAACACCTCTGGAGAGACCTGAAAATAGCTGTGCAGCGACGCTCCCCATCCAACCTGACAGAGCTTGTGAGGATCTGCAAAGAATGGGAGAAACTCCCCAAATACAGGTGTGCCAAGTTTGTCAGACCCAAGAAGACTCAATGTTGTATCTGCTAGCAAAAGTGCTTCAATAAAGTACTGAGTGAAGGGTCTGAATACTTATGTAAATGTGATATTTCAGTTTATTATTTTTAATAAATGAGCAAATATGTCCAAAAACTGTTTTTGCTCTGTCATTATGGGGCATTGAGTGTAGATTGAGGAGGGGGAAAAAACTATTTAATCAATTTTAGAATAAGGCTGTAACGTAACAAAAAGTGGAAAAAGTCAAGGGGTTTGAATACTTTCCGAGGGCTTTCCTTGTTTGAAACAGCCTGGTGCGTGCATCAATTTCAGACCTCGGCTGGACTGGAACGACTCGTCACATCTCGGTGTGAAGCCACGAGGACAGTTTTGAAAACAGGTGAGCCCCTTTCCATTGCCTTACGCCTTTAGTGCGTAAAACGACGTTACCGTTATTTACTCATACCCCAGCTATGTGCTGCTTTTCTGTATCAGATAATGTTGCATTGCTGTGGTATGTCGGGACTCAAACGAAACAACGTTACCTGAATGATTATAATAGGCGATATTCCGAGAACAGGATTCCAATGAATTTCAGGTCATTATTTTCATTCAGATGAGTCCATTGTAAAATTAAATGCACACAGTTGTAAATACCGGTTGTAGTGTTTTGTACCACATGCCATTCTCTCCATGTAGTGTGTGTGTATGTGTGTGTGAGAGAGCGAGAGAGGGGGTACATTTTATATTGGTTATGCATAGGCTACTTTACAGTCACATTCTCTATCCGAGTTCGTGTTTGTGTGATACCCTACTGTACACCTGGTTGTGTGTGTAGTGGTACTACTTCGATGTGATGGGAATTGTGTGTGTAATTGAGCGAAGAGCATCGTGAGCTCTGCTGAGTTGAGCCTGCATGAGTTCTCTGCGATGCTCCCAGGGGAATGTGCTGTCTGTATTGTATCAGTACCACATACCAGGAGTCATCATAACATATTGTAATGACCCGGCTGGGTCATAAAGGAAAAAAGAGACGGACTCTAGGTGTGCAGGTCAGAACACAGGTTTATTCCTAAACTGGGCTATTGTTCAGGCCACAGCCCACGCCACTAAATGCCGAACGTACACAATTATACCATGTCGAGTTAAGGGTCACTCTCATAGGAACAGATCAAGGGCCCGAACAGAAGAAAGAAAGATGAGACAGTAATCCCTATTTATGCATTTCCAAACCCCGCGGGATTACCCATCATACCCCCCCAACCTTTCCATCTGTCCTGACATATTTAACCCCTGCTAGTAGCCATGAGAACCATAACACACCCACAAACACAGAACACAAACCCGGTCGTTACAATATTAATTGTGAGAGTTTCAAGTCCATACGTGTGTAATATTGCGTGTGTGTGTGTGCGCGCGCCCAGTTTCCTTGATCAATGCATGACTAGAATGAAGAACTCGTGGCATCATCATTGGCGACCACAGCCACAAAGTCATAATTATGGCTAAACCCGCCTATTTAAAAAATGTATCTTCTTAAAAATATTTTAACCTTAACCACACTGCTAACCTTATACATAACCCTAACCTTAAGTTAAGACAAAAAAGCACATTTTAGTTTTCATACATTTTTATGATAGCTAATTTGGACTTTGTGGCTGTGGTAACTAGTGACAACCGAGGCAACGCAGGGCTGCACCTAGGCAAGCGAGCACTCCCAACAAAGTTACACAGAAACTGAAGGAGGGGCAGAAATAAGGTGAACTTTTCCGCATTCCACGGCTAACTGAGAACTCTGGCTGTAGGCCTATTTACACATGGCACAGGAAAGTTTGCTACGTCGTTGACTAGTCGTCCTCGTACTTGTCACGAAGGAAAAGTAATTGCAACGCATTAGAAGACCAAACAGCATTCTGGCATTCAGTTGGGTGAGTGTTTCTCCTCATGTTCTTCTCGACGCATTTTTTATTTTCGGTATTTTCTCTATGATTTGTGCTTCTCTCTATATATATGTAATCCACCCAGACTACACACCACATGCTTGTACAATACGTTATTAACTCATAATTAAGTCATATCACCCATTTTCTCTCAAAGTCCATTGCGCATCACTGCAGCAATCATAGCGCTCTGTCTCTCGCTCATTCCCGACTAGTTGAGTTTTAAAAACGGTGGAATACCTTTGGAATATATATATTTTTTCCGGGTTGTGTTCTGCTATGACCTGATGGTAGTAATGGATTGACAGAATCTGAAGGTTGGTCATTTGAAAATGAGAAAGCTAGGCACGTTACCCACCGTTTCTTTTGGATACATTGTGCGCGTCGATGTTTGGTGTGAGTTATGGGATTTGTTTTTCTCATACCTGGTTAATCTGAGCTTCTGATTTAAAAAAAGTTTTGCTTTGCATAAAGTTTAGGCACCCTTACTTCTCTTTCTCCCCATTGGCTTTCGTATTTCCCCAATTCCAACCTATTCAGCTTTCATATCATTATTGTGGTATCCACATGATCATAATCTTCTCTAAGTATTTTGCTCTATGTGGTGATCACTTCAGTTAGGAATTCATAGTAGTATTTTCTACAAATGCATTCCAATGACTAGCTGGTCAACGACTTTATATGCACACGCATGCACACACACGAATGCACACGCACAAACACACACCACACACACACAGAGGGTAATACTGTTAATGTTAATGTTTCATAATGTTGAAAAATGAACAGATCACATTCACTTAGACACACAGGTGTGGTCAGGGTCTGCAGTAGCCCAGTAATGGATTGAAGGAGCCTAACGTTACTCCTTATAGTCCAACGACCTTATATGTTCTGTTTAGAGGCAAATTGGCTCCTGCAGCCGAAACATCTTCCTCACACTTATTCTTCAGAATAGAGTGCCCTAGGGCTCCCGAGTGGCGCAGAGGTCTAAGGCACTGCATCTCAGTGCAAGAGGTGTCACTATAGTCCCTGGTTCGAATCCAGGCTGTATCACAGCTGGCCGTGATTGGGAGTCCCATAGGGTGGGGATAAGTTGGCCCGGCGTCGCCTGGTTTTGGCCAGGGTAGGCCGTCATTGTAAATAAGAATTTGTTCTTAACTGACTTGCATGGTTAAAAAAATATGAAGCAGTAAGCCACAGTCTGTCTGTTTTGGCACATGTTCAGGAGCGAGGCCTCACTTTTAGCCACTTATCGGACCTCTTGACATGATGACGTCATAGTGCACCATTCAAAGACAAGGGCCATTGTGCCACTGTAGTGCTATTGGGGGAAGAGGTGCTTTTGTAGTTGCGCGGGAGCTGGTTCTTGAATCAACACAGTTGTTCTCAGGATGTTGTACTTTTGTTGACTTCATGGTATTGGGGTAGGAAGCTGGGGGTGGATCACGAGGGGAGTCTCGGGAATCTCTTCTTGGTAGAGTCTGGCATTGGATTTACTGTTACACATGGGAGGCAACAACATCTAGGAATGATTTTTAGCACATGGCTGAGGGGAGGGGGGGACATGCATAAATACAGTCAGAGTCCGAGAGTGAAAGAGAGTATACAGGAAGACTCACATGCTGTCACTAATAGACACATTTCCCTTCTCTGATACACAGACAGACAGACAGGGTATGGTGTGTTCAACAGTCACTTGACCACTTCTCGTCCCCTGTTGGTATCATCTCCGACCCACTCTTTCTTCAGAGAGCCTGCGCTTTCTCTCTCTCTCCGATCCAGCTCTTCCCTCCGATCCAGCTCTTCCCTCTTCTGTCTTATGCCTAAACATATCTCCCTTCTCCTCTGTCTCGTCCTGCGAGAGGTCATTAGCTCACTCTGTCTGTCTCTCTTGTCTGTATTCTTATGTATTTTATACCTCTTTTATTACTTTTTATTTAATTATAGTTTTTTTTACTCTGCATTGTTGGGAATGGCTCGTAAGCAAGTCTACACCAGTTGCATTCGGCGCATGTAACAAAGCCAATTTGATTTTCCCTTGCTCCCTCTCCTACTTTATATGATTGCAAACTGTTAAAGTTGACCCGTCTTGTCCTTGCTCTCTTTTTCTCTCGTTAATTCTCTCTCTTTCTCCCTTTCTCATGCCATATTTGGCTTTTGTCTGTCTGTCTGTCTGTCTGTCTGTCTGTCTGTCTGTCTGTCTGTCGTTCTGTCTGTCTTTATGATGCTGGTTTATTGTCAGCCTTTTTTTTCTCTTTCTCCCTCCCTGCATTTGGTTAATTATATTAGGCACAACTGGACGTCTTCAAGGAGAATACTTCCCTATAGTTAATATCAGTAATCATTTCAAAACTGATCACCAATGGGTTGATTTACTTTGACACTTGAGGCTTTCTGAGGGTTTTAGCCTGTTATTTTAATCATGTTTGTTTTCACACCATGGGTGGAAATAGGAGACAAAGGGCTGTGAGACAGAGGTTTAATCCTAGAGACATTAAAAGTGGGATGTATACAGAGGGTGCGGGGCAACAGAAGACAAATAGCAGAGGGACTAAGGATTTTAGAGATTGGGAAAGGGCCAATAAAGGGGTTGTTTACGGGACTCTACCCGGAGGGGCAGATCCCGGGTGGAAAGCCATACCCTCTGCCCGAGACAATAGCGGGGAGCTGGGGTCCGGTGGCGGTCCGCCCGTTGCCGATACCTGGAGGTGGTCTTGAAAAGAATGGACCGGGTTCTCTTCCAGGTACGGCAACAGCGGCGGACAAACATCTGGACAGAGGGTATGCTGACTTCTTCCTCAGTGAAGAGCGGGGGCTGATATCCCAAGGAACACTCGAGAGGGCGAGAGACCAGCGGCCGAGCAGGGAAGGTTGTTGCGGATGTATTGCACCCACACGAGTTGCTGGCTCCAGGTGGTGGGGTTGGCGGAGAGGAGAAAACAAAGAGCTATCTCCAGGTCCTGATTGGCTCGCTCCGACTGGCCATTAGACTGGGGGTGAAAACCTGAGGACAGGCTGGCCGACTACCCAACGAGAGTGCAGAACGCCTTCCGGGACGAGAACTGAGGACCGAGATCAGAGACCATGTCGACCGGAAGTCCATGGATCCGGAAGACGTGTTACATGAGCATGGCAGCCTCCTTGGTTGAGGGTAGCTTGGGAAGGGGAATAAAATGGGTGGCTTTGGAAAACCTTTCCACCACCGTAAGGATGGTGGTGTTGCCATCTGATGGAGGAAGACCAGTGACGAAGTCCAGGAAAATGGGACCAGGGGCGGTGAGAAACAGGGAATGGTTGAAGGAGGCCAACCGGAGCTTGCCGCGGGGCCTTATTCTGCACGCACACAGTGCAGGCGGTGACGAAAGAGGAGACGTCAGAAACCATGATGGGCCACCAAAAACGTTGTCGGAAGAAAGCCAGGGTCCGACGGGAGCCAGGATGGCAGGTGAGTCTAGAGGAACGTTCCCATTCCAGGACCGGGGATTGGGCAGAGTCCTGGACAAACGTCTGGTCAGATGGTGTAGCAGTGGGGCTATACAGGTGTGAGAGCGTGTCAGGCTTCCCATTCTTGGACACAGGGCGGTAGGAGATAGTAAAGTTAAAACGAGTGAATAATAGGGCCAATCGAGCCTGCCTTGAGTTGAGGCGCTTAGTAGTTTAGAGATATTCCAGGTTCTTATGGTCAGTCCACACTAAGAATGGATGTTCCGCACCCTCTAACCAGTGCCTCCACTCCTCCAATGCCATCTTGACCGCGAGTAGTTCTCGATTTCCCACGTCATAGTTCCTCTCAGCGGGGTTAAGATGATGGGAAAGGAAATCGCAGGGATGCAGCTTTTGGTCCTGGGCAGAAATGGATGGATTAATATGGGGGCTCTAGTGAATTGATGCATGAGGTCCGAGAACGCCCGGTCAGCTGCTGAAGACCAGGTGAACAGAACCTTGGGAGAGGTCAGTGCTGAGAGGGGGGAAGGCAGGGTAATGTAACCCCGGCTGAAGTGGCGGTAGAAATTAGCAAACACCAGGAAACGTTTCAGCTGCACTCTGGATGTGGCTAGAGGCCAATCCACCACCGCTCTCACCTTGTCCGAATCCATCTGAATATTTCCTGCAGCAATAACGTTTCCTAGGAAGAAGATGGTGGAGCGATGGAATTCACATTTCTCTGCTTTCACAAAAAGCTGGATCTCCAGGAGATGCTGAAGGACCTGTCGGACGTGGAGGACGTGCTCTTGAGCTGAACGGGGGAAAATGAGGTAGGCAAACACAAACCGGTTCAGCATGTCACGGAGCACATCGTTAACCAGGGCCTGGAACACTGCGGGAGCGTTGGTCAGTCCGAACGGCATAACAAGCTACGCGTAGTGCCCGCTAGACATTTTAAAAGCTGTCTTCCATTCGTCTTCTTTCCCGTATCAGAACCAAATGGTAAGCGTTCCCGAAGGTCCAACTTCGAGAAGATCATCACCCCCCTGGAGAGACTCGAAAGCCGATGAGATAGGCCCCGGTAGGATTTTGTCCTTCTCCACAAAGAAGAACCCTTCACCGGTGGGGGAGGCAGATGGATGAATATGCCCTGCAGCAAGAGAGTCCTCAATGTTCCTTTCCATAGTATTGGTCTCCGGACCAGACAGAGAATAAAGCCACCCCCGAGGCGTAGTAGTGCCCAGGAGAAGGTCGATAGCGCAGTCATAGGGTTGATGCGGAGGGAGAGATGTAGCACGGGCCTGGCTGAAACTCCCGTTGGTCCTGGTACTCTGCGAGAATGGCGGAGAGATCCGAGGCTTCTCCCAAGCCCGCAGGAAGACGTCCCGTGGCAGGCTGCGCCGACTACAGGCAATGCGAGTGGCAGAACGGGCTCCAACCCATGATAGAACCAGTAGCCCAGTCGATCAGGGGACTGTGCCTTTGGAAAACCCCAAAACCGTGGGTACAAGAGGAGATTCAATGAGCAGGAACTGCATAGACTCACTGTGATTACCTGACACTCGCAGGTTGATGGGAACCGTATGGTGGGTGACTCTGCCAATAGAGTGCCCATCCAGCACAGTGACGTCCATGGGAATGGAGAGGGGTTGTGTGGAGATACCCAGCTCCGACACCAGGGTAGTCTCCATAAAACTGTCGTCGGCACCAGAGTCAATGAGCACCCGGAGAGATTTGGACAGGTCACCCCACAGCAGGATGGCATGAAGAGGGGTACGAGTAATGGGAGATTGGAAGCTCACCAGCATGCTCATACCTGCTGATGAGCCTGGTCTTTTAAGGAACAGGTAGATATGTAATGTCCTGTAGTACCACAATACAGACAGTTCTTGGTGCTCAGTCTACACAACAGTTCAACAGGAGACAATCTAGCCCTGCCCGATTGCATTGGTTCTGGAGGAGACGAGTCGACAGCCCTCTGTGATTCCCGAGGGAACTCGGGTGACATCGGATTCTCCCGGCAATGTAGACTTCGGGAACGTCCGGGATTCCTCGGAGGCGAGGTGGGAATCGTGGACGAGCGAGTGTGACCGGGATAGACCTCCTCTCCTTCCTACGTTCCCGTAGCGTCCAATCGATCTGTATGGTCAAGGCTATGAGAGAGTTGAGGTCCACTGCATAGTCTGCCACACTACGAGAGTCTTGGCACAGTTCAAGTAGCTTACGAGCAGCCGCTCTCCCTGACAACGGATTATCGAACACCTTTCTTACCTCCGCCACAAACTCCTCCAGGCTGAGGCAAACAGTGTATTGATGCTCCCACACCACTGTAGCCCAGGCTAGTGCTCTCCCGGACATGAGAGTTATCAGGTACGCCATCTTCGAACGATCTGAGGGAAATGAAGAAGGCTGCAGCTCGAGGATGAGGGAGCACTGGGAGAGAAACGCTTGGCAGGTTCCTGGATCTCCAACATAGCGCTCCGGGGGAGGTAAGCGGGGTTCAAGGTAAGCCGGGGTAAGCTTGGGAGAAACACAGCTTGTAGCGGGGTTACTGAGAGCCTGGGAGGTTACTGTAGTAGACACAGGAGGCAGATATTACTTTTCAGAATATTTATTATAACAAAGGGGGCAGGCAAAAGGCAGGTCGAGGGCAGGCAGGTACAGGACGGCAGGCAGGCTCAGGGTCAGGACAGGAAGAAAGGTCAGAACCGGAAAGACGCTGGTAAGACCTGACAAGACAAGACGAACTGGCAACAGACAAACTGAAAACGCAGGTATAAATACACAGGAGATAATAGGGGGAAATGGGAGACACTTGCTGGGGGGTGGAGACAAGCACAAACAGATACAGATCAGGGTGTGACAGAAACTTTCCATACATATTTGCCCATGGTAGAAGTGGTCAGAACTGCCAAAACATTTAGGAGATGGAGGTGCTCAAAGTTGACCCATTTTGCCCACTATCCCACTATACCATGAGACATCCATGTCTTCATCACTGGTAAAGATAAACAGTTGAGTTTGATACCATTTAAAAACTTAAACAGGGTTGTCAAAGTATTTTATAATTTCTAGAAAAAGGTGTTTTTTAAATACAAATTGTCCTTTTTTTTGTTATATGTCAATTATCCAAAAACGTGTAAACTCAGATTTATTTTCATTTTCGCATATGTTGTAGTTTAGACCCTGTTTTACATAATCTGAAGTGTTTGTGTTGTGACCGCCATTGGTTGAGACACACCATACTCTTGAATACAGGGTGGGTAGCATTTCAATCATAGAAATATTATTAATAGAATGGAGATATCCCTTCAGACCACTGCAATTTAGTTGGTACATCATTGAAATTTTTACTTCAAATTACTTCCACAAAGATGGCCGCCGGTCCACCCACCATCGAACGTCAAGATAAATGGGAATGTATGTTCTATTATCTATATTTCTATGATTTCAATAAGCTTACTATGGAATATTGACAGTATAGTTTAAAACAACTGATTTTCCCATCAGGGGTTGGAACCAAAATATTTTTCCCATCATTCCATTCTGAGCAGAACTGCTATTTTGTTAGTCCCAGTATTCTTTAAAAAAAGGTGTATTTTACCCCCTTTTCATCCCCAATTTCTATCTTGTCTCTTCGCTGCAGCTCCCCAACAGGCTCGGGAGGCGAAGGTCGAGTCATGCGTCCACGAAACATGACCCGCCAAACCGCGCTTCTTAACACCCGCCCGCTTAACCAGGAAGCCAGCCGCACCAATGTGTCGGAGAAAACACAGATCAACTGACGACAGAGGTCAGTCTGCAGGCGCCCGTCCCGCCACAAGGAGTCGCTAGAGCACGATGAGCCAAGTAAAGCCCCCCCGGCCAAACCCTCCCCTAACTCGGACGACACTGGGCCAGTTGTGCGCTGCCCTATGGGACTCCCGATCACGGACGGTTGTGATAGACTCGGGTCTGTAGTGACACCTCTAGCACTGCGATGCAGCGGGCTTGGCTTGAAGCGCTGAACAGGACGTGAAGTGGAATGTGTTTACAGCATTTATATACTAGAAATTAGGAATATTTTTGGAACTTAAATCATATAGAAATTGAGAACGTTTTATTACAGTATTTTGTTACTTGAGCCAGTAAAGAGCGCTTTACGATTCTTGGGTACCGTAATCACTTTAGCTTCCCTCCAAGCCTGAAGGCACACACTTTCTAGTAGGCTTAGATTGAAGATAAGGCAAATAGGAGTGGCAAGATCGTCCGCCATTATTCTCAGTCATTTTCCATCCAAGTTGTCAAACCCCAGTGGCTTGTTATTGTTGATAGACAACAATCATTTTTTCACTTCTTCCACACTCACTTTACGGAATGAAAATTGACAATGTTTGTCTTTCATAATTTGATCACTTATACTTGGATGTATAGAGTCAGCGTTTGTTGCTGGCATGTCATGCCTAAGTTTGCTTATCTTGCCAATGAAAAAATAATTAAAGTAGATGGCAATATTAGTGGGTTTTGTGATGAATGAACAATCTGATTCAATGAATGATGGAGCTGAGTTTGCCTTTTTTCCCAAAATTTTATTTAAGGTGTTCCAAAGCTTTTTACTATCATTCTTTGTCATTTATCTTTGTTTCATAGTGTAGTTTCTTCTTCTTTTTATTACGTTTAGTCACATGATTTCTCAATTTGCAGTACGTTTGCCAATCGGTTCTGGTGCCAGACTTATTTGCAATTCCTTCAAAATGGGTGCGGTCCAGAAATTATTTAAATAAAATGGAACGACCCTTATGCCACTACTGTTGATTCATTGTTCTGTCACTGTTTATGGGTTTAAGTTATTTGTGCTGTAATAGAGCCCCCTGCTTATTATGAGCCAAATCCTAATTTCAGACATGCACGTAGGCCTACAACTCGAACTCAAGCTAATATCATCCATTGGCCTCAACTGAAGATATGTCTGAACATTTGAGTTGCGGGTGCACATCTGAAGCACATCTCAATATTGGTGGTATTATACATTTTGTCTTATAGATATGTAGTGGTGTTATGATATACTGTTTAATTTAATTATTTTGTTTGTTTTTTGTGTGATGTGCGTTGTGTTTAGACCCCAGGAAGAGTAGCTGCTGCCAAGGGTATCCATAATAAAGACCCCCCAAAAGTCAGGATTCAATTTATCCCCTATGCCCCTCAAACTCAACTCTGGACCTCGAAGTCAGTTACACTGTATTTTTTCATTGTTCCCCTCTAACCCGGGGCACCAGGTGTATGCAATTAATTATCAGGTAGAACAGAAAACCAGCAGGCTCCGGACCTCGTAGGGTAAGAGTTGAATACCCCTGCATGCTATCACGTTTGCCTTAGAACTCTGATATTAATTGTTTTCTTTCTCTCTTTGTTCAGGTCCCGACCTAGTGAAGCAATAGTTGAGTGCACCATGCAGTACTTGGACTTGAACCACCAGTAATATATAGTGGGTGGAAACGGAGGGATAAACTGGGGAGAAAAAGAGAAGTATGGCCGTCTTTAATATGCTTGAGAATGTGGAAGACCTCTATGAGATCGGAGAAGTACTTGGGAGGTAAGGATGGTCATTATAAAAGGTCTTCTTGTATGAGGCTGTTTAAGTGAGGAAGGTATTTTAACTCTTGAGTTCAATTACTTTTTAAGGTCAATTTTGCATATGCTGTCTTGCTGTGAACTAACGTGTGAACTAACATTCAAAGTAAGCAATTGGAATAATTCAAAAACTGACTGAATTGTGTATAGAAAGAAAATACTGAAATGTCAGAGTTTGTTTTTTTACCCATCTACCTATAAGGTGCCCTTCATTGCAAGGCATTGTAAAAATTACATTGCAATTACACAACATAAATAAACCTGTGTTGTGTTCAGTAGAAACACATTTTTATTGGACAAGCTCAGGAAGGACCTAGCCATTTCAAAACTTTTCCAAACAACAACTAAATTGTCTCACTCTGTCGTCACCCCAGTGGCCACTTTGGGCAGGTGAGGGAGGTGCGCGAGCGGGCCACGGGGGCTCTCTGGGCTGGGAAGTTCCTGAAGATCAGGAAGTGTGCTAGCAGCCGGCTGGGCATGGAGAGGAAGAATGTAGAACGGGAGGTTGAGGTTCTGCAGGCCCTACAGCATCCCAACATCATGGCCCTGAAGGATGTGTTTGAGAGCCGGGCCGAGGTGGTGCTGGTGCTGGAGCTGTGAGTGGAGGGAGGGGAGGAGGAGCGAGAAAACCAATACTATTTAATCCCAGGTCTGACATGAGATACATGCAGGGCAAGTCATTGATTCCGATGATGTGGCTGAATTATGTAGTAGAGTTAAAGGAAAACTCCACCCAAAAACTATCTTTTGGTATTTGTTTCAGTAGTCCATTGTTGATATAATCCCAAAATGTTTTGGATGTCAGCAATCAAGTTTTCAAGATATATAACTTTCAAAATACAGAAATACAGCCTGTTTGATGCATTTTGTTTGCATCATATGATGCTACTTGGGCGGTATCCAGATTGTCGTACCTTCAGATATTAGACAGCAAGGCTCTTGATCCAGGAGGGGATTCTCTACTGTTACCAAGTAAAGCTTGATTTTGGAAGAAGCTAGTCACGTAGCTAGATGGCTAACTAGCTACTAAATTAACACACCAAATGCACAACTGCAAATTGCGACAGGTGAAATGAAGAACGCAATCTTCTTTATATCCTAACGTATTGCACAAGTTGACTGCAGGTATTTCATTAAAAAGTAGCTGCAGATATTACAATTTATTTAAAAACATCAAAGAAATAGTTGCAATGGTTATTGACGGTATTGAAATACCATACCGTGGCTATTTCCAAATATACAGTGCCTTCAGAAATTATTCATACCCCTTGACTTATTCCACATTTTGTTGTGTTACAGCCTGAATTCAAAATGGACTTTTCTCTCTCCCCCATCTACACCCAATACCCCATAATGACAAAGTGAAAACATGTTTTTAGAAATGTTTGCTAATTTATTGAAAATGAAATACAGAAATATCTAATTTACATAAGTATTCATACCTCTGACTCAATATTTTGTAGAAGTACCTTTGGCAGCGATTACTGCTGTGAGTATTTCTGGGTAAGTCTCTAAGAGCTTTCCACACCTGGATTGTGCAACATTAGCCCATTATTATTTTCAAAATTCTTCAAGCTCTGTCAAATTGGTTGTTGATCATTGCTAGACAACCATTTTCAGGTCTTACCATCGGTTTTCAAGTAGATTTAAGTCAAAACTGTAACTCGGCCACTCAGGAACATTCTGTCTTCTTGGTAAGCAACTCCAGTGTAGATGTGGCCTTGTGTTTTAGGTTATTGTCTTACTGAAAGATGAATTCATCTCTGTGTCTGGTGGAGAGCAAACTGATCCAGGTTTTCCTCTAGGATTTTGCCTGTGCTTAGCTCTATTCCGTTTATTTTTGATTCTGTCCTTAACGATTACAAGCATACACGTAACATGATGCAGCCACCACTATGCTTGAAAATTTGGAGAGTGGTACTTACTCAGTAATGTGTTGTATTGGATTTTCCCCAAACATAACACTTTGTATTCAGGACAAAAACTGAATTGCTTTGCCACATTTTTTGCAGTATTACTTTAGTGCCTTGTTGCAAACAGGATGTATGTTTTGGAATATTTTTTTTTCTGTACAGGCTTCCTTTTTTCAGTCTGTTAGTTAGGTTAGCATTGTGGAGTAACTACAATGTTGTTGATCCATTGGCCTCATGGTGAAATCCTTCCTCTCCGGCATCTGAGTTAGGAAGGACGGCTGTATCTTTGTGACAGGGTTTATTGATACACCATCCAAAGTGTAAGTAATAACTTCACCATGCTCAAAGGGATATTCAATGTCTGCTTTTTTTATTTTTACCCATCTACCAACAGGTACCCGTCATTGCAAGGCATTGTAAAACCTCCCTGGTCTTTGTGGTTTAATCTGTGTTTGAAATTCACTGCTCGACTGAGGGACCTTACAGATAATTGCATGTGTGGTGTACAGAGATGAGGTAGTCATTCAAAAATCATGTTAAACACTAGTATTGCACATAGTGAGTCCATGCAACTTATTATGTGACTTGTTAAGCACATTTCTACTCCTGAACTTCTTTAGGCTTGCCATAACAAAGGGGTTTATGACTTGACTCAAGACATTTCAACTTTTCATTTTTAATTAATTTGTAAAAATTTCTACAACATGATTCCATTTTGACATTATGGGGTATTGTGTGTAGGCCAGTGACAAAATGTCTAATTTAGGCTGTAACACAACAAAATGTGGAAAAGTGAAGGTGTGTGTATGGTATACCACCCAAGCCTAGAATAGTTTGCTTGGTGAAAAAATGGCCTATATGTTGATCACACTGCCTGTATTTCTGTATTTTGAAAGTTATACTGTATCTTAAACGTTATTGCTGACATGCAAAACATTTTAGGTCTATATCAACAATGGACTAATGAAACAAATACCAAAAGTTTTTGGGTGGAATTTTCCTTTAAGTTCTGACACCTCTCCATTTCTCCTCGTTCCTCTTTCAGTATTAGTGGAGGAGAACTGTTTGACTTCATTGCTGAGAAGGAGAACCTGACGGAGAGCGACGCCATCGACTTCATGAAGCAGATACTACTGGGCGTGGGCTTTATGCACAACAAACAAATAGGCCATTTTGACCTAAAGGTAAATTATGCTAGTGTGTTGATTTGACATATGATCCAACTTCTTTAGTTTGTTACTCACTCTATATGATATTTAAGAATCCAGTGCTGCAATAGTCTGTAGTAGTGGTTTACACTAAGCTCCCCAATAACACTGCTAAAGTAGTATTACACATAAAAAATAGTATTACACAGCTTGTTCATTTATTGAATCCCAAATCCTAGACTTTTAGGTATGAGTGCTTAATGTGAAAAGAGCATATCTGTATTCATCCATCCCAGAACCACACAAACATGCTGACACTGCTACTTATTAGTGCAAGCGTCCATGTCGCATGCTCATGTTTGTATCCACAGCTGCCACTAAAGGGAGTGTGCCTGTGCACTAGGGTGTTGAAGAACATGCTGTTCACGGTCAGGTCGGTCAGCATCCTGTTGACCTTTATGGTCAGATTGTCCTAATTTTGCATGTAAAATGTGTACTCCCCCTCCACGATCAGCCGGAAAACATCATGCTGTCGGACAAGATGGCACCAAACCCCAACATTAAGATCATTGACTTTGGGCTGGCCCACTGCTTCCAGTCGGGGGAGGAGTACAGGTGCATGAGTGGCACCCCCCAGTACATTTGTGAGTATATGAGTTAGGTCCTGTTTAAATACTATGCAAATGCATGCATCCTTCCCCTCTACCTACAGTTGTTGTGAATAACTTATTGACATGACTGGATTCTTGAGGGCTATGTAGTGAAACCTATTGCTTACGTTATATGCAAATTGTCACAACAGTGATTACTTTTAGGAAGGAAACAGAAGAAAAGGACAGACTAAGCTACGTTCAGGACTGTTTCTGCCACCATGGTGCATCGGTCAGAATGCCAATCCGGAGATGTAGCAGTAATTCAGGTTTAGGGGTATTTATTACACAGTTGAACACGGGAACGAACAGAGGCACACGGGGGAGGGTTTGGAATGGAGGTAGGGCTTGTAAGGCCGGTAGGAAGGATGTGCTTTAGGATGTGGATTGTAAGGCCTTGGAGATAGGATTGGATGTGGTGGTCTGGAAGGGATATACAAAAGGGAAACATTAGAAACACATCAACATAAAAAGGTGCAGACAGGACAAAGTAGTGACAAGTGACTTACAGAGAACCACAAACTAAGGAGGCTGCCAGGACTAAACATAAAAGGTAATTATCATAGCATGGATAGAATGGATACAACATAAGTTCAGGCAGCATAAAATACATGTTTGACATTTTACTCCTACAACCTAAGGTACTTAATCATCACACGAAAGACAAGGCCACCCGTGGCATCACCAAGCAAACTATTCTAGTGTGTAGGAAGGAGCATGCTGGTTTAATAGGGAACTGAAAGTGGTGAAAAGGGCAGAGGGATGATTTGGGAGTGGAAACAGGTGTGGTGGAAAGGGGCAGATACGTTATTAAAGAATTGGAACAGGCCCCTTGTAATGCAGTGCCTATGTGGCTGAGGTCTCTTTTGTGGAAGTGAGCTCCTATTTCTAGGTCCAGGTGTTTCCATGGAGACAGTGCAAGAAGTGCAGTGTCATGATCTGTGTTGATGGTGTTACGGTAAACTAGGGTGGTTGCAATTCCAATTGAAACAGAAGCGATTTGGATGGTCTAGGAAAGTTGCCATTTCAGGTCATAACTACATTACCCTCCAACCCAGATACTTTCAGAAACCTCTTATCAATATAGTAATTATATTCTACATATGTAGTAATATATGACAAAGTAAAATTATCCTTAAAATCCTATTAGATTTTGAAACAACTGGAAGTTTGCCCCAAGACAGACACATCTCAAGCTGTTCTCAAATACTAGCTGCTTCAACACAGATTTGGTCAGCATGATAAGGTTGGCATGGTTACAAAGCTGGTCCTGTTTGGAATTCAAATGTGTTTGCCCAGCAGAAGCAGCTAAAGTACTATAGGTTTAAATAATACAATGCGACTGGTGGAGGAAGTTATCTCAAAGCCACTGGCGTTGTTCCTACCAGTCAAACAATCTATGAATGGTTTTCTGATAAATGCAGTGTTCAGTTTGCATTCTTGAAAATTAAAATGTTTCCTTCACAGATAGTGAAGGAATTTTCAAACTTCCAGGCCTTTGGGGTTCGCGTGTTTTTCATAAATGCAGCTACATGCATAGACAAGTCTCTCAGATTGCTTCATTGCCATGAAATACAATTTGTAGATATTGCCAATGCAGTATAGTGGTACAGCATTTCAGTAAATACAGTACAATGCAATGAGGATAATGAAATACAGTTCAGCAGTAATAATAGTACACACAGCTCCAAAATGATTGTGACAGTGACCCATTTTTGTTGTTGTTTGTCTCTGAACTCCAACACTGCATTTGAAATGATACAATATACTATGAGGTTGTTGGATGCATTTGCTGTTTGTTTTGGTTGTGTTTCAGATAATTTTGTGGCCAATAAAAATGAGTGGTAAATAATGTATTGTGTCATTTTGGAGTCACTTTTATTGCAAATAAGAATAGAATATGTTTCTAAACACTTCTACATTAATGTGGCTGCTACCATGATTATTGATAGTCCTGAATGAATTGTGAATAATGATGAGTGAGAAAGTTACAGACGCACAAATATCATAGCCCCAAGACATGCTAACCTCTCAACATTACAATAACAGGGGAGGTTAGCATTTTTGGTCAGGTATGATATTTGAGTGTCTAACTTTCTCAATCATATTCCAAACTTCATTGTATCATCTCAAATCCAAAGTGCTGGAGTACAGAGCCAAAACAACAAAACATTTGTCACAGTCCCAATATTTGTGGAGCTCACTGTATAATCATCTCTCCCTTTCTCAGCTTCTGAAGTGATCAACTACGAACCTCTGAGCACAGCTGTGGACATGTGGTGAGTGTGTGTATATATATATACAAAGAATGTCCCCCTTCCATCTTGATGAGTAAGCCCTTGGGATGCGTTCAGGCATGTGTAGGCACGCTCTCTCCTTTCCCTAAAAACACAGTGTGACTGTTTCTGGTTGAATGCATTAGCTTCACTCTATGAGTTCAGCTACTGTATAACAATCCGATTCTCTAGTGGGTTTCGGGCTGTGTTGTTTTGTTTTTTTACTGTTTTGAGTCTAAAGGTTTGGACTTAATTGTAGTACAGTGGAATATGAGTGTACCTAGACGCGCTACACCCCAGCGTTAATAAATGGTGCAAAAATGTAAGGACTTTGGGGGGAAAAACAACTTACCCCAGGACATTTCACATTGTGACTATCCCCGAAAAAGTAAATGATCATTCAGATGTCTGTGTTGATATTTTAGGTTTATTTTAGGGACAAACAAAGGCTTATGTTTTTGATGTGTCATGCCCCTCCCCCAGAGCCTCAGGCAGGAAAATGTTAGAGGTAGCTGATTATAGTACATTTGGAAATACGAAAGCAAACATTAAAAAACTACTCACCACAACAGCTCTGTCGACATCCTTTGGAATAAAGTTAAGATATTGAGATAAGAACTGAGCCTCTCTAGGCCTGTGAACAAAATAACCACATGACTGTTAGATCTTTGTTTGTGTTTACATCCCCCTATAGGAGCATCGGAGTGATCACCTACATACTGTAAGTTGAGGGAGAAAAGGGGGGTGCTACTGTACGTTTGGATTTACACATATCCCCAATTCCAAATCAACCCTTAGCCTACTATAACCCTATACAAATGTGACAATATTGCCATCTTCCTCTGTTGACTTGGAATTGGGCTATAGTAACAGCAACCTTCTTTTCCCCGACTCCACTTTATTTTTCCAGACTGAGTGGTATGTCCCCGTTCCAAGGGGACACGGACGAGGAGACACTGAGGAACATCATAGCCCTGAACTACAAGTTTGACGACCACTACTTCAGCATGACCAGCGCCATGGCCAAAGACTTCATCCAGAAGCTCTTTGTGAAAGATCAGAAGTAAATAATGCATTGGTCATGGGTAATTTGGCCTACTATGATGTCCTTTTACGATGTCAAGAACAAATATGGAACGGTGACTGGAATAGTGAATGGATCACTTATTTTGTGACTTTGCACCTATCGTAAATGGACAGATACTTGTTTTTTTTCAGCCACTATTGATAGAATAGGAACTCTGTATTGTATGAATATATCACCCTTTGTCTAGCTGTCTGTGGTTGCCAGTGTTTGTCTGCCTGTCTCTGTGTAGTAAGATAATGACAGCTGAGAATGACAGCTTTTTCCCCCAGCTGCTTTTAATAGAATATGAACTTACATGTATCAAATGAATAGATTACCCTTTGACTGTATGTGGCTGCCATTGTCTGCCTGCCCGCCTGTCTGCCTCTCTCTTTGTCTGTCTGTGTGCCGATCCTTATTGTCTCTCTGTCGGTCTGTCTCTGTGTAGTGAGAGAATGACCGCTGAGGAGTGTCTACACCACCCATGGATCAAGGTGAGGGTCGGCAGCACAAGGCTTTGCACCTGACAAACGGTTTAATATTGCACGTTTTATATGTGTACCTTTTTTTAAACCTCCTTCACTTATCATCGCTTCCTCTTTTTTAGCCTCTGACACGGAAACAGGTGGCCAACAGGAATCGCTCCTCCATCAACATGAAGACCTTTAAGAAGTTCAATGCCAAGAGGAAATGGAAGGTGAGTAGGATATATGTCCTATATTTGTCCCAACATTTTATGCCATATCACATATTATTATGACACTGAATAAAGCTCAAATCTTGAAAATGTGCATGCGTTTTATTACACAGAATGAAATCAAACTAAGGGCATTGATACACAGTCAATGCTCGTCTTGTGGAACTAAACTAACAAATAGGGCATGAACGTGAAGCGGTAATGTTTCGTCCGAAAGGCCCTTTTAAAGTCTACTCTGTCTATTAGAACACAAAGCACACTGACATTATAGTCTGAGACAACAGAGTACATGTTCACTAAATGTAGTTTACACAAGACAAACACAAAACCGGTTTTGAACGTACAGCTACATTGAGAAGCAGGACCTATACATCAGTGTCAGTTCAGCCGGTCGGTGCTCAAATAACACAACAGCAAATGTTGACACAGCAAGTGGGTCATAGAAACAGACTGAGCAGTGCTCAGAGCCTGAGACATAGATCTGTATGTTCATGTGCAAAGTTTAAATGAATTAAAGTGCGCATTTTAGCGAGGTGCTAAATATCCTTGCTAAGACAGAATGATATGGTATCCAGAATAATGAAATCATACCCAATCTTAAACATGTTCATGTATAGCCTCAATTATAAGGCAGGTTGATAGCGGTAATATAAAGCTATGTAGAGGTTGTGGGGAAGACACACTAATGAAGTTGAGGTGTAACTTGTGTGTAAATGACCTTTTAGCGCACTGTCAAAGACAATACAGTATGAAGATAGGCAGAAACAGCTCCTCAAATAGAAGTCCCCAATCACACTTGTAGGCGACGGCATGGCAACATTGGCTAGCGAAGGTCAAATTGATATAAAGCTGTTTTTGACGAAAATGAAAACGTGTCAGTTTGTCACTTTCACGAGGTTGGGGTGTTCAACTACTTAAGACATTGTCTCGAATCTAGGTTGTGCTTTTATATTTGTGAAAATTAAATTAATTAAATTAATTAATTAAATTAATTAATTAAATTTTTCGCTTCTCTCGCGAAGTTGCGCCTCTGGGTTAAGAAACTCTGTGCTACTGTGGTAGTTAATATTGCAGCTTGAAATATTATATTTTCAATCAATTTCTCTCGCGTTCTATTTTATTTTGCTCTCTGTCTTCGATATTTACTCTTCTGTTCTCCTGATCTGTCTTTTTCTGTCTAACATCTGACTCTTATGTTCTGTTGTCCCCTCTCTCCATCCTCCCCTTCTTTCTATCTTGTTTCATATCTCCTTTCCTCTGATCCTCTCTCTCTCTCTCTCTCTCTCTCTCTCTCTCTCTCTCTCTGTAGATGTCATATAACATGGTATGGGTGTGTAACAGGCTGCATCGACTGAAGCTGCTTTGTAAGACTAGTGCACTGGCGGGCGAGGAACTGGTGAGTAAGGCTGCCATGACAGTCCAACTAAGATTTACACTCGAACGAAACCCATTACATTGGCCATTAAGTGTGCCCCTCATTTCCAACCTCTATTGTTAAAAATGCTATTCATTGCAAAAATGCTATATTTCCAGGCTTTGAAAATGAACAGGTGATATAGCCTACTGTATCCTTAACTCAAATGGCTTATCATCCAAGCTTTGCTTATCTCTTGTTTTTATGTGTTTGATGACATCTATAAAATCACATAAATAAAGACTAAAAAGGGAGCATGAGGTAGAAAACATTGCATTGAACTTGACTGTATTCAAATTCCCTTTGCACACTACTGAGCCAAACTGAGCCAAGCAAAGTTGTACTGGACTGGCCTACATGGTTACGCATTCATCTTCGTTGCTTGAACTGTTCTGAAAAGAACAATGTGAAAAACAAAATAACCGAGCAAGCACACTATAATTTGTCTGCCCTATAGTGTGAATCCGATAAAAGAGAACTAAACTGCGATATCTCTCCTTGTCAGAGACAGTGTGAGAGTGACCAGGAGGACACAGAGACCAAGCCAGCCTCACTCATTCGCCGGCGACTCAGCAACAGTTCATAGACTCGACCACCAGGGGAGAGACAAAGCATCAAGCTGCAGTGCACAGTTTCCTTTACAGTGACACAACCAAGCCTACAGTATTTGCACTCCCCCTTTACCAGGCCTCGAGGGAGTGTAAGACCAAGACAGGCTGACACAAGAGCCGGGCACACAAGGAATTTTCGGGCTCTATGTCCCTACATGAGACTTCTCCTTGATGAAGTGGAATGGAATCTACGGCACAAGGCCTGTCAAGGCTCAACTTTATGCTCAATGCACTTCAGGTGGATTGGAGGTAATTCCAGTAAGAGCACAAGTACAAATGTGTGATGGCTTCCGTGAGTGAGCAGATATTTAAAAAGGCTCTCGATGGGGTAACATTTTAGAAAACCAAGCATGACTTGTTTTTAGAGCTCTGCTCAGTATTACTGTGGCTTATTGCATGTTTTTATGGTGCTATTGCAGTTGTAAAGGTCAACTGATAGCAGGCGGTAACATTATTGTTCTTATGGTGAAGTTACTGATTTGGGGATGAACAGTACTGGATTGCCAGTTTGGTCACCCGTGATACAAGTCAGTATTCGACGTCCATCCATGACGGAGGATGTCAGGAGGGGCAATATAAATATATTATATACAGTATAATAATACAATTATACTATATTATATAATGCTATACAATTATAAAATATCTAGTGTCCTAAACATGATTACCAAGTACTCCAATATTGTACGACAGACAAATGTTTTAAGATAACTGACCAGTATAAATAGCACAGCAAATGAACTTTTAAAGGTTCTACTCCTAGAAATAGGATAACGAATACATTCTAGTTTTACTAATCCAATAATGTCGTCCTGCATACAGTAAATACTCTGAACACTCCACGCTCTACTGCAGTGTTTCCCAACCCTAGTCCTCGAGCATCCCCCGCAGCACACATTTTTGTTTTAACCCTGGACAAGCACACCTGATTAAACTTGTCAACTAATCATCAAGCCCACACTGAGTTGAATGAGGTGTGTTTGTCAAGGGCTACCACAAAACTGTTCTGTTTTGGGGTACCCAGGGTTGGAAACACTGCTCTACTGAACTAGTAGCGTTACTGAAGATCATACATTGATGCATGACAAGTAACGTGACATGTTGGTCTATGAATGATCTTTTGGTGAGAACTATATACGTTTTCTGTTTCTCTAAGAAGTTTAAGAATTTGTGTTCTTTGATTATAACCTTGTGAAAATACCTTAAATCGACTGTCAGTGTTAAGTGTGGTTATTTTAAATAAAGGTACATTGTGGTCAACAGGTTTTGTGTATACATTTTGGAATCATCCTCCTTGCACACTTTTTAAATCATAGGGAATAGAACAATGGTGCAGGCCATGCTTTTTAATCAGCTCTTAATATTCTAACTTGGACCAGAGCTTTGCGCCTCTGCACTAGTTTAACTCTGCAATGTGTCATTGTTGGTCAGGGGGGACCTGAATGCTGTCAAGCAGCATTCTTAAAAAAGTGTCTGGGTAAATAGGAGCATGGCCATTGTGTAATAACCCATTCTTGAAGCTGTAGCCTATATTTTGAGGACCAAAATTAAAATAAGCCTTTGGGCTTTATTGTACTCATTATCCTTTAAAAACAGTCCTATGTAATTTATCCCACTGGAGCATCTTATTTTTCATTAAAATAGATACATTTATTAATTAAAAACAACCTTTCGGGTGAGTGCAGATTGTGGTTCCAACCGGGTTCCAACAGTCTTCGGTCGCCCTCTGCAGGAGTAAACCAAAAAGCACAAAAACGAATACATGGGCTGGCCCATCAATGATTTGATGAGAGATGATCAATACAGAAAAAAAACAGTAGTGAATTGATTACCTAATCTGGTCCATTATCAACCCAAAAACGAGTTGATATAATAAAGTATCTCATGAAATGTCTAGGCCTATAATAAAATTATAATTCTATAATAGAATACACTTTCGTGAGAGAAATCATTTTATAATTACATTTAAAGCTATAATATCATGTTTGCATATGCTACTATCAAAGAGTTGGTCCAAAAACAAAACATGAACAATAGAACAATATTTGATGGTGCACTCCATGTCATTTTCACGTATACGTAATTTCTATAAATCCTATCAATCGGTAATCAAGCGATAAGTTGAAATTCAAATAAAGTTTAATGGGTTTAACAAAATTACCAAAACGTTATTTATATTTCTTGATAAATCATGATTTGTAATAAACCCGTTAATTAAAAGGAGTACGCGCGCGTTTCGGTCCATAGTGCTTGAGCTGCACGCACGCAGTCCACAGAAGGAGGCGATGGGGGAGTGACGATTCTCGCAAGAAGACCAAGGGGCAACACGACAAGAAGTTCTTTGGCGACACTGCTGAGGCGGGTCAACAAACAAATGACCGAAGACTTCGTGTAAACATTCGACCTGGAAATCTTTGGCAATATTCTTACGAAGCAGTCTAGGTGGTGTCTTGAAGCTTGTTTCCTTTTGGATCAGGTTCTTTTCTCTGGAACTATTTATTGGGATCTCGCGCAGAAAGAAACGGATTGATTTAAATCAAAGAAGAAAGGTAAAAACCGCCGACAGAACTTCTCATTCAAAATATAACTAGGAACAAAGAGTTTATACACCACCAAATTATTGTACAAACTTTGAAACAAAACAGTAGTCCATTTGTATTTTAGTGAGTGAATGTTTCATGGAGTCAGGTACGAGCATCTTCCATAAACGTGAATTCGTCTTAATTTGCATCGATATAACCAATGTTTTCAGTTAGACGGATTTTGATGACTACACTATTTAGGCTAAATTAGCCTACATACAATTATACTGTAGCCTAATTACTACCTTGCTTGCAATATGCTACGACTTGCTTACCTCTCAATTTAGAGTTAAATAAAATGGCAATGTCTTGACGGTTCAGAGCAAATCTAACAGTGCGGGTGGCTTACACTAAGTGAAATGTATATCTAAACCAATACTTAGTTTTGAAAGTCTTGTTTCTCCTGGATTGTTCTTCTAAACTAAAACGATACACAAGGCAACAGTAAATATGTCGTCCCCTACGAATGATGCAGCGCCCCTCTCCCGTCTCCAGTGTAATTTTGTAAATGCCAGATCTCAATGACAAGACACATCATTCACCTCAGTTTCGTAACATTTTTGCCGGTGCTGTCAGAGATATCACGTACAGACCGAGACAGATCCACAGTACTCCCCGATTTCATCGTAGGGGGACAATTAAACCTAGGAGCTGGAGACAGAAAGTACAGGAAGTTATTAGGATGCCACCTGTTCAGAACACTTTTCTCATACAAAACTATGCATACAAAAGTATGCTTTAGCATGTATTTCATTATTCTAAAGAGAATGCTAGACTGCTATAGTTTTACAGCGATAACTCAACTCAGCTCTTAGACTCATACCCCATTCATACAGAGGGCTTTAACTACAAAGTACCTTCCTTTTGCAGGTTCAGAATTGTGGGGGGCAAACATAAGGGATTCTAACAATGTGCGTATTTAGTCAATCAGACTTTACCTTAGTTGTGTAGGCCTATAGGCAACAACCAGGCAGCAACTGTAGCAGAAGCCCTTTCCTCAACGTGTGTGTGTCTGAGTGTCCCCATTTCCATCCTAAAGAGATTAGCTAATGAATGCTTGGAGTCCTAGGGAGGTAAGGTGAATTCAAGACCCTTTGGCCATCTCTCCCCCAGGAGTCCCAATTGAGTAGAATCTGTAGATAGTCACGCTCAATGTTCAGCTAAGAATGTGTATCCCCCTGAGAGCGAGAGAAAATGAGTAACACATCAATCCTGAAACTCTTTAGCTGTTTTGTGAAGGGCCCATGTCTTTGTGTATTACGGTACATCCCCTAAAGCACTTGTTACCTGAGACTAAACCATCCTCATTGTACTGCCTGGCGGATTTCACGCTTGAAGTGTGCTACTGACCAAAACCGAGCTGTCGGGATGAAAGAGGTCAGAGAATGAAGTTGTCGAGAAAGTAAACAAGATTATGCAAGTGAAGCATAGCTTTTGAATGTACTTACTTAGAACTTCTGATACAGGTCTGTCTGGGAGAGGTGGAGTTATGGAGGAAAGAAAGACAATGGGGGGAAAGGGAAAGAGATGAGGAGAATAAGAGCAATGTTGTGTGGTAGCATTTTGTCACTTTGGATGTAAAAATGGCTCATGTATTGTCCTACCTTCAACCATCTTTGTTTTATTTCCAGAAAAACACAGGGATGGAAATAGGCCAGTGCCTTTTTTGGCACTCCCAATATAAATTTGTGCAGCACCATAAATGTTGAAATATTAACGTTAGCAACCCCCTAGGCATAAGAATATCAATGGTGTTCAAGTCCACTGTTCACTCTCTCAAGAGTCAATGTATAATTTGACCCCTGCTTCAAAATGTTCCCACATTCTATCTTTTCCTTAGAACAAAAACTGCAGCCTGGCTAATCGCACATATGTTTTGTTCTGTCTTGACGACCCATATGGTCATTGTCATGCTATACAGTACAAACAGATCTGAGACCAGGCTACATAAAGTTACCACTGTACTAAATGGCCCCCAGGCAAACTCTCAAAAGAAGCACCGGTGACTTAATTCACCTCACCCCCATGAATAGGAAGAAAGAGCAGGAGACTAAAGATAGAGAGGGGGAGGGAGGTAAGTGGGGGTTTATGGTGGGGAATGAGTGACTGACATGAGTTGGGGGGTGGAGTGATGACAGAGGGAGGACAAAGACTAGAAGGATGGATGGAGGGAAGGTAAGAGGTGCAGTTATGTCTTGCCTAAAGTTTTTAAATTCTACCCATTTTGAGTCTTTCTGTTGGTGTCTACAGTCTGTCTATAGGGACGAAAACTGCAGCATGTGATGAAAGTGTAGTCGGCAGCATTGACCACTGCAACATGTGGATGTCAGGATGCAGCTATGTCAATTAAAGAAATCAGATGCAACCATGTCAGTGAGATTATTCCTTTATTTTATAGAGCTGAAGTCTGAGGGTCTGCACCAAGGCTAGTAGTAGTAGGTGGCTAGTGCGTAAGAGGATACACTGGTAGAGTTCTAAAGTACTCAAACTAAGAAATATTGTGGTAATAGTGGGAACTTTTCAATTATTTGCATCATAGAATTTAACTCAATGGGCAACAAATAGAAGACACTGGTGCTTGTTTTAAGAAACCAGAAGCTAATTTGTCAATACAGGAAGTAATATGTAATTATCATTTTAGCATGTAATTTTGAAGAGAATACCAGGTAAGTAGGGACTAATGAGGAATAAGGAAAATAAAATATTTACTCAATATATTGAATAGGTATCATTTTATTGAATAGAGGGACTTTAGAACAGGTCTTTCAAACTTGAGTTTTACCAATTATATTTACTTGTGTTTTGATGCTTTGGTTGCCCATAGAGACTGTTCAAACTTGTTTGCCAAACACTATTCGGTGCTTTGTGTCCTGTCACTGTGTCATGCACCTGCAGTCTGAATGGACATACAGTATTACTGTACACACCTTCATCTCTTTCTTTCACTCTCACGGGCTGTTGCCTCATGTGTGAATGCACTTTCAGATAAATATTGACATACTGCTAGACATGTCCAGTATGCTTGCAGACTTTTCACTCTGTCACACACATGTGCGCGGACACACACACACACACACACACACACACACACACACACACACACACACACACACACACACACACACACACACACACACGTTCATTCACTCAGAGTTGAACACTGACGTATTTGCTGACCCATCACACTCCCCATTGTTTTTCCATGTTTGCTCTATGGGCCTGAACAAGGATAGGGCGGGAGAGAGTAGGAATATGACAGTTGGATATGATGGGAATTGTTAGAGAAAGAACTAAGACGGAGATATAGAACCTAGTCAGAATAGAAAGAAAGGATGGGGGGATAAAGGCCTACTAGTACAAAAGAACCCTTATGCTTATATTGTTCATACTGCCAGTATCAAGTTATTTTCTTGTTGAAGGCCTACTGGTAGTTGGAAGCGGAAATGTTTTAACTGCAACCAGTTAATCCCTTTTGTATACAGGTTTATACTCGCGACTCATTTGGAGTAGGGTCTGTGTATTTGGTGAAAACAAGCCATTTCAAACAGCTGTCATGCATTAATGATGTTCTTCTATTAAGAAGCTCAGCTGAAATTGGCATTGGAGAAGCTCCGTTGTGTTTTATAGATCTGTGTTGCATCCTAAGTGTGTGTCTAACTATTTCCTTTCTCATGCATCTGAGCATAACCCAGCTTTTTATATGCTATCTGTGCTGACACATATATATATATATCCATCCATCCATCCATCCATCCCAAGGCAAACCAAAATGTCCTGCAACAAGCTGCTTGTCAAAACACAGCATTCCCCAACCTGATTATTCAAGCTGTAATTAATGAGGGAGGAATAAGGAGAGGAAGAGACAGGAATGAGGTGGGAGAGGATAGGAAAAACACCTGCAGGAGTGAGCAGAGGTTGACATAAAGAAAGTGATGAAGTATAACCTGTATTTGAGGACAACAATGCTGGTAAATCTAATATTGATATTGCATTTTGTAAGTGTTGCGAAAGTGATGTGAATAGTGATCATGCTATTCATTTGTAACTCCATTACAACACAAGAGCATGATCACTGAGGGTGTTATGTTATGACAGTATAATGGATAATGTTATAAAAATGTTGTGACTGTGTTTAGTTAGTGTCATTGTATCAATGTTGTGCTTCTACATCTGCATTGCTTGCTGTTTGGGGTTTTAGGCTGGGTTTCTGTGTAGCACTTTGTGACATCGGCTGATGTAAAAAGGGCTTTATAAATACATTTGATTACTAGTGTTAAAGTTGTGGAATCTATTTAACTTGCTATTGGTTTTTTTGTGTTATCATACCTTTTTGATGTGTTCAATACTAGGCTTTCAAACTGTTTTTAAGTATGTTTGTTTAGGGTTATGATAGCCTTTGTGTTTTAAAAAGAATGGGTTAGGGGAAGTTATATTTGTTTTCATAGACATGACGAGAGTGTTGTGAAAGGGTTCTACAAATGTTGAGTGTTGTCAGAAGGTTGTGAAAGTGTTGTTCTGTGTGCTATTGGGTGTGGTGGCATCCAAAGCTAATCAAATTTATCTCCGCAGTGTTTGCCCACTGTGTGATTGCATGGTATAACCCTGTGCTTATAACCCTTGTTCTGCTGATATGACATGTGGATACACTCAAAGCTGTTATCACACTCATACAAACACATACAGTGCATTCGGAAAGTAATCAGACCCTTGACTTTTTCTACATTTTGTTAGGTTACAGCCTTATTCTAAAATTGATTAAATTGTTTTTTCCCCCCTCATCAATCTACATACAATACCCAAAAATGACAAAGGAAAAACAGGTTTTTAGAAATGAGACTTGTCCCAAAGTCACTCCTCATTGTCTTGGCTGTGCGCTTAGGGTCGTTGTCCTGTTGGAAGGTGAACCTTAGCCCCAGTCTGAGGTCCTGAGCGCTCTGGAGCAGGTTTTCATCAAGGATCTCTCTGTACTTTGCTCCGTTCATCCTTCCCTCAATCCTGACTAGTCTCCCTCTCCCTATTCCCACAGCATGATGCTGCCAACACCATGCTTCACCGTAGGGATGGTGCCAGGTTTCCTCCAGATGTGACACTTGGCATTCAGGCCAAAGAGTTCAATCTTGGTTTCATCAGACCAGAGAATCTTGTTTCTCATGTTCTGAGTCCTTGAGGTGCCTTTTGGCAAACTCCAAGCGGGCTGTCATGTGCCTTTTACTGAGGAGTGGCTTCCATATGGCCACTCTACCATAAAGGCCCGATTGGTGGAGTGCTGCAGAGATGGTTGTCCTTCTGGAAGATTCTCCCATCTCCACAGAGGAACTCTGGAGCTCTGTCAAAGTGACCATCGGGTTGTTGGTCACCTCCCGGACCAGGGCACTTCTCCCCCGACTGCTCAGTTTGGCCAGATGGCCAGCTTTAGGAAGTTTTGATGATTCCAAACTTCTTCCATTTAAGAATGATGGAGGCCACTATGTTCTTGAGGACCTTCAATGCTGGATACATTTTTTGGTACCCTTACCCAAAACTATCTATGCCTCTACACAATCCTGTCTTGGAGTTCTATGGACAATTCCTTCGACCTCTTGGCTTGGTTTTTGCGCTGACATGCACTGTCAACTGTGGGACCTATATATAGACAGGTGTGTGCCTTTCCAAGGCATGTCCAATCAAGTTGTAGAAAAATCTCAAGGATGATCAATGGAAACAGGATGCACCTGAGCTCAATTTTGAATCTCATAGCAAAGGGTTATTTATGTAAATAAGGTATTTCTGTTTTTTATTTTTGCATATTTGCATATCTAACATATCTAAACCTGTTTTCGCTTTGGCATTATGGGGTATTGTGTGTAGATTGAGTAAAAAAAAAACTAAATCCTTTTTAGACTAAGGCTGTAACGTAACAAAAGGTTGAAAAAGGGAAGGGGTTTGAATAATTTCCGAATGCACTGTACAGACACCCAGTACACAAACACACTCCCTCCCAAAGACATGAGTAAACATAGTTGGGAGCATTCAAAAGTGAACCTGTATTGCAGTACAGGTAAACATTTGCTTAAAGTGGATGTAACTGCACTGTCTGGGGCATATTTCACTACATAATTTATTGTTAGATAATTGCTAATGAACTTGGAGCTTGGCATCACCCTATGAGAGAGTTCTGTCACATTTAAAGATGTACAGTTGCTATAGCAAATTTGCAATAAGTTACTTTTTAATGTCCCCAACTGTAGTTGTAGATGCTTTGCCTCCGGTGAAGTTTGCGTATGTGAGCGTTTCCTTTAGCTGGATTTTGGCCTGTAAAAAAGAAAGTTGAAAAGCTGGTAAATAAAATGGTAACGGGCCGGGAGAAGGAAAAAATCTCATTGCTAAGTAATGCTTTTTAGACTGTTCATTGATGTAAATACACTTGAATGGTCATGCTTATCGGTCTATAGGTTAATTTGCATAATTTTGTGGAATTAAATTGGTGCCTGTGTAGGATACAGTATATTTGTTATGCTCCCGAGTGGCGCAGCGGTCTAGGGCACTGCATCTCAGTGCTAGAGGCGTCACTACAGACGCAGCCTGGATACGAACCAGGGTAGCACAACTGGCCGTGATTGTTAGTCCCATAGGGCGGCGCACAATTGGCCCGGCGGCGCACAATTGGCCTAGCGTCGTCCGGGTTTGGCCGGTGTAGGCCGTCATCGTAAATAGGAATTTGTTCTTAACTGACTTGCCTAGTTAAATAAAATAAAATATCTTATCACACGCATTAAGCATACAGAGCCTTCGAGCGGAAGGAAGGCAGGCTTCATCAGTGCGTCACACACCAATTTGCAATGAGCTGGAGGCAGTAGGCTATGCATTTTGAAAAAATATACTTAATTGTTTGAAACCTGAACATTTTAATACATTATGAGGCATGTCTTACCTTGCTTCAAAGTAGCCTATTAGATCTCTTTCTAAATTTCAAACGGATATTTTCATATAAACTCAGTAAACAAAGAAACGTCCCTTTTTCAGGACCCTGTCTTTCAAAGATAATTCGTAAAAATTCAAATGACTTCACGTATCTTCATTGTAAAGGGTTTAAACACTGTTTCCCATTGTTCAATGAACCATAAACAATTAATGAACATGCACCTGTGGAATGGTCGCTAAGACACTAACAGCTTACAGACGGTAGGCAATTAAGGTCAGTTATGAAAACCTAGGACACTAAAGAGGCCTTTCTATTGACTCTGAAAAACACCAAAAGAAAGATGCCCAGGGTCCCTGCTCATCTGCGTGAACGTGCCTTAGGCATGCTGCAAGGAGGACTGTGAGACGTGTCTGTACTGTGAGTACCTAAGACAGCGCTACAAGGAGACAGGACGGACAGCTTATCGTACTCGCAGTGGCAGACCAAGTGTAACAACACCTGCACAGGATTGGTACATCCGAACATCACACCTGTGGGACAGGTACAGGATAGCGACAACAACTGCCCGAGTTACACCAGGAATGCACATTCCCTCCTTCAATGCTCAGACTAGAGGTTGACCGACTTAATCGGTCAACGCTGATTTTAATTAGGGCTGTTTTCATAACAATCGGTAATCGGCATTTTTGGACACCGATTATGGCCTATTACATTGCAGTCCACGAGGAGACTGCGTGGCAGGCTGACTACCTGTTATGCGAGTGCAGCAAGGAGCCAAGGTAAGGTGCTAGCTAGCATTAAACGTATCTTATAAAAAACAATCAATCTTAACATAATCACTAGTTAACTACACATAGTTGATATTACTAGTTTATCTAGCTTGTCCTGCGTTGCATATAATCGATGCGGTGCCTGTTAATTTAACATTGAATCATAGCCTACTTCGCCTAACGGGTGATTTAACAAGCACATTCGCGAAAAAAATCACTGTCGTTGCACCAATGTGTACCTAACCATAAACATCAATGCCTTTCTTAAAATCAATACACAAGTATATATTTTTAAACCTGCATAGTTAGTTAATATTGCTGCTAACATGAATTTATTTTAACTAGGGAAATTGTGTCACTTCTCTTGCGTTCTGTGCAAGCAGAGTCAGGGTATATCCAGCAGTTTGGGCCGCCTGGCTCGTTGCGAACTGTGTGAAGACCATTTCTTCCTAACAAAGAACGTAATTAATTTGCCAGAATTGTACATAATTATGTCATAACATTGAAGGTTGTGCAATGTAACAGCAATATTTAGACTTTTGGATGCCACCCGTTAGATAAAATCCGGAATGGTTCCGTATTTCACTGAAAGAATAAACGTTTTGTTTTCGAAATGATAGTTTCCGGATTTGACCATATTAATGACCCAAGGCTCGTATTTCTGTTTGTTATTATATTGTAATTACGTCTATGATTTGATAGAGCAGTCTGACTGAGCGGTGGTAGGCAGCAGCAGGCTCTTAAGCATTCATTCAAACAGCACTTTCCTGCATTTGCCAGCAACTCCCGAGATTAAGCTGGTAATACTACTAATAATAATAATAATAGTCAAAGGTATATGAAATACAAATGGTATAGAGAGAAATAGTCCTATAATAACTACAACCTAAAACTTCTTACCTGGGAATATTGAAGACTCATGTTAAAAGGAACCACCAGCTTTCATATGTTCTGAGCAAGGAACTTAAACATGAGCTTTTTTACATGGCACATATTGCACTTTTACTTTCTTCTCTAACACTGCTTTTGCATTATTTAAACCAAATTGAACATGTTTCATTATTTATTTGAGACTTAATAGATTTTATTGATGTATTAAGTTAAAATAAGTTTTCATTCAGTATTGTTGTAATTGCCATTATTACAAATATATATATATCGGCCGATTTATCGGTATCGTCTTTTTTGGGTTCTCCAATAATCGGTATCGGCGTTGAAAAATCATAATCCGTCGACCTCTAGCTCAGACTGTCCGAGAGAGGCTGGACTGAGGCCTTTGTAGGCTTGTTGTAAGGCAGGTCCTCACCAGACATCACCAGGAACGTCGTCTATGGGCACAAACCCACCGTCGCTGGACCAGACAGAACTGGAAAAAAGTGCTCTTCACTGACGAGTCGCGGTTTTGTCTCACCAGGGGTGATGGTCGGATTCGCGTTTATCATCGAAGGAATGAGCGTTACACCGAGGCCTGTACTCTGGAGCAGGATCGATTTGGAGGTGGAGGGTCCGTCATGGTCTGGGGCGGTGTGTCACAGCATCATCGGACTGAGCTTGTTGTCATTGCAGGCACTCTCAACGCTGTGCGTTACAGAGAAGACATCCTCCTCCCTCATGTGGTACCCTTCCTGCAGGCTCATCCTGACATGACCCTCCAGCATGACAATGCCACCAGCCATACTGCTCGTTCCTTGCGTGATTTCCTGCAAGACAGAAATGTCAGTATTCTGCCATGGCCAGCGACGAGCCCGGATCTCAATCCCATTGAGCACGTCTGGGACCTGTTGGATCGGAGGGTGAGGGCTAGGGCCATTCTCCCCCAGAAATGTCTGGGAACTTGCAGGTGCCTTGGTGGAAGAGTGAGGTAACATCTCACAGCAAGAACTGGCAAATCTGGTGCAGTCCATGAGGAGGAGATGCACTGCAGTACTTAATGCAGCTGGTGGCCACACCAGATACTGACTTACTTTTGATTTTGACCCTTTGTTCAGGCACACATTTTCATTTCTGTTAGTCACATGTCTGTGGAACTTGTTCAGTTTATGTCTCAGTTGTTGAATCTTGTTATGTTCATACACATATTTACATGTGAAGTTTGCTCAAAATGAATCCAGTTGACAGTGAGAGGACGTTATTTCTTTTGCTGAGTTTGTCAGACGAAACCATGCCCTTTTGACAATGGTGTTTTCCAGCTAATTGCATTATGGAACGAACATTTCCGTGTAGCTTACTGACTTGTGTACATTGCTGTGCTTATAATGTGAAGAAATTGTTGCATCAGACTCATTGCTTTTTAATGTTTTTTTTAAAATGTAGCTTAGGGTTAAGATCTTACAACCAGATCTTACTGGTTGTAAGATCCCAAATTCAATCTTCCCACAACTGTCCCAGAATCTGTTTTGGAATCGGTTATTGCTTTCTCGACAAGCTGACCAATAAAATAGGTCAACTTTTCTACTATGGGGGATAATAGATTGACAGGCTAGTGATTTTGCTGTTCGTTACTTGTCTTGTTGGCTGAGTAAAAGTAAATGTGGAGAGTTGTATCTTCTAAGTCCACATCAGAATTCGGTTTGAAGGACCACACATCTTTGCATCGCCGACTTAATATGAATTACCATAATCGAAATGTGATTTCTCATGTCTGGTAAATTTAAAATGTTGCCTGTTAAATGTCCGGAAACCCTGGTATGTGTACGTGAGTGTGTTTTGTGTGTGTTATTGACCCATTTTCATTTATTGTACTTAACCCACTTTTATAGCATTGATATCAAGTTATCCAAACATTTGATTTTAGATGTAAATCAATGATTTACATTTTTCTGTATGGTTTTATCTAATGCTTTACTTGATGGATAATTGTTGTGAATAGATCATATTGTTTTCATTGTGTTGAATGCATTTTGAGATCCAACCCTCGTATCTTAAGTAGTATTTTCCTCCAGTTCATCGGGTAGACAGACAGTGGTTGGAAGGAGAAACTACGAGGCATACATCAATAACATGCAAACTTGTCCTGCACAGAATTCATAAGTAACGCTTCGAACACACCGACTGCGTCATTGCATCACTGCTGCATAACATTTTGCGCAGCTAGGCAACTATACTGATGCAGGTACCTTTTGCAAATGGTCGCATGCGGTTGGACACATGGAGGAGAGAATCATTTTCGCAGTATCCTCAAAACCGTGTCTTTTTGACACAACTGCTGACAGCTACAGGGACATAAACACAAAAAATGCTGCTTGGAGACAAGTGTCCACGATAGTAGGATTGCCAGGTCAGTTTAGTAGTGAGCTTGTGCTAGATGTGGCTAGTTAGCGTTAGCTAGCTAGCTAACCTAGCCAATGAGGTGTGTGTGAAAGAAATAGTCATACCACCTTCCTCAACGTTGGTCTCATTGTTGAAAGAGCCTACTCTGCCTATCTTGACTATTTATTATTGCATTTCGCTCCAAAACTGCATTTGAGGGAAATTATATTATAGGCTCTCACAATTAATTTGAGGATGTCATCGAATAAATAATATACTTGGCAAATAAATAAATTTGTAAATAAATAAATAAATAAAATTATGCAATCAAACTGTTTTTATGTAATCCCAAATGTTTACTGAATGTGTGCAAAAAATAAAATCTACATTCATATTTTGCTACTTTCTGTCAAGTCCACTCATACAATTTGATGCATACGTTCGATTTATCGAACGTATGCACCACACAGAACGCACTGCAACTGCCTCTGCAACGCAATGCTGCAAGGCAAATGCAGCGTTCCATTGGAAATGAATGTACTTCTGGTGTATCGAAACGCAACGACGCAGTCGGTGTGTTCGAAGCGTTAGTCATCCACATCCACCCATTTACACTGGAAATATAAGGTATTCAGCAGCAATGATCCCGCTAATTGTTTTCGGCACTGAGCAATTTGCAGGTCTGCAAATTGTCAAAAATCTGCAACTTCCGGTGTGCATTTAGTGCGCGTCTGTACCCGCTTTAATTGACTGTTTTAAGTGGCTAAGTAGGCTACTGTGGCTATTTGATCATAATGTGGCCTACCATATAAAATAAATATTTAAAGAATTAAGGGGAAAATGCATCATTTAACATTTTAACATGGAAGTAGCAGTTCTATCATTCAGCCTACAGTAGCAGCCAATGTGTGGTGTTCAATGTAGGCCTACAGTGGCTTGCGAAAGTATTCATTTTTTTTGAGGTTTGTATTATTTGATTTACACAACATACCTACCACTTTGAAGATGCAAAATATTATTTATTGTGAAACAAACAAGAAATAAGGTAAAAACAAAACAACAGAAAACTTGAGCGTGCATAACTATTCACCCCCCCCAAAGCCAATACTTTGTAGAGCCACCTTTTGCAGCAATTACAGCTGCAAGTCTCTTGGGGTATGTCTCTATAAGCAAAGTCAACTGGGATTTTTGCCTGTTCTTCAAGGCATTACTGCACTAGCTCCTTCAAGTTGGATGGGTTCCGCTGGTATACAGCAATCTTTGTAGTATACCAGCGTCATACCACATATTCTCAATTGGATTGAGGTCTGGGCTTTGACTAGACCATTCCAAGACATTTAAATGTTTCCCCTTAAACCACTCGATTATTGCTTTAGCAGTATGCTTAGGGTCATTGTCCTGCTGGAAGGTGAACCTCCATCCCAGTCTCAAATCTCATGAAGACTGAAACAGGTTTCCCTCAAGAATTTCCCAGTATTTAGCGGCATCCATCATTCCTTCAATTCTGACCATTTTCCCAGTCCCTGCCGATGGGGAAAAACATCCCCACAGCATGATGCTGCCACCACAATGCTTCACTGTGGGGGATGGTGTTCTCAGGGTGATGAGAGGTGTTGGGTTTGCGCCAGACATAGTGTGTTCCTTGATGGCCAAAAAGCGCAATTTTTGTCTCATCTGACCAGAGAACCTTCTTCCATATGTTTGGGGAGTCTTTTGGCGAACACAAAACACGTTTGCTTTTTTTTCTGGCCACTCTTCCGTAAAGCCCAGCTCTGTGGAGTGAACGGCTTAAAGTGGTCCTATGGACAGTTACTCCAATCTCCGCTGTGGAGCTTTGCAGCTGGTTCAGGGTTATCTTTGGTCTCTTTGTTGCCTCTGATTAATGCCCTCCTTGCCTGGTCTGTGAGTTTTGGTGGGCGGCCCTTTCTTGGCAGGTTTGTTGTTGTGCCATATTCTTTAAAAAATATATATATAATGGATTTAATGGTGCAAGTTTTTAAGCTTATTAAGAATACAGTGGCAAGAAAAAGTATGTGAATCCTTTGGAATTATCTGGATTTCTGCATAAATTGGTCATAAAATTGGATCTGATCTTCATCTAAGTCACAACAACACACACAGTCTGCTTAAACTAATAACACACAAACTATTGTATTTTTCTTGTCTATATTGAACACATCATTTAAACATTCAGTGTAGGCTGTAAAAAGTATGTGAACCCCTAGGCTAATGACTTCTCCAAAAGCTAATTGGAGTCAGGAGTTGGCTGACCTGGAGTACAATCATTGAGACAAGGTTGGAGATGTTGGTTAGAGCTGCCCTGCCCTATTAAAAAAAAACACTTACAAAATTTGAGTTTGCTATTCTCAAGAAACATTGCCTGGTGTGAACCATGACTCAAACAAAAGAGATCTCAGAAGACTCAAGATTAAGAATTGTTGACTTGCGGAAAGCTGGAAAGGGTTATAATAGTATATCTAAAAGCCTTGATGTTCCTCAGTCCATGGTAAGACAAATTGGCTATAAATGGAGAAAGTTCTCCCTAGGAGTGGCCATCCTGCAAAGATGACTGCAAGAGCACAGCGCAGAATGCTCAATGAGGTTAATTAAGAAGAATCCTAGAGTGTCAGCTAAAAACTTACAGAAATCTCTGGAACATGCTAACATCTCTGTTGACGAGTCTACGATACGTAAAACACTAAACAAGAATGGTGTTCATGAGAGGACACCACGGAAGAAGCCACTGCTGTCTAAAAAAACCATTGCTGTACATCTGAAGTTCGCAAAGAGCATCTGGATGTTCCACAGCGCTACTGGCAAAATATTCTGTGGACTGATTAAACTAAAGTTGAGTTGTTTGGAAGGGAGAAAAAGGCACAGCACACCAACATCAAAACCTCATCCCAACTGTAAAGTATGGTGAAGGGAGTATCAGGGTTTGGAGCTGCTTTGCTGCCTCAGGGCCTGGACAGGTTGCTTTCATCGACGGAAAAAATTATTCCCAAGTTTATCAAGACATTTTGCAGGAGGATGGGTTGAGTGATGCCACAGGACAAAAACCCAAAACACAGAAGTAAATCAGCAACCGAATGGCTTCAACAGAAGAAAATACGCCTTCTGGAGTGGCCCAGTCAGTGTCCTGACTTCAACCCGATATGAGATGCTGTGGCATGACCTCGAGAGCAGTTCACACCAGACATCCCAAGAATATTGCTGATCTGAAACAGTTTTGTAAAGAGGAATGGTCCAAAATTCCTCCTGATCGTTGTGCTGGTCTGATCCGCAACTACAGAAAACATTTGGTTGAGGTTATTGCTGCCAAAGAAGAGTCAACCAGTTATTAAAACCAAGGGTTAACATACTTTTCCCACCCTGCACTGTGAATGTTTACACGGTGTGTTCAATAAAGACATGAAAGGTTACTAATTGGTAAGGAACTCTCCTCACCTGGTTGTCTAGGTCTTAATTCAAAGGATAAAGCAAAAACCTGCAGACACTCGTCCCTCCGTGGAATTAGTTTGACACCCCTGGTCTGTAGCCTAAGCCAAGGCATAGGCTATTCTCAATCACAGCTTTATGATGATTTTTTTCTGTTTTATTAGGCAAGTTAAGCAATTATCAAGTTCTGAAGACAGTGGACTATTTTATCCAGCCAATGATGTCATAATTAGTGATCCGCCGATACTGATATCCAATATTTTCCTTGCCAAAAAAAACCCGAGACAGATATTTACAATTTTAGCGGACTTTTTAAGCATTCTGGTACAGTTACATAGTTAACACACACACATGGACGCAACGGTCTAAGGCACTGCATCTCAGTGCAAGAGGCGTCACTACAGTCCCTGGTTCGAATCCAGGCTGTATCACATCTGTCCGTGATTGGGAGTCCCATAGGGTGGCGCACAATTGGCCCAGCGTCGTCCGGGGTAGGCTGTCATTGTAAATAAGGATTTGTTCTTAACTGACCTGCCTAGTTAAATAAAGGTTACACACACCACACTGACCAGTAAAACATAATCAAAAGCTATTTCTTTCACTTGCTGTGCTGTTTCGTTGTTCATTTGTTCAGTCGTTTCATTCTCAACCAGGATTTCTCATACTATGGAACGCCGTTTGGGTCTTTGTCAAATAAGCTTGTTGTTAATCAGGACCTGTATATGACTGCATCATATAATAATAATTTAACGTGGTTTTTTACATGGTGAAATCAATGTATAATAACTATATTTCATCTATGTATGCTATGATGCTGGTAAAGTTGTCTCGCACACCTACAGTGCTGGTCATTAAAAAAAAGCTAGCTAGCTCATGGATGCAAACACTGTTCTTCCGCAAAAACGACATTGTTTCAGTAGCTATAGTTAGCTAGCTAACTATATAGCTAGGTGTCATCTAAAATAACCCTAATTTATAAGACCATTCTTATTTGATGAATGGTGGTCGGACCCATCTATGTGAAGCTAGCCACAAAAAGAATTAGCCACAATAGTCGACTTTGCAGTTAGCTTTCAAAATAAAGGTGTGTCATTGACAGTGATACAAATAGTAGAATTATGCCATAATTGAATAGATCATGCTAAATGAGGTTGGAATGTTATAAAATCAACAAAAGACAATTTGTTAATTTGACAAAAATCTGTTGAAATCACACTGGATGTATTATACTTTAGAATTGCATTGGGGCATACTTATTTCACTGTACAGCCTTACCTATAGATTGTGGATCAAGGACATGAGGTATCAGTCTACTCAGTGACACCCAGAGAACATTAGCGTCGTAGATCTTATTGTGGGACTCTGAAACAACTGTAAGTTGAGACACATTTGTCAACCTATGTGTATTGAACACTATTCCAGAGGAAAAACAATACTACGTGGATGTTTTGGAGTCTGATAACTCTGGGTATTGAGTAGACTGATACCCCATTTCATTGATCCCCAATCCTTAGGCAAAGCTGTACAGTGCAATATGAATGTCAATACACTCAATAGGCTGACTGGGGAGGTGATTTCACACACTCACAGTCTCGCGATAAGAGCTACAACGCTAATATTTGCGTAAACTCTGCACAGTTAGATTCTGTGGGTGTCACCGAGTAGACTGATACCCCGTTACATTGCTTCACATTCCAATCTTGTTTAACATGTATCTAGTCTAAATATGTCATGATTCCACCAATTCTAACCTTCTGCATCACTTTCAAGAGGTACTTTTATTTTGAAGGCAAACCACAAATTCCACTATTGTGCCTAATCCTTATTGTGGCTAGCTTCACAACACATAACCCGGTCCGGTCGAGCCTCACTAGCCAGATGAAGCTACCTGGCTGCTTATAATGTTAGCTTTGGGCAACAGGGTTAAGTAGCTGGCTAGCTATTTATTTTCATGAAATGAAGTTCAATTTCATTAAGCGAACAACAAGTGGCTACCTAGCTAATACTTACTCACAAGGATTCCTAAATCATTGCTAAGAATAATGAAAGTGACTGCAGTTTCTACTGGTCATTGTTTTCAGGCTGGCTGTATTGGTGATAGCTAGGGACCAAGCTAAAGCTAGCTACCCCAGAAGTTGTAGTCAAACAAATAATGCTTTATTACCAATGCGGTACTGTAAACACATCGTTCGTGGCTGGTGTTTACTTGTTTGCAAATTCAGAACACACACCATTCTATAATAGAACACTGTTATTTGACGTGGCAAATTAAAAGCTTATTTAACATGTCAAATAGTGTTATTTGATGTGTATCTTAGACATGCAAAGACCCAAACGGCATTCCATAGTATGTTGTGACGCTAATAGCAGTGACGCTGTTACTGTGTAACTTCATGTGTACATACCGGTGCTTAACTAGTCGGCGAAAGCCAACATCACCCACGACAGAGAACGGTTGATTTGTCAAGGGCAATGAATTCCATTATCTTGGCTTTAATGGATTTCGCCTTTGAGTTGTCTCGCTGAAATGTTCTTACTCTTTCAAATGGCTGCTCGACTTGTTGACTGCTCGATCCACACAGCAGTCATTGTGGGCTAGGTTAGGAATGCTGTTTTTGCACGTGTAGCGCAAAATTTTACTTGGCGTCATTACGTCATGTACCTGCGTTGTATAGGTATGCACGTCGGCTTTAACATCGATTTTGCACATCGGCGTTAAACTAGACATCGGGCCGATACCAAAGTTGGCATTTTTAGCTAATATCGACAGATTACGATATGTTCACCGATATATTGTGCATCCCTAGTCATAATGGTAAGACAGCCCATTCCTCATCAGACAGTCACTGCTCAATCACAGTGCGCCAGACAGACAAACACACAAACCTGCTCCACGCTGAAGCTCCTCCACCAGAAAGAAATATTAGAAAAGATTTGCCTGCACTTAGCTTCTGCCCAGGCTTTCAACAACATACATTTTCGTCATGATTCATCCAGTTGCATTTGATTTTGCGCTATAGCCCAACTGTTGTCTTTAGCTGAGTTAAAACTGCGATATGTAACTTTCTGGGTGACCTGACCAAATTCACATAAAAATCTGAGTAATAGATCTGTCATTCTCATTGAAAGCAAGTCTAAGAAGTGGTAGATCTGTTCTATGTGCGCTATTTCTATGCTTCTCATGCTTAAGTTTAGTTTTCCATCTTTTACTTTCGGTTTTGTACACCAGCTTGAAACAGCTGAAAATACAATATTTTTGGTTATGGAAAATATATTTCACAGCAGTTTAGATGGTGCAATGATTCACTATACTTGCTTGTTTTGTCTCACAAACTGAAATTAGGCGAACTATTTTAATTTTCGCAACCATGAAATGGCGGAGGGATTACTGCATGGTGCATATAAAAAAAATAATCTAACATTTAAATATTTTTGGGGGGGGCGATAGAATATTATATCACAATGTTTTATGGCCACATAATCACGATAGGACAAAGGTTGACATCGCCCATCCCTAGTGAACAGTATGAGCTCTCACTGTGCCCCTCTCTTTCTTCAGCCCCTCATCCAGATGCCGACCACCCCTTCCCCGTACGCCCACCCACCAGCTTGCCTGCCCTCTTCCTCCACCATACCAACCACTCCCCCCTATTTCCCGTACCGCTCCCCGCCATGCTCCCCAGGCCCTGGGGTGAAGGGGGTTGGCAGGGCCGGGGGGGTTACCCTGCGCTCTCCGGCCACCCGTCACCTCACCCACCTGGACCCCTGGAGGAGACACAGTTGGGAGCCCGGGGCTATCGTTACGGTGCAGCAGAAGGGGACGGAACCCAGCGACAACCGCAGGTAAGGGGCGCAATAAACATACAATTCTATACGGGAATCCTTATGTTTATATTTTATCCATTTACAATACAATATATTTTTTTATCTATTATACAGAAACAATAGAAATGTGTACACTTTTTCTGTCAGAGTACCCAGTCCCACAACACAACTACAATATAGCTTTAATAGACACTCTTATCCACTCTTAAAACTTCTTGACGCACGGATCCCTTTAGCGGGATCATTTTTGTAAACAACCGCTGTATTGCAAAGCGCCAAATACAAAATATTGCTAAAAATATTTATAATCATGAAATCACAAGTGCAATATAGCAAAACACAGCTTAGCTTGTTGTTAATCCACCTGTCGTGTCAGATTTTGAAAATATGCTTTACAGCAAAAGCAATCAAAGTGTTTGTGAGTTTATCGATCACTAGACAAAACATTAAGAACACCTAGCAGTCATGTAGATTGGTCACAAAAGCCAGAAAAGCAATAAAATGAATCGCTTACCTTTGATCTTCGGATGTTTGCACTCACGAGACTCCCAGTTACACAAATGTTATTTTTGTTCGATAAAGATTTTTTTTATATAAAAAAACCTCCATTTGTTTGGTGCGTTATGTTCAGTATTCCACAGCCTTAGGCAGGTCATCAAGACTTGACGAAAATTTCATATAGTATCCGTAAAGGTCGTAGAAACATGTCAAACGTATTTAATAATCAATCTTCAGGTTGTTTTTAACATCAATAATCGATTATATTTCAACCGGACTGTAAACTATTCAATACTGGAGAGAAAGAAAATGTCGAGCAACGAGTGTCGCGTGCAACAACTAATGGAGGGACATCTGTGTATCCACTGACGCGTTTTGATAAATCTCACTAATTTTTCAAAAAAAAAGCTTGAAACTATGTCTAAAGACTGTTCACACCCTGAGGAAGCCACAGGAAAAAAGGAATCTGGTTCATATCCCTTTAAATGGATGAAAGGCAGGCAATGGAACAGTGATTTTTCAAAATAGAGGTCACTTCCGGGTTGGATTTCCTCAGGTTTTCGCCTGCAAAATCAGTTCTGTTATACTCACAGACAATATTTTGACAGTTTTGGAAACTTTAGAGTGTTTTCTATCCTACTCTGTCAATTATATGCATATTCTAGCATCTGGACCTGAGAAATAGGCAGCTTACAATGGGAACGTTATTTTTCCAAACATAAAAATTCTGCCCCCTATCTTCAAGAGGTTTTAAATCACATGTTCACACCCAAATATACAGTCAAATCTATCAACATCCGTGTATGATTTATTTGAAAACCGTATTCATGTGGATCTCAGGCAGTCCCTCCAGAATTTAGCAGGGATTTTTTTCTGATATTTGCGGGCAAAAATTCTTGATTTGCTGCAGCAATTCTGACATTGTGCGTGGCATTGTGCATTTTGTCCAATTTGGCGCAAAAATTCGCTGACGAGGGAAAACTTTTGACGTGTGGCTTGGTTGAATCATGCTATTCGGTAAATGTGCTGTGATTGGTTGAAATTGCAAGCCCTCTTTTTGTACTGCTTGATTTTGCTAAATTGTTTGCAATCACGAAATCCTGGAGGGAATGCTCACTGGTAGTTAACCCCCTACTCACTCTCTTTTTCACTCTCTCTCTTTCACAAAATTCATAGGAAGCTTTAAAGGAAAACTCCACCCACAAACTATCTTTTGGCATTTATTTCATTAGTCCATTGTTGACGTAGTCAAAAAAGGTTTTGCTTGTCAGCAATCAAGTTTTCAAGTTAGGTAACTTTCAAAATACAGAAATCAATCAAATGTTAAAAGATAGTTATTGGGTAGAATTTTCCTTGAATGCCTTTTTAGTTGATGAGACTGTCTCCACATCTCTTAAAAGCACCTCCTTTTCACCTGGTCACATGATTTACCTGACAATAACACATTTCCCGTGGGTGTTAGGTACAAGGTAAATCATATTTGGAACAAGCCTTGGTGAATGCTTGGTGATATGACTGGTAAGGGTTGGTTTATCCCACAACGGCCCTGTCTTGGGAAGAGAATTGGGAGTGTTCAGTGTGTCCAGATTCACAGACATACAGTGCCTTAGGGAAGGAATTCATACCCTTGACTTTTACCACATTTTAAGTTACAGCCTTATTCTAAAATGGATTAAATAGTTTTTTTTCTTCACCAATCAACACACAATACCCCATAATGACAAAGCAAAAACAGGTTGAGAGTTTCGCAATGTATTAAAAATAAAGAACAAATAACATTTACATAAGTAGTCATACCCTTTACTCAGTACTTTGTTGAAGCACCTTTTGGCAGTGATTACAGCCTCAAGTCTTCTTGGGTATGACGGTACAAGCTTGACACACCTGTATTTGGGGAGTTTCTCTCATTTTTCTCTGCAGATCCTCCCAAGCTCTGTCAGGTTGGATGGGGAGTGTCGTTAAACAGCTATTTTCAGGTCTCTCCAGAGATGTTAGATCATGTTCAAGTCCGGGCTCTGGCTGGGCCACTTAAGGACATTCAGAGACTTGTCCCGAAGCTACTTCTGCGTTGTCTTGGCTGTGTGCTTAGGGTCGTAGTCCTGTTGGAAGGTGAACCTTCGCCCCAGTCTGAGGTCCTGAGCTTTCTGGAGCAGGTTTTCATCAAGGACCTCCCTGTACTTTCTCTGTTCATCTTTCCCTCGATCCTGACCATGCTTCACCTTAGGGATGGTGCCAGGTTTCCTCCAGATGTGACACTTGGCATTCAGGCCAAAGAGTTCAATCTTGGTTTCATCAGACCAGAGAATCTTGTTTCTCATGGTCTGCGAGTCCTTGGGATGCCTTTTAGCAAACTCTAAGCGGGCTGTCATGTACTTTTTACTGAGGAGTAGCTTCCGTCTGGCCACTCTACCATAAAGGCCCGATTGGTGGTGTGCTGCAGAGATGGTTGTTCTTCCGGAAGGTTCTCCCATCTCCACAGAAGAACTCTGGAGCTCTGTCAAAGTGACCATCGGGTTTTTGGTCACCTCCCTGACCAAGGCCCTTCTCCCCTGATTGCACAGTTTGGCCGGGCAGCCAGCTCTATGGAGAGTGTTGGTGGTTCCAAACTTCTTCCATTTAAGAATGATGGAGGCCACTGTGTTCTTGGGCACCTTCAATGCTGCAGACAGTTTTTGTTACTCTTCCCCAGATCTGTGCCTCGACACAATCCTGTCTCGGAGCTCTACGGACAATTCCTTTGACCTCATTGCTTGGTTTTTGTTCTGACATGCACTGTCAACTGTGGACCGTTATATATACAGATTTGTGCCTTTCCAAATCATGTCCAATCAATTGAATATACCACAGGTGGACTCCGTTCAAGTTGTAGGAACATCTCAAGGATGATCAATGGAAACAGGATGCACTTGAGCTCAATTTCAAGTCTCATAGCAAAGGGTCTGAATACTTATGTAAATAAGATATTTCTGTTTAATATTTTTAATACATTTGCTAAAAATATTAAACAGTTTTCACTTTGTCATTATGGGGTATTGTGACGAGGAACATTTAGTATTTAATCCATTTTAGAATAAGGCTGTAACGTAACAGAATGGGTCTGAATACTTTCTGAATGCACTGTATGAGCACATGCATTCCAACTCACACTGGTATGGGCACTCTGCCTCTCTTGCATGGACACACACACACACACACACCGCCCAGAGAGTAGCCATTGTTGGACAACATCTCTCCCCCTCCCCTCACACACAGAAAACACCACGACAGGTCCAGTCAGACAGTGTTACAACCACAACACACACATACCTCCTTGCCTTGACACGTATCAGGAGTTACGGAGACAACCTCTCATCTGCAACTATAATTATTGTGAACTAGTGAATGGTAGTATGTATAAGTGTTCGGAGACTTTCTTTCCAGAAGAGAGAGACCCTTCCACTTCTATGTTGGTTACTTTTGCAGACTTTCCCTTTCTGGTCTTCTCTCTACTTCGATTCTGCAAATGTTTCAGGATATTTTATTGGGAAATGTGATGTCTGTATGTATTCGTGGAGGATTTCTATATTTCTAACTGACAATGCCTTTCATACTTGCTCCTGAGGGGATAAATAAAGTTCAACTGAACTGAATCTCCCCTTAGTGTGAGTCTGGAGAACCTGGACCCCGAGGAGATGGAGAAGGTTCTGGGTGCGGCGCTGGATGTCCGGCGAGGGGGGAGGGATCCTCGGAGGAACCCCATTACCCAGGAGGGCTCCCTGTCCTCCCTCACAGAGGAAGAGGCAGGGTCTGACTCGCAGCACTACTCCGTATTGGAGGTGAGCCTGTACAATCAGGGTTGTGTGATTGGACGAGCAGGCTGTCACTCATTCTAAATTGAGATGCATGTATTGAGAGAACCATAGGGACTTTTAATGCTATGAAAGTTGTGGGATGAGCAAAATGTAATGTTTTTTGTTGTTATTGTAATCTTAAAGTACACTACCGTTCAAAAGTTTGGGGGTCACTTAGAAATGTCCTTGTTTATGTCAGAAAAGCAATTTTTTTTGTCAATTTTTAAAATAACATCAAGTTTATCAGAAATAGAGTGTAGACATTGTTAATGTTGTAAATTATTATTGTAGCTGGAAATGGCTGATTTTTAATGGAATATCTACATAGGCGAACATTATCAGCAATCAGCAGCCTAGAAAGCCAGCATCCCGGAGTCGGCTCTTCACTGTTGACGTTAAGACTGGCGTTTTGTGGGTACTATTTAATGAAGCTGCCAGTTGAAGACTTGTGAGGCGTCTGTTTCTCTAACTAGACATTCTAATGTACTTGTCCTTTTGCTCAGTTGTGTACCGGGGCCTCCCACTCCTCTTTCTATTCTGGTTAGAGACAATTTGAGCTGTTCTGTGAAGGAAGTAGCACACAGCGTTGAACAAGATCTTCAGATTCTTGGCAATTTCTCACATAGATTAGCCTTCATTTCTCAGAACAAGAATAGACAGATGAGTTTCAGAAGAAAGTTATTTGTTTCTGGCCATTTCGAGCCTGTAATTGAACCCAAAATTGCTGATGCTCCAGATACTCAACTAGTCTAAACAAGGCCAGTTTTATTGTTTCTTTAAACAGAACAACAGTTTTCAGCTGTGCTAACATTATTGTAAAAAGGTTTTCTAATAATCAATTAGCCTTTTAAAATGATAAACTTGGATTAGCTAATACAGCGTGCCATTGCAACACAGGAGTGATGGTTGCTGATAATGGGCCTCTGTACGCCTATGTAAATATTCCATAAAAAATCAGCCGTTTCCAGCTACAATAGTCATTTACAACATTAACAATGTCTACACTGTATTTCTGATCAATTTGATGTTATTTTACTGGACAAAAATGTTGCTTTTTCAAAAACAAGGACATTTCTAAGTGACCCCAAACTTTTGAACGGTAGTGTACAGTTAGTCGGAAGTGTACATACAGTTGAAGTCGGACGTTTACGTACACCTTAGCCGAATACAGTTAAACTCAGTTTTTCACAATTCCTGACTTTTAATCCTAGTAATAATTCCCTGTTTTAGGTCAGTTGGGATCACCACTTTATTTTAAGAATGTGAAATGTCCGAATAATAGTAGAGAGAATTATTTATTTCAGCTTTATTTCTTTCATCACGTTACCAGTGGGTCAGAATTTTCATACACTCAATTAGTATTTGGTAGCATTGCTTTTATATTGTTTCACTTGGGTCAAATGTTTCGGGAAATGTCCTCTGATCTGATGAAACAAAAATAGAGCTGTTTGGCCAATAACCATCCTTATGTTTGGAGGAAAAAAGGGGAGGCTTGCAAGCCGAAGAACACTATCCTTACTGTGAAGCACGGGGGTGGCAGCATCATGTTGTGGGGATGCTTTACTGCAGGAGGGACTGGTGCACTTCACAAAATAGATGGCATCATGAGGAGGGAAATTATGTGGATATATTGAAGCAACATCTCAAGACATCAGTCAGGAAGTTAAAGCTTGGTCTCAAATGGGTCTTCCAAATGGACAATGACCCCAAGCATACTTCCAAAGTTGTGGCAAAATGGCATAAGGACAACAAAGTCAAGGTATTGGAGTGGCCATCACAAAGCCCTGACCTCAATCCTATAGAAAATTTGTGGGCAGAACTGAAAAAGCGTGTGTGAGCAAGGAGGCCTACAAACCTGACTCCATTTCACCAGCTCTGTCAGGAGGAAATGGGCCAAAATTCACCCAACTTATTGTGGGAAGCTTGTGGAAGGCTACCCGAAAAGTTTGACCCAAGTGGAACAATTTAAAAGCAATGCTACCAAATACTAATTGAGTGTATGTAAGCTTTTGACCCACTGGGAATGTGATGAAAGAAATAAAAGTTGAAGTAAATCATTCTCTCAACTATTATTCGGACATTTCACATTCTTAAAATAAAGTGGTGATCCTAACTGACCTAAGAGAGGGTATTTTTACTCTGATTAAATGTCAGGAATTGTGAAAAACTGAGTTTAAATGTGTTTGGCTAAGGTGTATGTAAACTTCGGACTTCAACTGTATATGTAAAAATAAAGATTTTTTGCTCCAACTTGTTGTTGGGTCACAGGAGCAGTGCAATGCTCATTTTGTGTAATTGTGCGTAAAACAGGAGCAGTCGAACCAGCTGCAGGGTTGCAGTGCATCGGCCCCAACCCTCAGTGTGGCGCGTCACAGAAACCTTCAAAGCACGGCCCCCCGACCACGCTCCGACTGCTACGGTAAGCCTACGCTGCACGCCTGTGTCGTGTTCATTATGTACCAAACGAAGAAAACGGGGAGGGCCTACCTGGAACTGTCCAATAAGAAACACAGGTTTTTGTTTCCTTTTGCAAAACATTTTAAAAGTGTTCTGTTGTGTGCCCTAATGAACACAACCTGTGGTCAGACACAAGTTCACAGGGTTAAAGGGGTCACATGGGCTGCCTGCGGTCATATTCTGTATCCCTTCACCCTGAAGTGTACACTAGTTTCTCCCGTATTTCTTACACCTGTCTGTCCATTCCTTTTTAAATTCAGTCCATGAAGGGGAGTACACACTTTCTGGAGAAGGGTAGAGAATTGGAACGCAGCCAAGGAATGTTACCTGAAGCGCTAAAGTAGCTGTTTCCAATGTTTTCTGGGCAGAGTGTATCCTTGTAGTCATCTCTAGATTTGAGTAAGTCTATAAACTCCTGACTCTTCCCAAACACTGCTCTGACTGCAGAGGGTCTTTCTTGCCTTTATGCGGTCTGTAACGTATCTGGACTGTGTCATTGTGCCTTGTTTTTGTTTACACTAGTTGAATAATTTTGTAAATGTTATGTGGGTATATTTAATTATTATAATTGGGTATCGTAATTTGCACTAAGTGCATGCCTGTTTTTGTTTGTCAATGATTGTCAGTTTGTGCACGTATGTTTGTCAGGATTGTTACTCAGTGTGTATGTGTTTGTTTATCACTGTTTATGTGTGTACTGTCTTTCACTGTTTGTGTGTACTGTGTTTCAGTTTGTGTGCATACTGTCTTTTGTCTCTCAGTATGTGATTCTTAAGGGTTAGATTGTCCGTGTGTGTGTTTCTCAGGGATTTTTGTGTGCCCCTGCCCCTCTTTGTGTGTGTATGCCTCCATCTGTGTGTGTATGCACCAGTGTTTGTGTGTGTGTGCAGCAGTGCGGAAGCGCTCTTCCTGTGTTTGTTCTGTCGCTAGCCCCAGTCCCAGGTTCACAGCAGAGTCTCCATTTCTACTGCTAACTCTCCCATCTCTCCTCTCTTGCTCTGTACTAGTCTCCTCCACTTCAATTCCTGCTCAGATAACCAACTTGGTTTTACTATAATATCTTCCATCATTCTCTTCCTATCCCTCTCTTCTAACCTCTCTTCAAACTCAGTAGCCTATAGGCTATCTGTGCATCTCACTCTCATAACAACTTACTCTTTGTGCTTGGCAAGTTTATTCTTGGTAAAAGATAGCATCGTTTTAATATTGGTTAAAGATAGCACTGCAGCCCTTGAATGAGCATCAGGTGATTGGGACATTAACCTACTTTGTGTGTTTTTTAAAATTATTTTGTTGTGTATTTTTGTATTTTTTTTTGTTCTGCCTTGTTCTAGGCATAGCTGTTATTGAGAAGTTCAGCCAGAGTCATAAGCTTTGGAGAGTGTTTAGGAAGGTGTGTTGAGTGTCTTCTGATCTGTGCATTCCAGAGACTTTACCCTACCGTCAACTTGGAGGATCCACGCAGAGGTGAGTTGCTTTTCTCCCAATTTTCCCTTTTGTGCAAAGGAGGCCGCCATTTTGGATCTATTTCCTTTAGCAAACCGCCGTCTCAATTCTGAGCATGTTTTGTCTCGCGCATTGCAGTCTCCATTCTGGCTCTGTATCCTGTTCTCACGGAAGCCACAGTGCTTTTTATAGTTGTGTCCGATGTTATTAAATGACCATTTACAGTCAATCCTAAAAGCGGTCTGCAGTGATAATATGCAATCTGGCATTCCTCTCTTTCTCCACTTTTCTCCCTACTTCTCTTCGCTTTGTCATTTTATCAAATCATTTTCCTTCCTATAATCCTCTCTAAATCGTTCCCGTCTTCTGTCCCCCTCTCCTCTGTAATTCTTCCCTTTGCCAACCTCCGTCCTCTCATCCTCTCACAAACTTATGTTTTCTCTCTTTTCTTTGTATAACTTTCCTGTCCTTTCCCCTCTCTTCTTTTTTAATGTTCTCCTTCTCTCCTCCCGCAGTGTGGATAGTGACCTGGGTCTGCTGCTCTGGGGGAGAGAGGGAAGCTGGACAGAGGTCGGGAGAGACGTGGCCCGGGAGGAGAAGACAGGCAGCCCTTTAGAGCGCACCTTCAGTTTCCTACGCAAGATGGCCGGCAACCGCAAGGTAGGAGAAGCCTACTTTCTGCAGTAGAGTCAATCGTATTTTTATTGACATTGATGGATATGAATGAAGGAGAGACCTTTAGAGGAGAAACAGTGTAGAAGATCGGGATTCCATCCCTCGCAGACATGGGATCACATATGTGCCATTGATGGCGGCCTTAACCGCCCGACCAACCCACCACAGCACACAATATCTAAAACCCGTTATACATCTAAGGTCTCTTCCTAATAGGGTAATATCGTTATGACAACAAGACTGTATAGTAGTGCTGATCATATTGAATTGCGGGCCCGTAGACTTGCTACCAAAGTAATGGTAGAGGAGACAGTGAGTCAGAAAAAAATTGACCTTTGAACAAGGTGTGTTGGCTCATGACTGAAATGGAATGGCGACCAATAAACATACTACATGTCAATAAATATGTCTGCATATATTTGTTTGTCATTAGTTGGTGATATCGGAATCATTTTGTCCCATAAGTAGCCATTAGTTGTGATAACTGCGTAGAGTCAACCTATGAGCTTAGAGACCTAGGAGGTTGTGTACTTATCACACAACAGAGTACATACTTCTTGATTATTGACTTCTGTTGGTTACAGTGGACTTTGTCCATGGTCTTTAACTATGTAGTATACTGTGAAAGGGACTGGTCATTCACTTGCAATGACTGACCACTTACATTGAGTAACACTACCAGCAAAACATTACAATGGAATCAATGTTTTTTTACAGATTGGCACTCAAATAATTTCAATTAAACTGTTTATTACATATTCAATACGTATGTTGATACTTTTTTGTGTGTTTCAAATCCCTGAAATTCCCTGAGATATTACTTGTACTTGACTATGTACTATTGGGAGTGTGTATGTACCAGTTATGTCCATCAGAGGGCAGAGTAAATCACTTTATTTTGTTTTGAGCACAGTAGAGCTTTGCAGTCAGCTTTTCTCTCCCTCCCTCACTGTCAACCCTCCTGCTACCAGTTAGAATCTGGTAGAGGACAGCTAGGTGTTGGTAGCATGGTCCAAAAGCGGTTTCTGCTAACTCCTACAGTTATTGTCATGCCAGCCTTGAACAAACAGATCTAGGCTAGGGATTTTTTTGGCACTGGTGCATTAAGCAGCCCGACAATGCTGAGTCAACCATCAGAGCTTGTACAATCCATAAACTGAAGGGACAATGGCATTCAACACTAACAGTCTGACTAATTTAGCGTGACTCAAACTTGCTCTTCCCTGTATCAGACAGAGTTCGCTTGGACTTTAAACATCATGTGCACACTCATACATAGGCACACACACTAGTGATCTCTCACTCACTCACTCACTCACTCTCTCACACACACACACACACACACACACACACACACACACACACACACACACACACACACACACACACACACACACACACACACACACACAACTCACTTACACCCACACACACACACGGTCATGGAAGAGTGTTCCAGGGAATTTATGACAATGTTCCAGCATATACTGCCTGGAGGCCATGAGAACATACCATTGGCAACACACTGTAACACATGTCCCATGGGAGTCTGGTTGAAAAATCGAACTATGCCTCGACCCCGGAGAATGTTGTATACACTTTATCTACTTTTTAAACAAAGTAGCCTACGAATACTATCCACGTCAGGGGGGTCTAGATAAATAAGAGTACTATATGGAGCCTAGCCAATGGTGATCCAATGGACAGTTGTGGTTTATCTTTTACAGGCTGGTTTCTGTCTGACATGCCTAGTTATCATAACAGTTTGCTTACCCAGTCTGAATGGTTACAGGCTACAGCAGGTGAGCCCTGTCTTCAAGGCTGATTCTGTGTAACATTATGTGTAAAAGACCGGGTCAAACCAGTCGTCCAAACTGCCTGTGTATGTTTAAGACTGGTTCTTTCTTACAGATTCTGATTGTGATAGAAAACTGGAGGGACTTTATAAATGGGGCGGGACTGAGTTGTGTGGTGTGTGTTAGAGCTGTCCCCCCCCCCCCCCCCAAAAAAGAACTGTGTACTGATCTTGTCTGATGCTTAAGCACGCTGTTTGATTAAATATTTAAGACACACAAAAGACTCAAGAGGGAGCCGGAGATCAAGATGGCCTAACCAGAATAAATAAGTCTGTTCCAGACCCCCCTCCTCCCACTGTTGCTGACCATCGCAGATTCTGCCCTTATGCTCCTGAAGTTGCTACTAATAGACTACACCATGGGTCGGCAACCTTTTCCATCTGGAGTGCCAATTTCCTACCGATTTGCATGCCAGTTAAGATTTTCATATACACATTTTCGTTGAGCAGTTTTCAGTTTCAATTTAATTTATAATAGTCTTCATGTCAAAATCACTGTCATGGTTCTAAATTCTATCTAAATAAAATTGATACAAATCTTAAACTTTCATTGCCAACTATGTAAAAAATAGCTTACATAAAGCCAACAAATAGAAACATTGCAGCCAGCAGGTAGAACATTTTCTGATTTAAAAATAAATGTCCTATAAATCACATTGGCTATGCAAGGCCTGTCTGCAACAAACTTGAAACATTGTATCAACTGTGTCCAGCCTGAAGCTTGTGCTAGCAAACTTGCAACATTGTATAAAATATTCTGGGGCCTCAGTTTCCTGCCCAGTGAGCTCGGGACAGACACAGTTGTAGGCTATTTGTGCAAGGGATAAGAATTCATCAGTTATTTTATGTTTCCACAGGATCAGAGCATTACATTTTTCCCTTTCATGCCAAGTGGTTATCGAAAGGGAGAGAGCTGGAAATATTTTTCAAATACATCGAACTTTTGTAATTGTCAATGGATTCTAAAAACAGACTTTGTTTACTTAGTTTGAGGATAAGAAAAATCTACTTTTGAGTAGCTCCACAGGTAATTAGTGGTGGTGAGTTAAGACGATCAGAAATACTATCAGACATCCCCAAATGGGCACATTTGATAGGTCTACATTTGTGTGCAGGCCAGGTAGCCTAGGCCTACTTCTGTATACGTATTCAGGTGCGCGTCCTTAACATTTGATAGGAGCGCTCCAAACAAAAGACAATGAATAAATTGACAAAACTCGTAAATGGAATGAAATAAATCAAAACTTATTTCTCACAAGTGTAGCATAGGTTGTTAGCTCTGCAAAAAACCTGTCCACTCTGACAATGAGAACGGAAACCACTATAATAATAATATTGAATGCATTATCAGAAAATACCGTAACCAAACCAACATTGTAATGTAATGGGGAATTGATAGACAGTAACAATCAAAGAGCAAACAAATCACGCAATGAAGTTATGAAACAATGAATGCACATGAAATGGCAGGAGAGAGCGCATTCTGGAGAGAGAAGTGCCTTGTGCAGCTTAGCCACTCCCACCCTTCTTGGACCGTGGCATCCCCGCGGCCTCCTCGATGAATTAGTCCACTGAGACGGGTGTAAATCAGACGGTGTCTCGTGTGCCATGAACCAAAAATATATATATATATTTGTGACTGCTAGACTAAAAAAAATCTTGATCGACCAAAAAACCGACCAGTCATCTAAATGGAGTCAGCCCTTGTGTTTTGACATAGTATTATGACGGAATGTAAACAGAACTTCAAAATGTGCAAGTGTGAATTTAAGTACATTTAATGTTGCAATGTTTTGCATAGTAATTGAATGTGTGTACAGTATTTTCAACTGCTTCAACTCTTTTCATGACTTCCTGTTTAACTCCGGCATCTGCCTGCTCTCTTAGTGGGGAAAGCTACAAACCAGACTTAAACTGAAATGAAACCTGCCTCACAGATTTTCATTAAACACTCTGAAACAACAGAGGAGTGTCCTGTAAGCATGCTCCAATTAGCCGGCCTAGATAATTTCAAGTTAAAACTAAGTTGTAGGCTATAAAAAGCAGTTGAAACTAGTTGCAATGACTTCCTTATGACATCTTTCGTGACATCCTGGCCAGGTTGTATAGGTTATTATCAATAAAAGTCACAATCTGTTTCAAAGGACAGCCTCTGGTCTCTGATTCAGGAAGACTTCTACACTAAACTTAGTCACCTCTGACCTCCACTTCAGTTAATCCTCCAAGTGGCAGTTGTGCCAGAAAGACCTAGAGGTCCCACGAAAGTCAACTAATAAAGGCTTTATAGAACATTCATGAAGTCTTTTATAAGCACTACATATATTTTGCTTCAAGACAAATACCCATGGATCAGTCAGTCAAATAAATAATAACTATTTGCCATGCTTACCCTAGTTTCCCAGTCCCTCAGTTGCAGTACAGTATTTGAGTAAAAGCAATTTTTAAACCGTTTCGGAATTGAAAACCAATATTTGGGTTTCTTATTGGACTAGGTCCAGGTAATCCCTCCTCGGTTTGGTGCCCAATAAACACAACCCAGTCTTTCCTGTAGGCCCCTAACACTTCATAATCATACCCACTTTAGTAGAGCAGTAGCCATTTAATGAAAAGTATTTGAAAAGCATTGGTAGCACGGCACCAGGGTGTATAGATCTGCTAGCTTTTATAGGGTGTGTGTGTGTTTTTGTTTTAAGCGCAAGCCAACATCTGGAACATGCTAATGATTACAAGCCACTGATTACGTCAATTGAGTGTCAGCTAATTAAGCCTCGTTTGGAGTCAAATTGTGACACTTGCATGACTGGTTTTGGAGAACCGCTTTAATGTGTGTATGCATTCATGCATGTGTGCTTTGTACAAGTATCTTGTTAAGGCACAAAGCAGGGGCCATTTCATGCTGGTCTAATAAGCTAAACACATGCACACAGACATTAACATACAGTATGTAATACAACTACGGTCATTACCATCTGTTCCTGTACAACCAATAATATCATCATACTGTTCAGTAGCTGCCAATGTTTGTTTGAGTTGGACATCTGTAGTAGATGTTCCTTTGTGATAGGTGTTCACTGTTTATTTGCTTCGTGTAGAAATGTTGAGAGGTTGACTGTAGGGAGCAGAAATCCCTTGAAGATGTAACACACATCTGTACAACATTTGTTAGGGCTTGAGTGTTTTTTATCTTCGCTCTTCATGTGTGTGTCCATGCGCAAGTGTGTGTGCGTGCGTGCATAGAGTGCCTTCAGAAAGTATTCACACCCCTTGACTTATCCCCCCCCCCCCAAATTTGTTACAGCCTGAATTCAGTTTTTATTTTCGCACCCATCTACACACAATACCGCATAATGCCAGTGAAAGCATGTTTTTAGGAATTTTTGCAAGTTTATTGAAAATGAAATACAGATATTTAATTTACATAAGTATTCACACCCTTGAGTCAATACATGGTTGGCAGCGATTAAATCAAATCAAATTTTATTTGTCACTTGCACCGAATACAACATGTTTAGACCTTACAGTGAAATGCTTACTTACAAGCCCATAACCAACAATGCAGTTTTAAGAAAAATACCTAAAATAAATAAAGTAACAAATAATTAAAGAGTAGCAGCAAAATAACAATAGCGAGGCTATATACAGGGGGTAACGGTACAGAGTCAATGTGTGGGGGCACCGGTTAGTCAAGGTAATTGACGTAATATACACATGTGGGTAGAGGTATTGAAGTGACTTATGCATAGATAATAACAGAGAGTTACAGCAGTGTAAAAGAGGGGGGGGGGGTGTCTTTCTGGGTAAATCTCTAAGCTTTGCCCACCTAGATTGTACAATATTTGTAAATTATAATTTAAACAATTCTTTAAGCTCTGTCAAGTTGGTTGTTCATTGCTAGACATCAATTTTCAACTCTTGCCATAGGTTTTCAAGCAGATTTATGTCTAAACTAGGCCACTCAGGAACATTTAATGTTGTCTTGGTAAGCAACTCATGTTATTTTGGTGAATTTGTCTCCCAGTTGACAAAACCAGGTTTTCCTCCAAGACGATTGTCAAACTCGTTCCACAGAGTGCTGAGTGTCTGCGGGTTTTCGCACCTCCCTTGTACTTGATTGATGTATTAAGGCCTCTAATTAGTGAAACAACTCCCCTCACCTGGTTGTCTAGGTCTTAACTTGAAACTAAAAACCTGCGGACACAATGCCCTCCATGGAATGAGTTTGACACTCCTGCTCTAGGATTTTGCCTGTGCTTAGCTCTTCCGTTTCTTTTATCCTAAAAAAAACTCCCTAGTCCTTGCCAATGACAAGCATACCCATAACATGATGCAACCACCATGTTTGAAAATATGAAGAGTGGTAGTCCTTGACGTGTTGTTGGATTTGCCCCAAACATAACGCTTTGTATTCAGGACATGAAGTTAATTTATTTTGCCACATATTTTGCAGTTTTACTTTAGTGCCTTATTGCTAAGAAGATGCATGTTTTGGAATATTGTTTATTCTGTACAGGCTTCCTTTTCACTCTGCCATTTAGGTTGTTATTGTGGAGTAACTACAATGTTGTTGATTCATCCTCAGTTTTCTCACAGCCTTTAAACTCAAACTGTTTTAAAGTCCATTTCCTCTCCGGCAACTGTGTTAGGAAGGATGCCTGTGTCTTTGTGGTGACTGGATCTATTGATACACCATACAAAGGGTAATTAATAACTTCACCATGCTCAAAGGGATATTCAATGTACGCTTTTATTTTACCCATCTACCAATAGGTGCCCTTCTTTGTGAGGCATTGGAAAACCTCCCTGGTCTTTGTGGTTGAATCTGTGTTTGAAATAAAATAAAACAATTTAAACCTTTATTTAACTAGGCAAGTCAGTTAAGAACAAATTATTATTTACAATGACGGGCTACACCGGCCAAACCCGGACAACGCTGGGTCAATTGTGCGCTGCCCTATGGGACTCCCAATCACGGCCGGTTGTGATACAGCCTGGATTTGAACCTGGGTGTCTGTAGTGACGCATCTAGCACTGAGATGCAGTGCCTTAGACCGCTGTGCCACTCAGGAGCCCAATTCATTGCTCGACTGAGGGACCTTACAATTATCTGTATGTGTGGGGTACAGAGATGAGGTAGACATTCAACAATCATGTTAAACACTTCTAGTCCATCCCCTTGTTAAGCACATTTTTACTCCTGGACTTATTTAGGCTTGCCGTAAAAGGGGTTGAATACTTATTGAGTCGAGACATTTCAGCTTTTCATTTGTAATTCATTTGTAAAAAAAAATCTAAAAACATCATTCAATTTTGACATTATGGGGTATTGTGTGTAGGCCAGTGACACAAAAGCTCAATTTATTATATTTGAAAATCAGGCTGTAACACAAAATGTGGAAAAAGTCAAAGGGTGTGAATAATTTCTGAAGGCAGTGTGCGTGTGTGCGTCCATACATCTGTGTGTTTGAGAGGGAAAGTATTGTGTATGAATTCGGAGGACCTGAGCCCTAGGACCATACGTCGGGACTACCGGGCGTGGTGACTCCTTGCTGTCCCCAGTCCGCCTGGCCTTGCTGCTATTCCAGTTTCAACTGTTCTGCCTGCGGTTATGGAACCGCCACCTGTCCCAGACCTGTTGTTTTTCAACTCTTAATGATCGGCTATGAAAAGCCAACAAAATTATTCATGATTATTATTTGACCATGCTTGTCACTTATGAACATTTTTGAACATCTTGGCATAGTTCTGTTATAATCTCCACCCGGCACAGCCAGAAGAGGACTGGCCACCCCTCATAGCCTGGTTCCTCTCTAGGTTTCTTCCTAGGTTTTGGCCTTTCTAGGGAGTTTTTCCTAGCCACCGTGCTTCTACACCTGCATTACTAGCTGTTTGGGGTTTTAGGCTGGGTTTCTGTACAGCACTTCGAGATATTAGCTGATGTACGAAGGGCTATATAAAATAAACTTGATTGATTGATTGATGAATTCACTATAGGTGAGTATGCGATGTGTGGGTATATCACAATATGTGTGTCATAGAGTGAGTCAGTGCACCATCCACTCAAGCAGATGTTTTGTAGGTACAGTCGTCCACCCCTCTGCACCCTCTTCTCTCCTGTAGCCTCCTTCTCCTATTCTCTGTTCTGTCATATATTTCTGGTTTGCAACAGAGAACAAATGTAAGTCTAATTCAAACAAGCTACTCACAATAACATTGCTCTCTGCTGTTGCTACATTATCACACTATGAAACACATTCAAACAAACACACCTATGTGGTTATTTTGTCCTGGTCTCCCTGTGCTGGGCTGAATGACAGGGTTTGTGGGTAAAGTCTCTCAGCACCTGGTCATTATCTCACCGGAGAAGGAGCATATCTGTCCATGGAGACACCTACGCGCTGCTGACTCAAAATACACACACATACTTGCATTGGTTTTCACAGTCACACCGACGCACGCGCACACACAGGCACACACAATTCTCCACAAAGCGGTCTGGCTCTGCAGCGGAGCGGTAACCCACAGCAACGCTCTGGTTTCATGCCGACCAAAATTCACCAGAGCTGTGGAGGGAGAGGACTAATAGAGGCAGCACAGTCAAACGTGTCACTCTATCAGTGTCTGCCACCACCCATTAACATGTCCTTCAAAATCAAGAGGACCGTTTCCCTCCCACGCAGACTCCCTAAGATGAAGCCTTTTTAAAAGACGACAGTATAGAGCCCATGGGTGAGTGGTAATGCTCCCGTCTCTTGACACGTATGTGTATAACCCCGAAGACTGGGGTTCAATCCCTACGTCCTTCAAGAGGCTGACATACACTGAGTATACAACATATTAAGAATACCTGTTCTTTCCGTAACATAGACTGACCAGGTGAATCCAGGTGAAAGATATGATCCCTTATTGATGTCAATTGTTAAATCCACTTCAATCAGTGTAGGTGAAGGGGAGGAGACCAAGTTTTTAAGCCTTACGACAATTGAGACGGATTGTGTATGTCGATCAAATCAATCACATTTATTTATAAAGCCCTTTTTACATCAGCCGATCTCACAAAGTGCTGTACAGAAACCCAGCCTAAAACCCCAAACAGCAAGCAATGCAGATGTAGAAGCACGGTGGGTTGGAAAAACTCCCTAGAAAGGCCGGAACCTAGGAAGAAATTTACAGAGGAACCAGGCTCTGAGGGGTGGTCAATCCTCTTCTGGCTGTGCGGGGTGGCGATTATAACAGTACATGGCCAAGATGTTCTAATGTTCATAGATGACCATCGGGGTCAGATAATAATAATCACAGTGGTTGTAGAGGGTGCAACAGGGCAGCACCTCCAGGAGTAAATGTCTGTTGTCTTTTCATAGCCAACCATTCAGAGTTGGAGACAGCAGGTGTGGTAGAGAGAGCGGGTCCAAAACAGCAGGTCCGGGACATGGTAGCACATCCGGTGAACAGGTCAGGGTTCCATAGCCGCAGGCAGAACAGTTGAAACTGGAGCAGCAGCATGACCAGGTGGACTGGGGATAGCAAGGAGTCATCAGGCCAGGTAGACCTGAGGCATGGTCCTAGGGCTCAGGAAGGGAGAGCAAGAGGGGGAGTGACTTAAATTAACACCGGATAAGAAAGGAGAAAAACTTCAGATATAAGACTGACCCTAGCCTCCCGACGCATAAGTGCTGGAGCCTGAGACAGGAGGAGTCAGGAGACACTGGCCCTGTCCGACGATACCCCCGGACAGGGCCAAACAGGCAGGATATAACCCCACCCACTTTGCCAAAGCACAGCCCCCACACCACGAGAGGGATATCTTCAACCACCAACCTACTACCCTGAGACAAGGCCAAGTACAGCCCATGGAGATCTCCCCCACGGCACAAACCCTCCAGTGCCTTTCCGTTCACCTTCCCGCCCCTGGGCCAGACTACACTCAATCATAGAACCTACTGAAGAGCTGAGTCTTCAATAAAGGCTTAAAGGTCAATACCGAGTCTGCGTCTCTCACATGGATAGGGAGACCATTCCATAAAATGGAGCTCTATTGGAGAAAGCGCGGCCTCCAACTGTTTGCTTAGAAATTCTAGGGACAGTAAGGAGGCCTGCGTCTTGTGACAGTAGCGTACGTGTAGGTATGTATGGCAGGACCAAATCGGAAAGATGGGTAGGAGCAAGCCCATGTAATGTTTTGTAGGTTAGCAGTAAAACCTTAATCACTCCTAGCCTTAACAGGAAGCTAGTGTAGATAGGCTAGCACTGGAGTAATATGATCACAGTTTTTGGTTCTAGTCAAGATTCTAGCAGCCGTGTTTAGCACTAACTGAAGTTTATTTAGTGCTTTATCCGGGTAGCCGGAAAGTAGAGCATTGCAGTAGTCTAATCTAGAAGTGACAAAAGCATGGATTAATTTTTCTGCATCATTTTTGGACAGAAACTTCCTGATTTTTGCAACGTTACAAAGATGGGAAAAATCTGTCCTGAAAATATTCTTGATATGTTCGTCAAAAGAGAGATCAGGGTCCAGAGTAATGCCGAGGTCCTTCACAGTTTTATTTGATTAATTGTCAGATCCAACAGAAGATCTCTTTGTTTCTTGGGACCTAGAACTAGCATCTCTGTTTTGTCCTAGTTTAAAAGTAAAACATTTGCCACCATCCACTTCCTTATGTCTGTAACACAGGCTTCCAGGGAGTGCAATTTTGGGGCTTCATGGGGTTTCATCGAAATGTACAGCTCTGTATTGTCCGCATAGCAGTGGAAGTTAACATTATGTTTCCGAATGACATCACAAAGAGGTAAAATATATATATAGTGAAAACAATAGTGGTCCTAAAATGGAACCTTGAACACCGAAATGTACAGTTGATTTGTCAGAAGACAAACCATCCACAGAGACAAACTGATATCTTTACTACAGATAAGATCTAAACCAGGCTAGAACTTGTCAGTGTAGACCAATTTGGGTTTCCAATCTCGCCAAAAGAATGTGGTGATCGATGGTATCAAATGCAGCACTAAGGTCTAGGAGCACGAGGACAGATGCAGAGCCTTGGTCTGACGCCATTAAAAGGTAAATTACCACTTTCACGAGTGCAGTCTCAGTGCTATGATGGGGTCTAAAACCAGACTGAAGCATTTTGTATACATTGTTTGTCTTCAGGAAGGCAGCTTTTAAAAAATGTTTTGAGAGGAATGGTAGATTCAATATAGGCCGATTCGTTTAAAAAAAATATTTTCTGGGTCAAGGTTAGGCTTTTTCAAGAGGCTTTATTACTGCCACTTTTAGTGAGTTTGGTACACATTCGGTGGATAGGGGGCTGTTTATTATGTTCAACATAGGAGGGCCAAGCACAGGAATCAGATCTTTCAGTAGTTTAGTTGGAATAGGGTCCAGTATGCAGCTTGACGGTTTAGAGGCCAAGACTATTTTCATCAATGTGTCAAGAGATTTAGTACTAAAACACTTGAGTGTCTCCCTTGATCCTAGGTCCTGGCAGTGTTGTGCAGACTCAGGACAACTGAGCTTTGGAGAAATACGCAGATTTGAAGAGGAGTCCGTAATTTGCTTCCTAATGATCATGATCTTTCGTTAAAGAAGTTTGTGATTTTATCACTGCTGAAGTGAAAGCCATCCTCTCTTGGGGAATGCTGCTTTTTAGTTAGCTTTGCGACAGTATCAAAAATGTATTTTGGATTGTTCTTATTCTCCTCAAGTTGAAAAATAGGATGATCGAGCAGCGGTGAGGGCTCTTCGATACTGCACGGTACTGTCTTTCCAAGCTAGTCGGAAGACTTCCAGTTTGGTGTAGCTCCATTTCCGTTCCAATTTTTTGGAAGCTTGCTTCAGAGCTCGGGTATTTTCTGTATACCAGGGAGCTAGTTTCTTATGACAAATGTTTTTTGTTTGTGTACCATTCAGAGGGTGAATGGGCAGGACACAATATTTAAGTGACTTTGAACAGGGTATGGTAGTAGGTGCCAGGTGCATCGGTTTGTGTCAAGAACTGCAACGCTGCTGGGTTTTTCACACTTAAGTTTCCCGTGTTTATCAAGAATGGTCCACTACCCATAGGACATCCAGCTAACTCCTTAAAAAAAAATCCTGACCAAAGTATCACATCTTCATCTAATCATCAAAAATACGTCTGTACTTATTTGTAACCAGATGGTCTTCTCACCAGATGGTCTTCTCAATCACAAAACCAGTTTCCAACCAGAAAATTGTCATTAAGATATCATGTGCCAAATTTTGCACACTGGGATGGGAATCTGATGGAGAGAGGGTAGGAGAAAGGTAGAGAGCGACTGTGTGAGGGAGTCAAATACACCTTTCAAACCAATACGTTTTTCCGCCAACTATTGCCGACTTTTCTTTATATCTGAAAGCTATTGCCGGCAACAAAGCCTGTACTTTTATTTCCGCCAACCGACCTAGTCATGATTGCGGTAAAGTTCTGCATACGGCTTAGTATGAACATAGCCTTGAATCTTATGGGAAATAAGAGTCAGTGCTGAAACTGCTGTGTTGTGGGCGGGCGTCCACACAGTCTGTCCTCTTTAACTCCCACCCTTCTAATGGGCTGATATATTGATCATTAGCCAGGAGAGCGATTGGGGGAGAGATGGATAGAGGGGTACAGTTAAATTTAAAGAGCTGAGAGAATGGAGAGATGCCATGAGATGGATACAGTTGAGAGAACCGAAAGAGGAAATGAAGAAAAGTGCTTCCTCACCTTTTGAAAGGTACTGTATACATGCTATAACAGACTGAAGTCCCGATTCACCAATAGCCCTATTTGTCATTTTAAAAACACTTCTCAAACAAATTGTGCCATTGTGTCAAAGGACTTCATGACAAGTAGCGCTAGTCAGTCAAATACTCCCTTTGTTTGTTGGGTGTTAGCTAATAGCTACTCAAGCCCAGTTTGAACTATAAACGAATTATACTTCCTCCAACCATATGAGCACTGGGTTGTGTTCATTAGGTCATGCAACGGAAAATGTTTTAAAACCAAATGCAATATTTCTTATTGGGCAAGTCCAGGTACTCCCTCCCTGTTTTGGTCTGTTTTCTTTCATTTGGTTAATAAACACAATCCAGGCATATAGAGTTGGCAACCGATGTTGAGGCAGTGTTGCCATGAGACTGTAACCATTAGCCTCTCCTCAAAATGTCTCTACATTTTGGCTACCACTCCCCACTCACCCCACCCACTTCACATTTCTTACAGCTTCGACGTTTATGCCGCCATTTTCTGCCCACTTTCCTCCATAGAAAATGTCTAAATGAGAATGACATGATCAAAACATGCAATTTAATTTGAGATTGTTATCAACAATGCATTTACAACTCATATAACATGTCAGTATGAATTGACAAGGCATTGATTATGACATCATTGGAAGTGGTCCCCTCAGTGTAAATTGGTAATGCATTTCTCCACTTTTCCAAAGCTCTTCAGCTATTACATGTGAAGTTGCTGTCATCTTATTTCAACACATTTGTGAATATTTGATTTCTGGCTATTTCTGGAATATTATTAGCCTGTGCTTGTCCATTTATCTAGCATGGTGTGTGTGCGTGTGTGTTTTACATTTAGTGACCTCTCCCTCAATCTTCATAGTACCAGAAAGAGCTCAAAAGTTTTCTTGATTTACTACCTTCCATTGTTTTTCTATGTGCTAGCACAGCGCATTGAGTGGTACCACAGAATTGAGAGAAAGAGAGGCTGGTTATGAAACTATGAAACCTCCTCCAGTAGGCGTGATGGTGGATCATCTGAAGTGTAAAAAAACGACTGAATTTCCTGTATGAGAAAGTCGCCTCTTACGCAGCATCAGAGACCGAACCGTTGGAGAAGTTGAACGCGCTATTTTGTAAAGGGGTAATAGTTTGGTTATTACACAGTCCATTTACCCTAGCCATATAATCATATAACTACTTCAGCGTTAACCTCTCAGGGAAGAACAAAACAGGCGGATATTTGAAGTACCTGCTTGACAGCTACAAGCGTTTTGCCTTTATAAGGATTTATCGTACTGGAGAGGAAGGGATCCGATTCTCATCATGTCCAGAGTCGCGGATCTGTCCAAAATTCGACAAGAGAGAATGAGAGAGATTAGTTTACGGGTGAGTAGATGTATTTTGAGGCTTACTATTACTGGCAAACTTCTGACAAGAAAAGTGAAATGCGCAACAAGCACGTTTTTCGAGAGCATCTGTACATACGACTAATACAACTTTAAACTTATACATGTCATTTTAGAATTGGAGACATTATCTTACATTTGGTTATAATAACGTTTAGATTGCGATCATCATTGCAGAAGCACGTAGGCAGTTTTTCAGGAAGTTTGCGCAATATGGAGATGCTTTATAAAAGCAACCGACGCGCTTTCCAATGATGTGCCTGTATGGTGAGAACTGGTCTGGGTACGCTGGAAACGTATACTGTTCATCACATTTTTCTGTTTGGTCATGATTCCCCAGGCGCCATTATTTTGCGCATCGGCACACAGAGTGTTACCACATACTGGAAAGCAAACATGGTCACTGGAAGTAACAGTTTCCATTTGGCCGTTTTTAGGATATATATAGCCTATCAGACACGACTAAAATAACTTATGTTGGAAGTTTTGCCATTTTTGTTTAGATGCTTCTTCCAATCAGAAAGATTACACTATCTGTACAGTATTTGTTCGTTTTTTCAGAAGTACATATGGATGTTATACACCATACATAGCAGGCTACAACAACAAACCAACAGTGCATCATGCTCTTATCATGCAAGTATGCAATATTAAAATATAACATGTTGTGTGTACCATTTTGCCTTCCTATCCTATTCGACTGATACAGCAGGTACTGATTCAATGAGTAATTCTGTTCTGGACAGCGCTGGTCTAGGGTTGCATGTGTGAATCTTTGATTTTATCGAGATCCTGTATGCAATATCAATATCGAATTATATATGTGTGTGTGTGTGCGCATGCTGGTTTCAGGGAGTGAGGACTGAATGTGTCCTTAGTTTTGTTAATGTAGTGATCTTGTGTGTAAGGGAGGACTACATGCATTTGTGCTCAGTGTGCGTTTGACTATAGCAACGGTTGCCATAGAAATGCCACTCTGTTGGTGTGATATCATCTGTTTTCTCAGGCACAGTAGATGGCAGAGAACCGTGGCTTGCCAGCGCCATATAAACATCACTTTCCTACATTGGGGTGTATGTGCGCACATGTATGCCTGTGTATTCCTTTTGCATATTTATTGAACATGAACATAGTATTGGGGTCAGTGCCACCAAATCTATTGGGCACTCATACACTACTACAAACTGGACAGTTAGAGGCTTTGCATGGTCAACTCAAATTCAGGACACACCTATGCTTCCAGTAATTTTGCTGGTATCCTCAGTTCAAATTACACATCGACTCCATTACACTAATCAGACCTGAGTTTAAATAGTATTTGTTTTCTCTTAAATACTTTTGAGTGTTTTACAGAGCCTGCTTGGAGTGCCATATGGGTGGGGTTTGCACTTTTGGGAGTATTCTTTTGGTTTCTTTGCACCAGGCAAGGTCAAGCAATTAAGTATTTGGGGGGGAAAACAAATACCATCTGAACCCAGGTCTGTTCCTAATAAAGGTTGAGAAACACTGCCCTAGTATATCAAAGTCAATATTTTTCCTGAAACGCTTATTACAACACCTGCTGTTGATGTTTTAAAGCCTTTACGGGCTCTTATTTGCTTTGATAGTCCCTAGCACTCCTACACCCTTGTAATTCAAACCCTGATAAAATAGTGACCAGTAAAAACCCCCATCATCACTATGTGATTCCGTATTTTATTATTTTAATTGGAATTGCTACCGGTATGTATGGTCGGTGGTTGTGTTGAACTTAACCAAATGAAATAGGAATACTTCCTACAGTACAGGTGGGAGGGAGCTATTGCAATCTATAGCACACAGGGGAAACTGTAGGCGGCAATGTGTTCAAACGAGAGGGCCGAGGGCGAAGGACAAAGCTCGAGAGTTAGAAATAAAGTGAGAGGGAAGTAGAGAGGGATGGATGGAGAAAGATGGTGCGTGTGTGCGAGACGGAGTATATGACTTCCCGTAGAGCGCAATGACATGGTGCGTTACAGAGCTGTGTGTCAGGTTGAAGGTATAAAGAAAATGTCACATCAGAACCTGATCCAGAGACAGCCACACTCTCTCACATACACACACACACACACACACTGGCCAATATTAGACTGACTCCTCGTTATCTTTTTGTCGTTCAGGGAGACTAAACTTAAATCCATCTCAGGCACTGCTTTGCCCCAGCATCCCTCCAGAGGAAAGAAACCAGGTTACAGGGCCACCTCAATCCACACAGCAATTACAGATCAGTCCTTAATCTGGAGGATAAGCACACACACACATGCACACACATATTTTATGTCACCGCACATACCATACACAGGATACATGGATATTCTAGGAAACGCACACATAGAGGTGTGAAACATACTTTGTGTGTTTATCAGTGAAGTAAACAGGTGGAAGAGTATAAAATGAATCGCCCCTATTATCCATTATCCCATGTCTTTCTCAGTGTTATGCTCCTGACACCTTTTAATGAGAGCACAAACTAACTTCAGCTAAAACAGCGTTTATAGGGAGGACAACTATAGCTGCCTGTCTCCATCACACACCATCTATTTTTTCACTCCCTGATGTATTGCTCACATTAGCACCTAAGCCAATTCTACAGCACTAGGCTATATATTGAGAGAAGAGGAGCATGCAAAAAGGGAGAGGGGAAGTGTGCTCTTGCCTCTGACGCATCAGAAATGACTCATTCTAAACTTCGTTGCTATAGTTCTTGTCGTTTTCCTGTAAAAATGTTAGAGGTAGAGGTTTCGAAGACCCGTTCCAGCATATCAAAATCTGAGGTGATGATGCTAAAATGTAAAGGTAGTATTGGTAAATGTTAACTTTTGAACATCACTATGCCGACTGCTGCTAATTTGAACGGGTCACTCTTGCAAAATACATTTATCTCATAAATAAAAAACTAAACTGTAGAAGTAGTCTCTGGATGAATTCAGAGCAGTGTTTCTCCAATCCTGTCCCCTCAACCCACATTTTTGTTCCGGCCAAGCCCTAACACACAATTCAACCTGATGTGACAAATAATCTACTCATTAAGTCTCGTTTTGTCAACCAGACAATTTATCAGGTGCGTTAGTGCTGTGTGGGCTATGAGATGGTGGGAAACACCATGACGGTCATTGTCTAGACATTTACCACTTGGAAATATTATTATTATGGAAAACTACAGAGAATTTGATTTGATAGAATGTTGTACAGTCATTCTGGCTACCGTGGGTTCCTTTTTTATTGTGATCGTCACAAGGCATCCTCCAAATTTCTTTTCAATAGCAACCTTCAAATGAGAAAAGAGACAAAAGGAAGAGAGAGTGGGAGGTAGTGAGTAAGAAGGTGGAGAAAAACCGTGAAAACGAAGACCCACGTCTATTGTTTCATTATAGGCCTATGTTGTGTAACATGCTGGAGTCATCTTTCTTTCTCTCTCTCATATTAACATCCTCTGCTGGTCATCGCTGTCAGAAAATTCTGACCGGTCTTGTAAATGCTCTTACTTTTACAGTGACATTTGGTTTTGAGACATACCCATACATACTGATCTAATACACAGGGAATCAAGTCTCGTGAGCTCCCTCTTTTGCCGCTGTTGACCTAGCAACAGCTCACCCTGCCCAATTTAGCCACAAAAGAGGAAGCCTTCCCTGTCTACTTCCTGTGCTGGATGACAACAGACAAAAGGCTCTGACCTGTCCACCTCATGTCAACTGTGCCATTGTATGTAATCAGTGCATTCTGCTTCTCTCCTCTTTTTAATTTCCTCCCAGAATAAGGAGAAAGAGCGCATGAGGGAGAGGGAGAAAGAGGCACGGGACAGGGAGGCGCGCTACAGCAACGGGCACCTCTTCACCTCCCTCACCGTGTCGGGGACCACCCTCTGTTCAGCATGCAACAAGAGCATCACTGCCAAGGAGGCCCTCAGCTGCCCCAGTGAGTACTACTAATGCTACTACTAATGCTAATGCTACTACCACTACTAATAAAACTACTACCACACACACACACACACACACACACACACACACACACACACACACACACACACACACACACACAGCACCCCTCTATAGTGTCCCTTAACTGACCAAGTAAGCCTTGCCTACCCACCACATCCTTCAGATACAGGCCTCAGCAAACCACAAAAGCACCTCTAAAGCATACCATACCCTGTACCTCTAAAACCCTAAGATGCTTTAAAATAATGCAGCATCATTTATCAGGACATACATTGTCACATCACTCTATAGTGGCAGAATATCGGGGCACTACCAAAGGGAACAATCTATACCATTCCTTTCCAACCAAATCAACCTGTTAACTCTGTTAAACCGGTTAACTCTCCAAACAAGCAACAGCACAGTAATAAACTACAATGTGACGATCAATTCAGTTAAAATAGTTTGATTATGGACCTTGATCTACATGCAGTCAGATAATGGGTGAGAGTTGGATATGGGGAGCTTCACACCTACTCAAAAACACCTCTCCACTGTCATCACAACTAAATTGGCCTAGAAGAGCTGCAGCCCAATGTGTTTTCATTACATTTGATTTAACTTACAATAGATTGTGCTGGAATACATTTGATTTGGGTCTTATGCTTAGTATTTCTTTTTGAAATATGTAAATTCTAGGAATACATTTTGCCACACAGTTCACACACAAATATACATATTAATTTACGCAAAACCTGCCAAGGTGTGTCAGTCATGCGCACAGGCAAAACATTTCACACACAAATATAGACACAGTCCTGCTCATGACACACACACACACACACACACACACTCCCTTTCCTGTTATGCTGTCAGCCGGTGTACCTCCCCTACTTCACTTTTTCTGCTGGGTAGCATTTCTTCATTGTCTTTCTCAACCAAACCTGATGCAGTTTTCCAGACAGAGAGGGTTGGTCACAGATAACAAACATACCCTGTGTAGTGTCAGGACTGCATTCCCCTGTTCAGATAATAGTCCTGGTGTTGTGTCAGAACTGTGCAACCTATGCTGGCCCTGCACCAAGCTCTTTTCTGATATCCCACATTAACGTAGCCAGGCGCTAACTCAGTTCTTTGCAGCTTCTTCTTATTTTGCGGGGGAGTTAGAGATCAAAGGTCACTCTTTTTGTTTTAGTCTTACAGCGTTGTTCTAATTCCTATTACTCAATTATGAAATATGGAAATGAGTTCCCGGTAACATTTAGGGGTTGGGAAGAATTTACTGAATACCATGGATGCTAGAACACTCACAACTTTGTTTGGCTTGATTTCACAGCACCAAATCAAACAGGTGAATATAAGTAATAGCAAAAACAGTCTTCACTCAAAATATTGTCTTAAAAGATCTCACAGGGAGTCATGATTGCCTTTTTTTCAGTGTGTAAGCCTACTAAGTAGGCTTTAAGTCCAGATTTAGGTCAGACAAGTGTTAAGGGTGGGCGGTGGAGGGGCTCGAGGGTTCCAAAACACCCCTGGTTCTCCTCCCCTCCGGCAGTTATCTAAACCCTTACTTCCTGTTCACAAACCCTGTACAGGAAGTCAAAGTTATTTGAAACAATGGCCACAAACAAGGCAGGGGGGAGAAAGAGAGGGAGATGCTCACCATATATTCAAAGTGTCTCCATATTCGATATGACATAAAATAGAAGAACAGAATGAGGGACAAAATATCCATATAGGGTAGGGGGGACATTGAGAGTGAGAGGAGAGAGAGAAAATAGTTGAGTGAGTCTCGTGTGTTTCTTTTTCTCACAGCTTGTAGTGTCACCATCCACAACCGCTGTCGAGACACGTTGCCCAACTGTGCCAAAATGAAACAGAGGGTAAGAGATGATAATACTGAGTAAATATATAATTTAAACATTAGACTGGTGCCTTTCCATGACACACAAAATTATGGGAATTGCACAAGAAATACACAATTAATTGTGTAATATATGGATATTTGCCTTTGATATGCTATCTGTATATTGCAACCTTATTCTACTACATATACAAGTATGTAATAATAAGTGCCGTGGTATATGATATTGAACTGTATTCTGTAACCACAGCAACAGAAGATGGCTCTCATGAGGAACAACTCAGCTCTGCAGAACGTAACCCTTCGTACCAAAAGTGAGGACATGCAAACACACAGACGTGCCCCACGTAGGCACACACGCTACAAATTTAGAATTCTTTATTACATACGCGAAGGAAAAATATTTTTTCACTATTGGACTAGAATGTAATAACAATGTCAGTTTTGCAATTGAGCAGGAGTTGCTATGGTTTCACTTTTAAACCCCTTAATTGCATCTGTGGAGACTCCTTTTCCACTTAGTTTTCCTTTTCCATTATTCCACTATATTTCTCTTCCCTCTTCTTCCTTCCCCTCTTCCTCCTACTCCTCCCCCCCCCCCCCTCCTCCTATATCTACTCCTTGTTAGCCCCCATGATGAGGGAACGCCCCAGCTCAGCCATCTACCACTCTGACAACCTCCGCCAATCCCTGCTGGGCTCGCGCCGTGGACGCTCCGGTCTTTCCCTCTCCAAGAGCGTTTCCACCAATAACATTACAGGGTGAGCCCCGCCACCTCCTGCTCATTGGCCAAAACAGAAAAAGAAGTGGGAGGGTACGAGAGAAACCTCAGGCAATCTTGTCATTGACATTAATAGTGACATCATGCCTATATGTCTGCCACATATACACTTTTCATAGTAGAAATGAAAGTCCCACACACTGTGTGTGTGTGTTACAGTGCATTTGGAAAGTATTCATACGCCTTCCCTCTTTCCACATTTTGTTGCGTTACAGCCTTATTCTAAAATTGATTATTTTTTCTCATCAATCTATACACAATTCTCCATGATGACAAAGCAAAAATAGGTTTTTAGAAATTTTTGCAAATGTTAAAAGTTAAAAAACATACCTTATTTACATAAGTATTCAGACCCTTTGCTATGAGACAAGAAATTGAGCTCCGGTGCATCCTATTTCCTTTGATCATCCTTGAGATGTTTCTACAACTTGATTGGAGCCCACCTGTGGTATATTCAATTGATTGGACATAATTTGGAAAGGCACACACCTGTCTATGTAAGGTCCCACAGTTGACAGTGTATGTCAGAGCAAAAACCAAGCCATGAGGTCGAAGGAATTGTCCGTAGAACTCCAAGACAGGATAGTGTCTAGGCACAGATCTGGGGAAGAGTACCAAAGAACACAGTGGCCTCCATCATTCTTAAATGGAAGAAGTTTGGAACCACCAAGACTCTTCTTAGAGCTGGCCACCCGGCCAAACTGAGCAAACGGGGGAGAAGGGGCTTGGTCAGGGAAGTGACCAAGAACCCGATGGTCACTCTGCCAGAGCTCCAGAGTTCCTCTGTGCAGATGGGAAAACCTTCCAGAAGGACAACCATCTCTGCCCCACTCCACCAATCAGGCCTTTGTGGAAGCCACTCCTTAGTGAAAGGCACATGACAGCCAAGACACAATGCAGGAGTGGCTTCGGGACAAGTCTCTGAATGTCCCAGCCAGAGCCCGAACGTCTCTGGAGAAACCTGAAAATAGCTGTGCAGCGACGCTCCCCATCCAACCTGACAGAGTTTGAGAGGATCTGCAAAAACGAATGGGAGAAACTCCCCAAATACAGGTGTGCCAAGCTTGTAGCGTCATATGCAAGAAGACTTGAGGCTATAATCGCTGGCAAAGGTGCTTCAACAAAGTACTGAGTAAAGGGTCTGAATACTTATATAAATGTTATATTTGAGTTATTTTTTTAAATACACATTTGCAAAATAATCTAAACTGTCATTGTGAGGTGTTGTGTGTAGATTGATGAGGGGGGAAACAAATTTTATCAATTTTAGAATAAGGCTTTAACGTAACAAAATGTGGAAAAAGTCAAGGGGTCGGAATACTTTCTGTGTGTGTGTGTGTGGTGTTTTATCAGTTTTGGTTTGATCTTACAAGGTTCAGACATGTATAATAACTGTCAGCAGTTGGTGATAGAGGAGCAGTGGCAGATTCCAGTCTACTGAATGTGTGAACTAACATGTTTATCTACACATGGCATATGCCTCATCTGTATGTGTGTGTGTGTGTGTCTCAGGACATAAGCATGAACGGTAATATTCACAGTGGCTCGTACATTGGTGCGTTTTGTGATTTTGTACCATTGTAATCATGTGTGTCTCTGTGTATCCCAATGCATGGATGGGTGTGCGCGCGTGTGTTTCGTCTCTGCTTGTCCTTTGTGTGATTTGTATCTGTATCACCGTTTTTGTCTTGTTTTTTCTGTGTGCTCATACATATTTATGTTGATGGTTTCTGTGTGTGTATACTGTACCTGCATGTGTATATTATACATGTTTCTTGGTGCATGTGTATATATATATGTGTGTTTTTGTCCGTGTGTGTGTGTGTCCTCGTCCATGCCTCTACATAGGAACCTGAATGATGACTCTCCCTTGGGGCTGCGCAGGATCCTGTCCCAGTCCACAGACTCGCTCAACTTCAGGAACAGAGCCATGTCCATGGAGTCGCTCAACGATGAGGGTAAGACACAGTGACGTGGTTGTGCCTTCCTGGGATTGAATGTGGGACATTTGTGCTCTGTATTTGCTATTGATCTTAAGTCTAGGCGCACAGATTGTGTAGCTTATGCAAGTCTTTGTGTCTGGGACAAGGTTGCATCTGTTACGTAGGGAAAACCTCAGGGATTCGGGATAAGAACCTAAAAGGGATATTGGCAACTGTCATGTCCTTGTCTACCTTGAAAGTGATAATAAAAAATGATAGATTGTCCGGAGCAACTTTAGAACTGTGAACATTTGAGGCATTGATGGTCTGTTTTTGTCCGTTTGTTGTTTACGCTGGATGAATGTTTTCCTCTCTCAGGGGAAGAGTACTACACCTCCATGCTGGAAGAAATGGAGATTGAGGGGCGGGATTTTGAGGCGGACTCATGGAGCATGGCGGTGGACTCGGGCTACCTGCAGACGCATCGCAAAGACATCATCAAGCGGCAGGACGTCATCTATGGTGAGAGCAGTGACATGCACTTGAACCTCTTTCCCTTTGTGGTGAAAAGGCCATGGGCTGGGCAATGAAAAAGTGGCTACTGGAGGGTGCTACTTCTTTCAGATCATGGCCACAATCCACTACTGTTGTGCCCTTGAGCAAGGTACCTAACACCGACATAGCTCCAGGGGTGCAGCTGACCCTGTGCGTCCTCCCAAATTGTCATGTGTGTTCTACGTGTTTCTGGCAGGTTATGAACAGAGCAAAATATGAATGTTCTTTCACCAGATGTTACATGTTACATGATCGACTCTTTCTTTGCGTTTCTGTCTTCCTCAGAGTTGATCCAGACAGAGCTGCACCATGTGCGGACGCTGCGCATCATGGAGAGGGTGTTCCGCCAGGGCATGCTGGAGGAGGTGCAGCTTGAGCCGGGCGTGGTGCACGCCATCTTCCCCTGCCTAGACCGTCTCACCGCCATACATGCCCGCTTCCTGGCACAGCTGCTCACCCGGCGCAACCACAGCCTACAGCCTGGCAGCACCTACAACTTCACTATCCATCAGCTGGGAGATGTGCTACTGGAACAGGTAGGATGACATGGAAATTATACCCACTGCCTTATGTAACTGACTTGCCTAGTTAAATAAAGGTTAAGTAAAAATACAAATAATTACAAAATAAAATATGTGATCTATACATTTCCCATCCTTGTGGATCATTCATTCTTTTCAAATTCTGAGAAACTCTGGCCTTTATTGTCATACGTAATCTTAACTACACTGTACAAACAGAGGAGTATGGTCCTCCCCTGGTTCCTCTCGAGGTTTCTTCCTTCTAGGGAGTTTATCTTAGCCACTCTGCTTTTGATTGGTCTTTGGGGTCTAGGCCAGGGTGCTTTATGTTGATTTGATTTGATTTGATTGATTGACGGATTGTTTCTCTCAGTTCTCGGGCCAGTGTGCTGACGAGATGAGGAAGACCTACGCTGAGTTCTGCAGCCGCCACCTGAAGGCTGTCAAGCTGTACAAGGAGCTGCTGGCCAGAGACAAGAGGTTCCAGTACTTCATACGGGTAAGACCGAGGGAGAGAGAGAGAAAAACAAGATGTGACTTTATGACATTTTTTACTTCTGAAACTTTTTGGGAATGTTTTGGCAATATTCACAGAATGTATTTCATGTCAATAAAAACATTGAATTGAGATGGGGATAGAGTGAACAACTGAGACCAGGGAGAGCTTTTGTGTTTATGTAAAAAAAAAAAAATAGAAACCCACAAATTTTGTCACCACTGCTGAAGTCTTACTTGTGATGATCATGCTATTTGGTAGTTTCATATTCCTTAGCAGAGAGAAAGAATGAGAGAGGGGGCACAGAGAAAGAACAATAGGCCAATGGAAATGTTCGTGTGCATGTACTTTTTCTATTGTAAATGGTATGTTTTATCTTTCATTTAGATTTAAAGCTCTTCAAGCTAGTTTTGAGGGTGTATCATTCATATCAATTGATATCTCCAGAATTCCGGTGAAAAAAATGATTTGCTCTTGATTGCATTACAAAACACAAATATTTGTTGTTTTCCATCGATCCTTCTGTTTGCTGCTTTTCCTGTTTTTCCTCACCTGTTTTTGTCTTGTTCATATTCATGTCTTCCTTTCTCCTGCTGTTTCACTCTTCTTTCCCTCTCACTCTCTCGTGCTCTCTTTCACACTAACTCGATCTTTCTCTATCACTTTCTCTCCCTTCTGTCTCATCTTTAATCTCTCTTTTCCGCTCTCTATTCAGCGGGTGTGTCGGGGTCACCTGTTGCGTCGCCATGGCGTCCAGGAGTGCATCCTGTTGGTCACTCAGCGCATCACCAAGTACCCCGTACTCATCCAGCGTATCCTTGACAACACCAAGGGTGAGAACAAGACCCCGTGAATAAAGCAAATGGAACCAGGGGCGAGGGTGATAAGTCATGCTCACATTAGAATAAAATATATTGTTGGGGGAAGCTAAATATAACGTGGGGTATCAAAAATGTAGCCAAACTATGCCAGCTTTTTATATCATGAGACGAGGTTCCTCAGAACTAACTAAAAGCACAGGGTCTTTAAAGGCAATGACTGAGCATGGTTAAAAACAGCACTACTAATAATGTCTAACCCCCTTATAACCCTCTCTCTTTCTCGCTCCCTTAACCAGACAATGAAGAGGAGGCCTCCTGTCTGACCCAGTCTCTGACTCAGATCAGGGAGCTACTTACCTCAGTGGACCACCAGGTGCTTTACTCCTCTATTAATCCATTTATAGTTTGATTTACTCAGGTTATTACTGAGATCAATTCTGACATTAACTAACACCTCTTAGTCAGATTAAAATAAAGGACGCCATTTTGACTTTCCACACTATCTATAAACCTGTCCTTTTACTATGTCCATGAGAAAGTGGCAATTACACAGTGCAGAAAATACATTGCACACTGACACTATTGTGAACCAGTTTTGTGTTCATTAGGGCAGGGGTTCCCAAACTTTTTCACTTGGGGGGGGGCGCGCCTTCCAGCATTGGGGAACATCCTGCACCACGTCTATTTCTATGGGCACAAGCACTGTTCATGACACAAACTGTTCATACCCCTCTTGTTGGTGAGGAGAATTTTGCAGGTTTAAAGCTTATTTCCAGCAATTCTACACATTTTGTCATGGGGTGCAAAGAAAAGTGTTAAGATTTCCCTTCACTGGAACTAAGGGGCCTAGCCCAAAACCATGAAAAACATCCCCAGACCATTATTCCTCCTCCACCAAACTTTATAGTTTGCACTATGCATTGGGGCAGGTAGCATTCTCCTGGCATCCGCCAAACCCAGATTCGCCCTTCGGACTGTCAGATGGTGAAGCGCGATTAATCAATCCAGAGAACGCGTTTCCACTGCTCCAGAGTCCAATGGCGGTGAGCTTTACACCACTCCAGCCAACACTTGGCATTGCACATGGTGATCTTAGGCTTGTGTGCGGCTGCTCGGCTATGGAAACCCATTTCATGAAGCTTGCACAGAACAGTTCTTGTGCTGACGTTATACAGAACTCGGCTGTCCCGTTCTGTGAGCTTGTGTGGCCTACCACTTTGCGGCTGAGCCGTTGTTGCTCCTAGATATTTCCACTTCAAAATAACAGCACTTACAGTTGACCAGGACAGCTGTAGCAGGGCAGAAATTTGACAAACTGACATGTTGAGAATGTGGCATCCTATGACGGTGCCACGTTGACAGTCACTAAGATCTTCAGTAAGGCTATTCTACTTCCAATGTTTGTCTATGGAGATTGCATGGCGGTGTGCTCTATTTTATACACTTTGCTGTCAGCAACAGGTGTGGCTGAAATAGCTGAAACAATTAATTTGATGGGGTGGCCACATACTTTTATGTATATATAGTGTATATTATTACATTTTTTGGAGGGAGGGACCCCCACACCCCCCCTGCCGACCCCTCGCACCCGCCACAGTTTGGGAACCACTGCATTAGGGCATGTAAATGGATGATTCTCATTGGACAGGTCCAGGTAGTCCCGCCCTGTTTCAGTCCATTTGCTTTCATTCAGTGCCTAATGATCATGACCCTGCTGTCCAGGTGATGGAGCTTGAGCGGACCCAGAGACTGCAGGAGATCCGGGCCAGGCTGGACCCTCGCGCCGAGGCCAAGGTGAGGGACGGTGGCCTGTTCAGAGGAGGAGAGTTGCTCCGCAGGAGACTCATCCATGAGGGAATGCTGCTCTGGAAAACCCCTGGGTCCAGGCTCAAAGGTGTGTGTGTGTGTGTTGAAGGGTTTGTGTGTGTGTGTCTGTATGTGTGGCTGAGGACAGGCTATTTGTAATGGCTTGAGTGGAATGGATGTATTAACAGTATCAAACACATGGAAACCAGCCTCCACTAGCTTAATTTGTCACAGAAGTTTGTAGGTGATGGAACTATCCCCAAAACATGTTGTTTAACCATGTTTTAAAGGAGGTTTTTATTTTGTGTGCGTGTGCATGCGTGTGTGTTTAGATGTGCAGGTCCTGCTGATGACAGACATCCTAGTGTTCCTACAGGAGAAAGACCAGAGGTTCATCTTTCCTTGCCTAGTAAGTACAAACACACACGCTTACACTCTCTCTCTCACTCTCACTCACACAATGACAAACAAAAAACACTTGTGTGTGTATATAGACTTGTTTTGTCACAATTTAATATACCGTATGGGGAAGTCAGGGAATATAGCAGCTCTCCTTCTTTCTCTCCTCTCTCCCTCTCCCTCTTTGCAGGACAAGTCTCCGGTCCTCTCCCTGCAGAACCTCATGATTAGGGAGATAGCCAATCAGGAGCGAGGGCTCTTCCTCATCAGTGACTCCTCTCCTCCGGAGATGTATGAGGTCCATGCTGCCTCGAAAGATGACAAGAACACCTGGATACGCCTCATACAACACACTGTCAGAAGGTACAGACAGACAGACACACACACACACACACACACACACACACACACACACACACACACACACACACACACACACACACACACACCACTCATACACTCAAAAATTTTTTTTGTCTCTGCAGTTGTCCTTCCAGGGAAGAGTTCCCACTCATAGAGACTGAAGACAAGGCCCTTCTGAGACGACTGAAAGGTCAGCAATGAACACACACTCATACAGATCAATATGTAATGTAGAGATGGCAAGATTGCGCGGACAGACAAGGCAGCCCTATTTCTAGATCCAACTTTGCACTATTTCGTTTTTTGTATTATTTCTTATTTTATTTGCTCAGAACATTTATGGTAAATTTTCCTATAACCGACAAGAACTTCTGGACCCCAAATTTGACTTCCCAGACCTGAACCCTTTGTTTGGGTTACACAAAGCAGCCCCATTCATCCCGGGTGATTTACCAAAAAGATGCCGCCGAAGGAGAGCTAGGGGAGCTGTCGTTCTAGTCAGTCTCCGTAGAAGGGCAAACCACCCACTGCTTCCGAGTATATTACTTGCTAATATACAGTCTCTGGACAATAAGGTAGATGAGCTCAGGGTGAGGTTCTCCTTCCAGAGGGACACAAGAGATTGTAACATAATTTGTCTTACAGAGACATGGCTATCCCCAGCTACACCTTCTCCGTTCACACAGTCTGTTTGCTTCTCCGTATATCGCGCGGACAGGAAGAAAGAACTCTCCGGGAAAAGCAAAGGTGGACGTGTATGTTTCATGATTAATAACTCATGCTGTGATTGTGGCCACGTATAAAAAATGAAAACCTTTTGCTCTCCCCATCTGGAATACCTCTCCATCAAATGTCGGTTTTTGTCATGGCCGTTTATATCCCCCCTCAAGCCGACACCACGGTGGCACTCAAGGAGCTATACAGGACTTTGAGCAAGCTGGAAACCACATATCCTGAGGCCGCATTTATTGTAGCTGGGAAATTCAACAAAGGAAATCTGAAGAAAATTCTCCCGTGGTAGGCCTGATTACCAAAAATGATGAGACAGCCTACAGGGAGGAGTCTAGAGCCCTGGCGGAGTGGTCCCAGGAAAATAACCTCTCCCTCAACGTAAAAAAACCCCCAGAAGGAGCTGAATGTGGACTACAGGAGACCGAAGAGAGAGCACACCCACATCCACATTGACAGGGCCGCATTAGAGAGGGCCAAAAGCGTCAAGTTCCTTGGCGTGAACATCACTGATGACCTGAAATGGTCCAACCACACCTGCACCTTGGTAAAGGCATTGTCGCGCCTCTTCAACCTCAGGAGGCTGAAGAAATTCAGCATGGCCCCCAAGACCCTCACAAACTTCTACAGATGCACCATTGAGAGCATTCTGTTGGGCTGCATCACCGCCTAGTACGGCAATTGCACCTCCCTCAACCGCATAGCTCTCCAGAGGGTGGTGCAGTGCACCCAACGCATTACAGGGGGCACGCTGCCTGCCCTCCAGGACATTTACAGCACTCCATGTCAAAGGAAGTCCAAGAAGATCATCAAGGACCTCCGCCAACCGAGTCACGGTCTGTTCACCATCTTGCATACAGACAGTACATGAGCATCAAAGCCGGGACCGAGAGACTGAAAAACAGCTATCTCCAGGCCATCCGACTGTTGAACAGCCATCACTAGCCGTCTACCTGCCATACTTCACCTTGAGACTTATGCACCATGTGTATAGTCATTGATCGCTGGTCACATCATATTCTGTTGTTTACTCACTGTGTACTCACCACATTAATATTCTGGATCATGTCTTGATTTTTGATTGTCTCACAAATACAATAAAAACATTCTACTGCACTGTTGGAGCTAGTAACTTAACCAATTTGCTGCACCTGCTATAACGCCTGCAAATCTTTGTATGCGGCCAATAAACTTTGATGTGCTTATACCTACGTAAAATCTAAAGTGTTTGTACATAGGAACTCCATATTTCACTTCTTCTCTACACTATCCTCGCTCTCTTCCTTTCTACCTCCATCGTTCTCTTTATCAATCCCTTTGACCAAATCCATCCCTTCCTTTTTCTCTCTCCACCTCTCCCTTTCAATCTCTATCTCTCTCTCTCTCCTTTCCTCTTCGTTCCCCACCCCACATCTTTCCCTCTCTACATGGGGCTTACAGTACAATGTGCAGTTCTCGCTCTGTGTGTAGGAGGATAAGTGTGAAGCCTGACTCCTACTCAGGCCCAGTGGAGGATCTCATCAAACTCAGTCTATACATCACAGCCTTTCTCTCTCTCATTTTCACTCTTGCTCTCTCTTGGTCACTCTCTCTCTGACTACAATCTTTCTTGCTCACTTGTACTCCTGCACTTCCCTCTCTCCCTTCCCCTTCTCTCGCTATCTCTCACAATCTCTTATAGCTGACATCCAACTGAACAATGTGTGAATATGATTGCCCCCTACTTTTAAGTCGAGGTCTTGAGGACCATCATGTCAGGTTTTCCCTCTCTCCCCTCCCTCTTTCTCCCTTTCCTTCCCTCTTTCTCTTTCTCTTTTTCTCTCTACTCCACCTATTTCCACCCCCCCGCCCCCATCCCTTCCATCTTCCTTTCTCTACCTTCATCTCTCCTTCCAGCGGACATCCAGCAGAAGGACCGGGAGGTGCTGGAGCTGCTCCAGGAGCGAGTCACCCTGTTCTCGGACCTGGCCGAGGTGACAGGGGGCCAGGAGATCATGCTGCCGGGGGGCCCCAACTCCCGGAACCTGTTCCGGGCTGACATGCCCCAGGTGCCGCTTGGCGAGAGACTGCTCACGGATGCCATCGCAGAGGGTGAGGGGTTGGTGGTGGGGGAGAAAAAGTGAAGAAGATAGGTAGGGTAATAGACAGAAGGATGGAGAGCAAGTTTCTCAGTTTCAAGAAAATCAGCACGAAAGCTTAATGGAATTATAATGAATTTAAGTGTTGCTATGACAGCTGTCAAAAATAGTCAATTATTGTCAGCATGGTGTGCTTCTTCATGCAATGGCATCAGTTGGAGCATGTCCATGCCACAACGAAAGCTTGTGAGTGCATTGCTGATGTTGTTTTTTTCTTGAGATATATAAGGTCTGTTCTCTGTGATTACATTTTGTGCTCATAATGGGCTCTTAGCATTGCCATCTCTTCCTTTCTCCTGTCTCACCGTTCCACTACAGTTTCATTGGGTGGGGGCGCGGGCACCTGTTTAGTGCGCACTGTTTTGGCTTTTTTGACGTCTGAGGTGTAGTTTCAGACAGAGGCTCAGAATCAGAAGAATCTCATCAGAGATGTCATGGTTAATTTCTTCCCCACCATCTGAGTCGTTTTCATTTGGATTTTGTAGCAACGCTAACGCAGCATGTGCATCCATTCGTCTTGGTCTTCTTGCCGTTGTAAATTCTGCACGCTCTCACTGTGTATGTACTCCAAGTTGGCCAGAGTAGACTGATAAAACTGCCTGGATTTGGTGGACTGATATATGGTAAGTACCATTATGAGATTATAACTAGAATATATTAATACAATAGCATGGCAAGCCCTGTTCTTCATTCACAATTGGTGATTACATAATTATGCATCGTTCTTCCTCTCTCTCGTCAACTCACCCATTCTCCCCCTTTCTCCCCCATCATACTTTACTTCATTTATTTAATCTGTTATGTGTGTGAAATTAGTTTATCAACTGGGCACGGCACCTTCATGTCGGAAGAAGGAGCGGAGCAGGCCCTACTGTCGGTAGGAGTGGCGGCATTGGGGGAACACCATTCAAAAAATGACATTCCCCTTCTAAAACTGGTCATAACTCCAGTTCTGTTTGTGATATTAGATTCTAACAACCACAGTGTATTATATAGACTTATTTAGGAAAAGTCAAGGACGGAATGGGGCATGACTTTAAGAATAAATTAATTAATGAGCAGTTCAAATGACTGCTTTAACGGTTCTAGTGTTAACTGACTTCAACGATACTTCAAAGTTGCCATGTTCTCGGTTGTACTTGGCAATCAACTGTTGCTATTACTTTCCTCATTATTCATCGGATGCATGTGCAATGTGTTGGCACAAAATAGCTGCCAGGTGGTGGCTCAGTTGCCAAACATACCATACATTTCAGATGACTGACTTCAAAGTTCCCTCCATAGAAGGCCATTGGTTGGCTTACATTACGGATTTACTTTACTTGGACCCGTCAAACAGACATTTGAATTGTGTACTGTCTGTACAATTTTAGATAAGTTTAATTGTCCTCTGAGAAGGAAATTATTTTTCAAAGCCTTGTACATTGCCTTCAGAAAGTATTCATACTTAGACTTAGTCCACATTGTGTTGTTAAAGCCTGCATTTAAAATGGATTACATATTTGTTTTTACCACCCATCTATACACAATACCCCATAATGAAAGTGATTTTTTTGAACATTTATTGAAAATGAAAGAGAAATCTCATTATCATAAGTATTAACACCCCTGAATCAATACTTTATAATAGCAACTTAGGCAGTGATTACAGCTGTGAGTCTTTCTGGGTAAGTCTCTAAGAGCTTTCCACACCTGGATTGTGCAACATTTTATTTAAAAAAAAAAAAAATTTACCCACTTTTTCCCCCAATTTTCGCGGTATCCAATTGCTAGTAATTACTATCTTGTCTTATTGCTACAACTCCCGTACGGGCTCGGGAGAGACGAAGGTCGAAAGCCATGCGTCCTCCGAAACACAACCCAACCAAGCTGCACTGCTTCTTAACACAGTGCGCCTCCAACCCGGAAGCCAGCCGCACCAATGTGTCGGAGGAAACACCGTGCACCCGGCTCCCTTGGTTAGCGCGCACTGCGCCCGGCCCGCCACAGGAGTCGCTGGTGCGCGATGAGACAAGGATATCCCTACCGGCCAAACCCTCCCTAACCCGGACGACGCTAGGCCAATTGTGCGTCGCCCCACGGACCTCCCGGTCGCGGCCGGCTGCGACAGAGCCTGGGCGCGAACCCAGAGTCTCTGGTGGCGCAGCTAGCGCTGCGATGCAGTGCCCTAGACCACTGCGCCACCCGGAGGCGGATTGTGCAACATTTGCACATGATTTTTTTATTTTATTCTTCAAGCTCTGTCATTGCTAGACAACCAGTAGATTTAAGTCAAAACTGTATCTCAGCCATATCAGGAATATTCACTGTCTTCTTGGTAGGCATCTCCAATGTAGATTTGGCCTTGTGTTTTAGGTTATTGTCTTTCTGAAAAGGTGAATTCATCTCCCAGTGTCTGGTGGAAAGGAAGACTGAACCAGGTTTTCCTCTAGGACTTTTCCTTTGCTTAGCTCCATTTAGTTAATTTCTTTATCCTGAAAATCACCCCAGTCCTTAACGATTACAAGCATACCCATAACATGATACAGCCACCCACGCTGCTTGGAAATATGGAGAGTGGTACTCCATAATGTATTGGATTTGCACCAAACATAACATGTTGTATTCAACACAAAAAGTGAATTGCTTTGCCACATTTTTTACAGTATTACTTTGATGCCTTGTTGCAAATAGGATGCACGGTTTTGGAATATGTTTTATTCTGTACAGGCTTCCTTTTCACTCTGTCAATTAGGTTAGTATTGTGGAGTAACTACAATGTTGATCCATCCTCAGTTGTCTTGGCCATAAGGGAAGGGAAAGGGTATACCTAGTCAGCTGCACAACTGAATGCATTCAACTGAAATGTGTCTCCCACATGCCTTAATCAACGGGTGTCTTAATAGACGTCCACGTCATCGTGGGATTTGAACCAGCAGCCTTTCGGTTACTGGCCCAAAGCTCTTATCTGCTAGGCTACCTGCTGCCCCTCTGTAACTGTTTTAGTCACCATTGGCCTCATTGGGAAATCCCTGAGCAGTTTCCTTCCTCTCTGGCAACTGAGGTAGGAAGGACCGCCTGCATCTTTGTAGTGACTGACTGTATTGATACACCATCTAAAGTGTAATTAATAACGTCACCATGCTCAAATGGATATTCAATGTATGCCTTTTTTTCTACCAATAGAAACCTTCTACCTTTGCAAGGCAAAGAAGGGCATCTTCCTGGTATTTGTGGTTGAATCTGTGTTTGAAATTCACTGCTCGACTGAGGGACTTTACAGATAATTGTATGTGTGGGGTACAGAGATGAGGTCATTCAAATATCATGTAAAACATAATTCCACTTTGACATTATTGTGTGTAGGCCATTGACAACAAATCTAAATGTAATCCATTTTAAATACAGGGGTGTGAATACTTTCTGAAGTCACTGTGGCTACATTTACACAAACAGCAAACCGTTAACTCGTCATCACCCAAACATTGATTGACATGTACAGTTGTCCAGTTTCCACCCTACACACAGTAGTCCTCAGTGTGGGTATCATGTGTATGTTTATGAATTTGAAGTGGCTGTCAACCCCTAGGCTAATGTTTCTCTCATGGAATGTCATTCCTTGAGCACTATATCATAGAAGGTTCTATATGCATTTGAAATGTTATTGGGTGCTTTCTCTTTATTTAGAGTGTGGCTTTAATAAGGTACATTTTGTTTTAGCTTGCCCGCCCATATGGAAAAGAATCATAAACATCTAATCTTGTATGGCAGAAGAAAGTAATTTGTACAAAAAATCTAAGTATCTGGTAAGATTTTGATATGTTTTGCATTATGTTAGTGGTTCTCAAACCTCTGCCCGGGGATCCGGGCAGATCTATTCCAGAGCTAGCACACCAGATTCAACTTGTCACTGATCATCAAGCCCTTGAATAGATGAATCAGGTGAGCTAGTTTAGAGCTACAACAAAATTGGGAAACATGAGCAACAACGATTATTATAAGAAAAGTGTATGTTCTAACCGTTATTGTAGGTTTCACATTGTTTTTATAAGACAATATATAAAAAATCATGATAATTACAATCAGAACATTTTTATATACGAGTTTCCATGGTTAAACAAGCAATAGGCTGGGCAGCACCTGCTACTGGACAGTTGATTTACCTACAGCTATCCCTTTGGTCCCCCATCCAGGGTTCTAACCAAGCCCTGCTTAGTTTTTATATTTGTCACTGAATACTACCATGTGCTATCAAGATAATCTTAACAGATACTTATTAGATTACTTATTAGATTTTTGTACAAATACTCTTCTTCTGCCATACAAGATTCTTGTTTACATTTTCATGATTCTTTTTGTATTAATCTTGTTTGTGTATTTGCTGCCATGTGTATTACTTTGTTAGATTCTTCCATATCTTGTCCATGTGTGGCAGAGATGTGACTTTAGGCCCAATGGAATGGTCTAAAATGTGAACTCGACCCACCCTGTCACAGGTGAGCTGAAATGAACGCACCATACATTTTGTTAAGCCGCTGATGCTGTATTGTCTCAATTTGTGTCTCCCAGTGGATAGGCTGAGTGAGCTACTGCTGGGCTCCACCTTTGCAGTGCCTCTGCCCTGCAGTTTCAACGGTCACCCGAACCACACGGGAACACTAGTGATCAGTGAGTTACTCCTCTGTGCCATTAATTGACAAGGCTTATAGTAGTCTAGTCTCCATAGCACTGTGAGCAATGACCATTGATGACCGTTGTTTGTTTGTAGATGGCCAGGAGGTGGTTCTCAACGGAATGCACGGGTGCCCAGCAGCAAAGGTAAAGGTCTGAATAATAATGATTATATTATAATAATAATAATAGCATGGTCATTTAGTGTGGTCTACCAGGCTTAGAACCAAGGTATCCCATGTGCCACAATAATGTTTTAGCTCGCTGAGCTAAAGCCAAGTCCTTAGCTCGGGACGCTAACATAATTCTTCAGGTCCCAGGCAAGATTACTCATTGTGAGCATGGTTCACATGTGGGAATCAAATCAATGTGTAGACTAACAGTGAAATGCTTACTTATGGGCCCTTCCCAAAAATGCGGAGAGAAAAAAGCTAAATAGTAGAAAAATAATAACACGAGGAATAAATACACAATGAGTAACAATGACTTGGCTATATACACAGGGTACCAGTACCAAGTCGATGTGCAGGGTTACGAGGTAATTGAGGTAGATATGTACATCTAGGTAGGGATAGTAACTAGGCAACAGGATAGATAATAAACAGTAACAGCAGTGTATGTGATGAGTCAAAAGAGGTCAATGCAGATAGTCTGGGAAGCTATTGGTTAACTAATTAACTAACTATTTAGCAGTCGTATGGCTTAGGGGTAGAAGCTGTTCAGGGTCCTGTTAGTTCCAGACTTGGTGCATCGGTAGCAGAGAACATTGCCTTGCGGTAGCAGAGAACAGTCTATGACATGGGTGGCTGGAGTCTTTGAAAAAGTTTTGGGCCTTGCTCTGACACCGCCTGGTATAGATGTTCTGGATGGCAGGGAGCTCGGCCCTACGCACTACCCTCTGTAGCGCCTTGCGTTCGGATGCCAATCAGTTGCCATACCAAGCAGTGAAGCATCCAGTCAAGCTCTCAAAGGTGCAGCTGTAGAACTTTTTGAGGGCCCATGCCACGTCTTTTCAGCCTCCTGAGGGGAAGAGGCATTGTCATGCCCTCTTCACTACTGTGTTGGTGTTTGTGAGCCTTGATAATTCCTTAGTGATGTGGACCCCGAGGAACTTGAAGCTCTAGACCTGCTCCACTACAGCCCTTGTCGATGGGGGTGGGATCGCCCCTCCATTTCCTGTAGTCCACGATCAGCTCCTTTTGTCTTGCTGACGTTGAGGGAGAGGTTGTTGTCATGGAACCACACTGCAAGGGCTCTGACCTCCCTATTGGCTATCTCATTGTCGTCTGTGATCAGGCCTATCACCGTCGTGTCGTCGGCAAACTTAATGATGATGTTGGAGTCGTGTGGCCATGCAGTCGTGGCTGAACAGGGAGTACAGGAGGGGACTAAGCATGCACACCAGACGGGCCCCGTGTTGAGGGTCAGCGTGGCGCATGTGTTGTTGCTTACCCTCACCACCTGGGGACATCCCGTCAGGAAGTCCAGGATCCAGTTGCAGAGGGAGGTGTTTAATCGCAGCGTCCTTAGCTTGTAGGGCACTATGGTGTTGAACGCTGAGCTGTAGTTAATGAACAGAATTCTCATGTAGGTGTTCCTTTTGTCCAGGTGGGGGAGGGCAATAGAGATTGCGTCATCTTTGGATCTGTTGGGGCGGTGTGTGAATCGAAGTAATGGTGTTGATGTGAGCCATGACCAGCCTTTCAAAGCATTTCATGGCTACAGATGTGAGTGCTACGGGGCAATAGGGGCGGCAGCGTAGCCTAGTGGTTAGAGCGTTGGACTAGTAACCGAAAGGTTGCAAGATCGAATCCCCAAGCTGGCACAAACCTGTCGTTCTGCCCCTGAACAAGGCAGTTAACCCACTGTTCCTAGGCCGTCATTGAAAATAAGAATTTGTTCTTAACTGACTTGCCTAGTTAAATAAAGGTTAAATAAATAAATCAAATTGTCATTTAGACAGGTTACATTGGCGTTCTTAGGCAGAGGGATTATGGTGGTCTGCTTGAAACATATTCAAAAAGTTTAGTCCGAAGTTTTGTTTGAATCTTTGCGATGCGCAGTTGTCATCATGAGCTGTTTGAATGAACATTTCTAAAGGCTTTCCTAAAAAACCTTCCCAATGAAATGTTGACTGCAAAGTAGGCCTACCTGGCAGAATGATATCATGAGGATTTGTACCAATCACGGGGAATTTATTTTTCAAACTCTGCCATCACATGAATCCAATACTGTACATTGTATAGTACAAAAAACCCACTAGCCAAACACATTGGTCTCTAGATGTGAAATTTAATTAAAGAGCAACTGCACTCTCCAAATATATATTTTTTTTTTTATTGTTCCCAGACATCAAAAGTGGTCTCCTGGTGTGGTATAAGCATTTTATGTGGACTTAGAACATCAAATGTTAGTTGATTTTTGAGAATGAAAATCTGGGAAAACTCTGAAACCGGGAAAAATCTAACTGGGAAAACAGAATTTACCAGGGCCCTATTTTGTGACTGTCCAAAATCACTAACAATTACTCTTTTTGAGATTGATCGTTTGGTGCGCAATGTAAATCTGATATTGTCAAGTTCAAATGTAATTTTGTGTAGGTCATTATAGGCTACTTGCTCAGGCCGCAAATGAAATATAACATTTTAAAGGATTTGCGCATCATCCGCTCATCCACGGGTCAGGTCATTATTGGTGCGACCAAATCATGTGCCGATGCCATCAACTGAAAAAGTTAGTAGCACTAGTGCCACCTGTGGAAAACATTAGTCTAGAGCCCTGTCCCAAGTGGAAAAAGTTTGGGAACCACTGCATTAGGGCATTTACAAAAATTGTCCGTGTAGTCCAATTTGTCCTGTTTCAGTCCAATTTCTTTTTGGTGCCTAATGAACATGACTAATGCTTTATGTTTGAAGTTTCAAGTGAAGGCTTCTGTTATCTGAGTCTTCCGCTCTCTGAGTTATTATAGCTTGACAGCTCTGTTTCAAACAGTGCCTTGGAGTATCCATGGCAACATCCATTTTTCCAATCACCATTCTTTTATGAAGCCTGTTTGACAACTCTATTCTGAAATGTCATGACAATAATAGGAACGTTTCACAATGAAGCCCTACTGGTTTACTTAGAGAAATATTCATTAATTGCAAAAGTTGAAAAGTACACTGAACAAAAATATAAACGCAACATGTAATGTGTTGGTTTCATGAACTGAAATAAAAGATCCCAGAAATGTTCCATATGCACAAAAAGCGTATTTCTCTTAAATGTTGTGGACAAATTTGTTTACATCCTTGTTTGTGAGCATTTCTCCTTTGCCAAGATAATCCATCCACCTGACAGGTGTGGGATATCAAGAAGCTGATTAAACAGCATGATCATTACACAGGTGCACCTTGTGCTGGGGACAATAAATATAAGGCCACCCTAAAATGCCACCGATGTCTCAAGTTTTGAGGGAGCGTGCAATTGGCATGCTGACTGCAGGAATGTCCACCAGAGCTAATTCCAGATAATTTAATGTTCTGAAACAAAGCTGAACATGTCCCAGTTCTTCCATGGCCTGCATAGTCACCAGACATGTCCCCCATTGAGCATGTTTGGGATGCTCTGGATCGACGTGTACGACAGCATGTTCCAGTTCCCGCCAATATCCAGCAACTTCGCACTGCCATTGAAGAGGAGTGGGATAACATTCCATAGGCCACAATCAACAGCCAGATCAACTATATGTGAAGGAGATGTGTCGCACTGCATGGGGCAAATGGTGGTCACACCAGATACTGACTGGTTTTCTGATCCATACCCCTACCTTTTTTAAGATATCTGTGACCAACAGATGCATATCTGTATTCCCAGTGAAATCCATAGATTAGGGCCTAATGAATTCATTTTCATTGACTGATTTCCTTATATGAACTGTAACTCTGTGACATCTTTAAAATTGTTGCATGTTGCGTTTGTTTTTGTTCAGTGTAGTTTGTTAAACATTTTTCACCTCACCTCCACCAAAGGAATGGAATTTCTATTGTGATATGAAGCAATTCTATAATATAATCGATCAGTGAGTCATTTGCTTCATTTAATGGAATTTTGAATTTCAAAAGACCGAAACCAAGTGATATGAGGATCATACAGATATTTTCGTTTAAAAGTATTTTAGTTTACTGTATTATGTTTGCATGAAACACTTCTCTGTTTAGCTCTGTGGCATTAATTGGTGTTTCGTTTATTTAATTTATTCTTACACCAATTCATCTGATATTGCTTTCTATCATATTTTGAATAAACAATAGTTTATTCACAACAATTGTCAAATATAGTGTTGATTTAAGTGTGTAATATTTCAAATTTCCCAGGACTGGAATGGGAATCAGGCTGGAGATAGGCCCTCAACCGAGGTACAGTAGTAAATGTTCACTCAATCTCATAAGGAACTACTGTCACTTTATCCGTACATGGCTAACTAGCTAAGAGAACCCACTGAAATATTTGTCTGGAGATGGCGGGAGGTTGTGTTTGTTTTATTTTGTGTGTGCGTGTATATCTATATAGCCTATTAGCATGACTAATGGTGTTGGTATTTGCTCTTGATTGTGTTGGCATAATATTTATTGTATTCACTGATGGTGTGTTTTTCAGGAAGTGTATCAGAGGCTGGTCAACCTTAGTGCCCACCTTCATGCCCTCCAGGTCAGTGGATGCATCTCTTTGTACCAGACCTGAGTCAAATACAATTGTCAAATATTCTTTATTTAGCTGAGTTTACATTTTCTGGACTATTTTATTTGTTTTAATGTGCCGAGAAGCTCAAGTATTTCAGCGTATTTGACATAATGTTTGACCCAGGTCTCTCTTCTGCTTGTTTTAATCTGCTTGAATAGTAATGTATTATTTTCCTTCCATTATCTCACAGTTAACAAAATACATGTATTTTCCATTGTGGCATCTATAAATGTATCCAGATTTTTTTTTAAATAAGTTTTATATAGAATTAGCATGACTAGAATACAGTATATTCATATAAAGTGGATGAAATGGTATGTAAACATTATTAAAGTGATCAGTAGTCTCTAAGGTGCAGGGTAGAATACCGGGTGGTAGTCGGCTAGAACAGTGACTAAGTTCAGGGCGGAGGCCATCTAGTGGTGACTGTTTAACAGTCTGATGGCCTGGAGATTGAAGCTGTTTCTCAAACCCCTGTCACATGGACCAGTCTCCTCATATCTCCCTTCATTCCCTTGTAACTTCTCGTTCTCCTCTCCTAGGGCACTGTGATCAAGCAGGACTCCATCCTGGAGCTCTGCCTGCGCTCTGATGGCCCGCCAGTTGATGCCCCGACCACGCCCACCGGACGGGTGTGGCGCTCCCTGTCACGTGACGCAGGCATGGCCGAGGCCAGCACGGGGGCGGCCATTGGGGAGCTGGCCCTGCTCCAGAGGCAGCACAGCCTCCTGCAGGAGGAGCTGGGTAGGCTGCGGGGGGCCGATGGCCGCCTGAGGGATAGCGAAAAAGCCCGCGCCCAGCTGGAGAGGCAGGTCCGCGACATGAAGGCCCACAGTACCACCGTGTTTGACAGTGTGGGACCTGCAGGCTCAGAGCAGGTAGAGCTACTCACTGGCACTGTGGGTAGTTGCACTTAGCTTAACTATAGGGGGATGCACTGATTATTAGCCAGCTCATTGTTGTAGATGAGAATCTGAAAGATGGGAATATGCTCTCATTCAACTGAGTTGAGTTAATATAGGTTATACATTAGCCAAATATAGAAATTAATTGTCCGTAGGTGATACAATTTGATTTGGTTTGTCGTTCCACTTAACACTTATCATCTTGCCTAGGCTCAACCCCTTCGTAAAGCAAGTGAAACCAACACGGACACCAAATTGGCCAGCCAAGAGTCAATCGAGCATTCGGAGGGGCATCAGGATGGCAGTGATGTGGAGGTGGAGGTGACGTCAGATGAGGAGGAGGAGGCCAAAGCGTCACCGCGCTCGGAGAGTCCCCGAGGTGTGTAAATCTTACGTTTGGCATGTCTCTTGATGTAATAAGATGAGTTTTGGGCAACCCTTCCCCCTCTTTTGTTCCATGCTGAAAACCTAGCTAGCCAGTTACTAGCTAACACCAGACACCGATGAATGCGGAAACCTATAAGTATCTTTGCCTTAGATGAATAGGAGAAACCTCTAATTTGCTGACACACTGCAGTAACATTTTGGCACCAGGGGCCGGTTGCACCAGCCTTTGTAAAAAAGTTGGTCATAAATGCTAGATCGGGTGTAGCTACGTCCGAAGTTGTGAACAGAATTTACACCTGTTGCACTCACCAAAAATAAGACTAGTCGTAGCTAAATCCGACGTAAGCAGTGCTCATTCATGAGATTAGAAGATTCATAGTGACTGTTGCTAGGCAGCGCTCATTGCTTACCTACAATCAGTTTACAAAAGTAAATAATGGGATAGCTACCATATTTGGCGCAATGGAGCCCAGAAAATACAAGTAAACTTTTCAGATACTGAAATAAGACTGTAGAGCTGTATAACAAACATATAGAAATTCTAACAGTTAAATTGAATAGCACCGCTACAAACAGGGGAAAAGAACTACAAACAAGGGAGAAGAACTAAACCTGGAAGTAAAGTAGATGAGTAGAGTGGGGAGCTTGGCTGCAGGTCAGTGGAAGAGGTGTGCAAGAAATGGAAAGATCTCATGACATTCACACCCCTTGATTTTTTTTCTACATTCTGTTGTGTTACAACCTGAATTTAAAATAGATGAAATAGAGTTGTGTTGTTACTGGCCTACACACAATACCCCATAATGTCAAAGTGAATTTGTTAGTTAAAAGCTGATATGTCTTGAGTCAATAATTATTCAACCCCTTTGTTATGGCAAGCCTAAATCATTTCAGGAGTAAAAATGTGCTGAACAACTCACATTATGGACTCATCTCCGTACCCCACACATACAAATATCTGTAAGGTCCCCCAGTTGAGCAGTGAATTTCAAACACAGATTCAACCACAAAGACCGGGAAGGGTTTCCAATGCCTCACAAAGAACGGCACCTATTGGTAGTTGTATGTAATAAAAAGCAGACATTGAATATTCCTTTGAGCATGGTGAAGTTATTACACTTTGAACGGTGTTGCAATACACCCAGTCATATTTATGTAAATTCAATATTTCTGTATTTAATTTGCAATACATTTGCAAAAAATGTCTAAAACATGTTTTCACTTATGGTGTATTGTTTTTTTTTAATCTTCCATTTTGATTTCAGGCTGTAACACAACAAAATGTGGAATAAGTGAAGGTGTATGAATACTTTCTGAAGTCAATGCATCCGATGATGCACGGCATTGCCATGATCGGCAGCAACTGTAGCAGTGATTTCAACGAGTAGCGTTTGTAGCAGATGATGCATTCTTTTTAAACCAATGTCTAATATCCATTTTGATGGTAGCCAGGTCTACTGACCACTGAGGCACATTGTTGTTTACCTAACGCTCCACCCACTATTAATGTGAAATGGTAAAAAGAGACGTGGCTTCATAATGCATTTATGATGGGTCTAAAACCATCAGTCATAATTACTTGAGCCATATTTAATTTAACATAACATATTTTCGGGAAATGGGCTATATATTATAGGTCTGTGTTATAGCAAATACAAATAACAAATATCTATCTAATTTAGATACTGTACATTTCATTCAATCATACATTTTCTTTGGACGGGCTAGTAGGTATTCTATGGTAGGGCGGGCCAGGCTCCCTAAGGCCCGCCTTCAACGCCGGCCCTGCTGTAGATGCTTTAGTATTGTTCGTGTCAGGGCTTTCAGAACAGTAATTCTGTTCAAACAGCAAAAAGCAGCAATATACAAAATATAAAGAAATATAACATTCCCTAGAGGGGATATCCCCACTGCAGTATCATTATACAGAGATGTGCTTTAGCAGAGATGAGCTCACCTCTGTCCTCTCAATAATGCTAATGCAAGCCCACACACAGTTTTATATAACACATCGATTTTGTGATGAGGCACAAACTCTCTTTCTGGCACACACACACACACACACACCATCGCTGCCCTTCTCATCTCATGTTCTCTCTGTGTGCGTGTGCGCGTGCGAACACCTCACATCCCTCTGCTTCTGTCAGTGTTAGGTGTGTGGGTGGAGATGTCTTTCCAGGCCTAGTACTCAGCTCACTTATTCTACTCCCTGATGAGAAATTACAGTGCTGGTGTCTCTACTCTCCACAATTTAATATATATATATATAGCTGAAATTAAGAGAGGCTAGCATCCAAGATGACTAATGCTAAAAAGCATATTAACGTATGTGCCAGAAAAGGAACGCACTACACCAATGATCTGCAGACCAACGAAACAAAAGAGAGTATAGTACCCTTCAAGTTTGTATGAAAATAACCTGTTTGCCACTATTCTAAAGAGTCTGTGATTAACAACTATCTATGGCAATTATAATAAAGGCCATGTTTTGTTTTGCAACTTTGATATAAATTGTTAATTGGCTAATTGTCTCTTTACTCAGATCTTCAGGACATTCCAGAGGAGAGCGAAGCCACAGCAGAACTACCACGAGAGCCTGACGTGTCACATTGCTAATGACCCTCCAGAAACAGACTGGACCCCACCTCCCCTACTCTCAAAAATAGGCCGAAGAGAACAAGAGAACTGAACTTGAAATAGTCTTCCTCTTTTTACACTAAAAAGGAAGTGCATATTAATTTTCAAATATAGATCGATATATTTGTTCTGTGGCTTTTGCTTTACAGTACACGACCAGTGGCAATATGTGACTTTACGTTATATTCTTTCGTATTTCTTGCTTGGGATTATTTGGATATGTACTGCTCCATTTTGGAATCGATGCTGGACCAATGAGGGCCTATTAGAGTGGCGTGAATAACAGGAAGGGAGTTATGCAATGATGATATTCCAAAGAAGAATATGCAAGAAATGGACAGCAAATATAAAAGCAGTGAATGGATAACCAAATCTGATGGGTTTTGTCTATTTAGGTGAATGGAATACTGAATTAATGACATTGGTTGGAGAGCTGCTATTGTGCATTAGGGTGTTGGATGCGGACGTATGTAGGTAGCTGTTTGTGCTGGGACACACACAGATACAAAAATATGACACAGACACAAACATGCACAAACACACACACAGTCATATGCGCTCACACACACACTTGAGTCCTTTACATTTCCATAATTAGGGTGATCTAATTCTCAACGCTGTTTATGATGCTAATGATTTGTTTATTTATTCTTCCTTCCTTCATTATTTAAGCAGGTAAGTTAAGACCTCAAGCATTAGTGACTGGATAAGAAGTAGAGGTAGCACTGTATTTTACTCTCCCCTAATTCTCATGTTTTTATTTAGAAACCACATGGTAACAGCATAATGACATAATTATTATTCCAAAATGACTTACTTACCCACGGGTGTGGTGGGTTCATTTCCTGCAGGGATCACATACATATGCTTTAAATGTATGCACTCAAAGTAATGTAAGTCGCTTTTGTGGCACATGTATATTACTTGGATTTTTCGTCACAAATATAGGAAAGTGACAATTGTTAACAATTAATTTCAAGTAGTTACCAGAATGAATTATGCAGTTACCATGTAGTTACTAAGTAAATACCTGGCAATAAGGGAGAATTAAATAAAGTTTTATCTAAATGGACAAAATAATCCAATCACTATATGGATCACTACAGGTGCATTTACATATAAGCAGTGTAGTTTAAAAGTTGAACTCCAGTGGACTTGGTCGACTATATATAAAAAAGCTGTCAATATTGCTTTGGTTTTAATCTTGACAAACAAAAGGCCAAGACGTTGGAAAATGGAACTAGGACAATGCGCCATGTCATCCATTTTGAGATGCCTTGAGGGATAGGGGAATTCAACTTTTTGCCAACATGGAAATATAAAATGGAGTCTTCTCTATTAAGGACTAAACCAGTGACTTTGGAGACTATTTTTGAGCAACGGACAGCCGAGCAACCATTATATTTGCCTTTACATTGTTTTGAAACTAAAATGCTTTAATTGACACTTTCTTGTTGTAATTTCTTGTCATCTGTTAATTTGACTCTTGTACCATATTTTTCTGGCTTGCAGAGTGTGTATAAATTTGGCTGAAAATGACAAAGGCAATGATTTTGTGTATGTCTTTGATGAGGAAACTACTGTATTCAATTGCGGTTTACAGAAAGCCATACTAAAGATATGAATGTCAAATCCAAAAGTTTTGCCTCCAGTTGTTTTAATATTAAAGTTATAGTGTCAATAGGTATAGTTGTGCATCGATGACATATCCACTTGTTTTGACAAGTTCTCACTATACCCTGTGCTGGTGTAAAGGTCATATCTTCCTGATTTGTGCTCCACATCACTTGGGCCCTCTGTCAAAACAACAGGTGGTGTAGTAATGAAGACTTATTTCCACAATTGATCATACCACTGACACAAACTGTTAAGGTAAGTGTGTTGGCATTATGCCTATCCTAAATGGAAGTATGCGTAGGTGAAGGTTTGTGACAGTTGTCATGACTGTTTGACATCTGTATGTCATTATTATGACAGTGTTAGGTAGTCCTTGTGATGAAAAGGTCCAAAGAAGTGTTATCGACAGTTGCTCTTACGTGAAGCATTACCACTGCATGCTGGTAATCGAATCTATCTCTGCTTTAAAGTGGCACAGTGTACAGACAATCAAAATCATGCATACCAAAGCTCATCATATCAGACTTTGACGATCCCCTTAGTATGTCAATCCAATTCGGTGGTAAAAAGCAGCTGTCTTTTGGGAGGAAATGAGCTCAAGTATCCCACTGTCTCACACTGTAGGCTGACACCGCTTCCCCAAATACCTCCCCCTAAACCCCTCACGATGGCTTAATGCCTCTACCGAAACATCAGGTCAAACCCCGACACACTTACTCCCCCTTCTGCATCTCTTTTCCCTTTTAACCTTTTTAACTTCCTCGAAACAATTTTGTATTAATTTCCTCTCCCATCTGTCTCCATCTCTGACCCTCTTACTCTCGTTTTCTCTTACAGTCTATGGCTCTGTCTAGAAACAGCCCCTAGCCTGACTCACCTGTCCAGTTGTCTCACATCTCCATGAGAAGTTGTTTCTGGACAGGTTCTATCTCCCTCTCTTCGGCATCTCTTCATTTCTCTTTCTCCCTCTTCCTCCCTTTCACAGTCTAAACCCGGACACAATGTTGACCATGTGACATGTATTCTCTCTGTTCTCCCATCGCTAACCCTCTCACTCTTGTCCACTACCTCTCTCTTTCTCTCTAGCTATATATCTATCTATCCCTCTTTGTTTCTTTCTATCCCTCCCTCCCTAATCCTAGGGAAAATGTCAGCCAAGTAACATGTATAAATATCCCCATAGCTGGCATAGTGGTCGCCCCTCTACGCCCCGCCTGCACCCCATTTATCATTGGAATTTCCCAACGTTGGGGATGCCATGGCACTGTAAGCCCAGACAAGCTCTGGTGGTCCAGGAGAGGAGCAAGGGGAGTGGGGTTACCGGGAAGCTGTACTGTACCTCTTTCCCTTCCTCCCCATCATGTCTCTGTCTTTTATTTTCCTCCTGCACTTAAATAATCACCTGATTTATAGTATTCGTAAAGTTTTAGGTAGGTCACAGTACAACCAAACTGGCTTAAATTGTTCTTACATTTAACAAGTGTGGCAACTATTAGAAGGGTTAGAAACCTTGGATGTGACCTCAGCCCTAGCCTCCAAAAATAAGGCCTATTTTCAATCAGGTCAAGCGTTAACCGGCGATAGCCGACACCCGCATAGCTGATGTTTTGGCTGTAACCTTTATTTAACTAGGCAAGTCAGTAAAGAACACATTCTTATTTACAATGACGGCATACCGGAGAACAGTGGGTTAACTGCCTTTTTCAGGGGCAGAACGACAGATTTTTACCTTGTCAGCTCGGGGATTCATTCCAGCAACCTTTCGGTTACTGGCCCAACGTTCTAACCGCTAGGCTACCTGCCTCCCCAGTGTAACTGCGTTGGAATTGGAAAATCAGTGAGAAGCTGCTCTTGATAATTGTCAGGAAGCCACACCCGTCTCACTCGCGTTTTATGTTCAGAACTAGAAAGTATAGGCTAAATAGAAAAATGACGCTCAAATTGAAAATGAGGAATTCTATCAACCTGATCTAGATGTAGATTTAATCTCACACCTCTAGTGTACGAACTTCGGCTGCATGGGATTTATTTTAATGCAACTCCGTGCAGCCAATGTTCGCTTTAGGTATAATGCCGGGAGCTGCTTGGGGATTTGACGTGTATGTCGGCTAAAGCGGATCTGATTGAGTCGAGCCCTAAGTGTTGTTAACTTTTCCACCTTGATCTAACCCCTGAACCTCTGACCTTTAACCTAACATTAACTAACCTAACATTTAAAATGGAAAGGCGTCTCTCTTTCAGTCACTGTATCTTTGGCTGTCAAGTTTATGTTTAAGAGCGTTGGAGTTTGCAGTAGGGGTGTTAGGCACATGAGCAGGTGTTGCTGAACTGTTATAAGAGTTATGAAGTAGTATAAGTTTATGACCTCAATATTTACTATGCCATGATTCTTTAGAATAAATTGTTGAGATTAAGTGCTTTCTCCTTGTTAGCATGTTTAGCGTTTCATCTCTAAATGATCCCAGTGTCTAAAATGAATTGTTCAGTTCAATAAAGTTACTTTTTAAGATGATTTGGACATGCTTATATCGGGGACATTGACTTGCAATGTGAAATGTGAAACATTTTAGCGTTTGGAGACAGTGGCCAGGTAAAAACCAAAGGATAGATTGCTGCCTTGTCGATATAATCCTTATAGGGTAACCAACCCAATATGTAATTTGGATGAATAAGGCAAGGTACTACTGTTTGGTGGTTTTGTTGCCAAGGTTGTAATTTCAAACACTGAAGCTAATATTTTCAGCAATTTAAGGTGTGCCCAGAGCTATGCTATCGGGGTTTCCTGATTTGTTATGGGAGTAACCACTACCCTGCACCCCTAGACACCTCTGTAATTCGAACCCTGTGTGTGTGTGCATGCATGCGTGTTTGGAAGACAGAAATATAACTGTTTCTTTTGTTTTATGACAGCATCTGCCTAATCCTCTATGCCCCGCTCTCATTGTCCTTCTCTATATTTCTCTCTCCCACCATCTCACTTTTTATTACTAAAAGCCCACACAGCAGGAAACTACAATATATGTTAAATATGTCAAAGAAAGTGACAGCTGACACAGGAAGACAGAGGGAAATGGATGGCTTTCTTTCTGCCGGTAGAAGTTGCCCGTATGCACAGATCTAGAATCCGCTTGCGTTCCCCAAACCTGACCTTAACCATCAGTGGAACAAGCAACATCAAGATAAGTTAATCCTACTTTATTATGGAGAGGGAGGATCAGTAGATCACTGAAGAACGGAGCTTTAAAGGATTGAGTTGGGTGGAGCCAGAAGGCTAAAGTGGGAGGTACATGTTTGTGGGTGTGGCCATCTACACTTGGGAATATATATGTTCTCTATCTATCCATGAGTTTGGTCTCTCCTCTGCTCTTTCTCCCTCCCTCCTTCTCTCCCTCTCTCTGTCTCTCCTGTTCCACTGAGTTGACCAGACTTGACTGTCCTGCACCCTGTCCTCCACCCCCTATCTTTTCTCAGTCAAAAAGCCCAAAAAACCTTCGTAAAAATGGAGGCAGTCAAGAAGAAGATGCTTATGTTGAAGCTGGATAAGGAGAATGCTCTGGACGCGGCAGAACAAGCCGATACTGACAAGAAGGCAGCTGAGGAGAGGAGCAAGCAGGTGGGCCAACAACATTAAAGAGAAGGGGGGGAGGCTCTATCATGGATAGGAACATGGACACCTTCAGCGGTCAAGGAGCTAACTATAGGCTACTACTACCCTAGGGAGCAAGACTGGTTACAATGACTTAATTTTTTTGGCGTCATGGTCAGGTTCTATATTTATTATACAAGGACATTTTTTCCGACGTCTTTTTAGTGACCAGAAAAAGACGTGTGGGTGTGTCATAATTGGCATCCCAGTCCCTATATATAACACTACTTCTGACCAGAGCCCTGTTTGTATTGTCTGTACAAGTAGAAATCCAATTAACCACCAGAAAATGTCTTTTTAACATCCCATGACAAATTTTGCCCACTGGGACAGGGATGGGGGGTGGAAGTCTTGAAAGGTGAAATGGCTTATAGGTTTCCATGATGTGGCTGTGTTATTGAAAATGGTCAGCGGAAGTCATCTGCTTAGATATAACTCGGTTACAACCCCTTGGCCTGTCATTGATAAAAGTTAAAAAAGTTCAGAAGTAATTGGTCGAACAGATGTGAAATGTTAAACCGATATTGCAATATGCTGGTTAGTGAAAGAGTCATCTCACCTGCTTTTCTAGATGTGTTTGTAACAGATTTGTATGTGTGTGTGTGTGTGTGTGTGTGTGTGTGTGTGTATATATATATATATATATATATATTATTATAGATTATTATAGATTTTTTTGTAAGGGTTTTCTTTTACATTCCAGTGATTTAATGTATTATTCTTGAAAATTAGGTAACAAATTCATGACATTACTATAAATACTAGAGGTTAGGATATGGTTAAGAATAGGACCGTGTTAACTGGACTTAACAACTGAATCCAGAGTGACCCCTGTCCAGGAAAAAAAAGACACTGGAAAATTCAAAACCAAGCTAAGACAACTTGATAGAAACTTTAGACCATATTTCTCTCATTAGCAAGGCCAGACAGGCTGTCTGTCAAGGCTGGAGTGGTTTAGCTAGTGATCTCTCCACTGAGAAATTGCGAAGAGCTAGACACTAGGATGGAATACGACAGTGGATCCTTTCACTGAGTGATTGTCCATCCAGAGGGAGTATTTATATCTAGATGGCGTTGAAGTGGAACCACGCCAGGCCTGTCATCAGGCTTTAGGTTACTTGTGACAAGAGGACAGGTGAGGCGGCTGCAGAGATGGGTTCAAATAGTATTTGTTTTCTTTCAAATACTTTTTTTTAGCTTGCCTGGCGCAATGGAGCCAATGGAATAGTCTCAAAAGTGTAAAACCGCCCATGTGCCACCCCAGGAAGGCTCATTCAAATGCTCAAAGTATTTTAAAGAAGAAAACTACTATTTGAACCCAGGCTTGGGTGACAGTCAAGATGCCTTGATGAATGGAGATGGACAGGGCTATGAGGCTATCAGTTAACAAATACTATTTTCACACTAATGAGCCGAGCTTTACTGTGCTGGCCTGGTTATGTATCCACCATAGTTGCTTGAACCTTGCTGGAAAGGTCAAGGTGAAAAGAAAATGTCAGAGTCAGCACAGTACGATTCAGGTCCGCACCATAGTGTGAAAAGAGTTTGCAAATCTCACGCGCCCTTTCTCCATCTCTCTTTCCTCTTCTTGCCCTCCCTCCTTCTCTCACTCTCTCTCTCTCTCAGCACGAGGATGAGTTGCTGCAGATGCAAAAGAAGCTGAAGGGAACTGAGGATGAGCTGGACAAATACTCTGAGGCCTTGAAGGATGCCCAGGAGAAATTGGAGGTTGCGGACAAGAAGGCTGCAGATGTAAGTGTGTTGTGTTCTTCCTAGGTCTTACATTAAGTTTTACGAGGACAATAAAATAGCTGACCCTGGACCAGTGGTTAGGTGCGACTTCTACCAACTCAGCTCCAGATAAGTAAACTTTCCTGATACCTAAAGACTTGTGTTAGCGCCAAGAACTGATTCCTAGGCTATTTGTTACGTGGGTTAACGTGGTCTTAAGGAGCAGGGACGATCCTGGTTAAACACCAGGCCGGTCACATTGGTGCCATGACCTAGATGTTGGGGTTGCTTTGGAAACGATGAGAAGTTCGAAGAGGTGTTGTGGAATTGGTCCAGTGATCATCATCAACAGCAGAGGGTGTAGAATTGGTCATTTCAGGCCTCCCGAGTGGCGCAGTGGTCTAAGGCACTGCATCGCAGTTGCTAGCTGTGCCACTAGAGATCCTGGTTCGAGTCCAGGCTCTGTCACAGCCATCTGTGACCTGGAGAACCATGGAGCAGCACACAATTGGCACAGCGTCGTCTGGGTTAGGGGAGGGTTTGACCGGCAGGGATGTCCTTGTCCTATCGCGCTCTAGTGACTGCTGTGGCGGGCCGAGCGCATGCACGCTGACACGGTCGCCAGCTGTACGGTGTTTCCTCCGGCACATTGGTGTGGCTGGCTTCCGGGTTAAGCGGGCATTGTGTCAAGAAGCGGTGCGGCTTGGTTGGGTTGTGTTTCGGAGGACGCACGGCTCTCGGCCTTCGCCTCTCCCGAGTCCGTACAGGAGATGCAGCGATGAGACAAGACTGTAACTACCAATTGGGATACCACGAAATTGGGGAGAAACATGGGTAGTCAGATCTAGTCAGATGCTTTAGTATCCCAGATGCTTTAGTAAGTTATAATAGGCTACAAATAAGAGCTTTGAACCTGGAGCAATGCAGGTTCTGTGTAGGTACCCATTAAGCATTTAGCAAGCTTGAAGGCACCAAAAGCCTCATACATGCTCATAGTACATACTGTATGTCAAAGCAAACACACGTGTGCTATGAAAACACAAGTTTATATATATATATTTTACTAGTTAAGTTGACTGAGAACTCATTTACAGGAACAACCTGGGGAATAGTTACAGGGGAGAAATTAGACAATTTGAAGCTGGGGGAAACTAGGTGGCCATGGTATGAGGGCCAGATTGGGAATTTTAAGATAAGTGCCATGGGATCTTTGGTGACCACAGAGAGTCAGGACACCCGTTTAACGTCCCATCTGAAAGACGGCACCCTACACAGGGTAACGTCCCCAATCACTTCCCTGGGGCATTGGGATATTTTATTTTAGACCAAAGGAAAACATGACTCCTACTGGCCCTCCAACACCACTTCCAGCAGCATCTGGTCTCCCATCCAGGGACCAACCAGGATCAACCCTGCTTAGCTTCAGAGGCAAGCCAGCAGTTGGATGCAGGGTGGTACACTGACCACAGGAGGTTAAACCTGGTGCCTAGTGTCTCCCCTCCCTCCCTCCCATTCCCTCCAGTCACCTATCCACAGCTGCTGCTGTTGTTTTGTCCACATATTCTGACTATGATGTCATCCAGTCGAACTGTGACTATCACACTAACCATGCTACCATTTAAGGGACAATAATCATCAATATTTTCACTAGAGTCGAGTTCGTCAAGTCTGGTCCTGGGGACCAGGCTTTTGTTCCAGCCCAGCACTAACATATCTGATTTAACTAATCAATAAGTCCTTGAGTTGAATCAGGAGTGCTGGTACTGGGCTAAAACAAAAGCTTGTACACCCTGTGGGTCCAAAGGAACAGGTTTGAAGAACACTGGATCTAGTTGCTGTTATGTTACTAGCGATAGAAACAGAAGACACTAACCATCTCCAAAGTCATCAGAGCAACAGATACTATAACCATTCCGACCTTCTGAACACATGACATTTGGATTCACGAGCCATAGTGCCTTTACCCATACATTGCCAAAGAGGGTCTGTTTTAGTTTAGTCAAGGAGTATGTGAAAACCACAGAGCCCTGCATGTTTCTAGGATAATAACTTAGTGACAGTTTTTGACTGACACTTTTAGTCCTCTTTGGTGAAAGTTCATTTTGAGCAGTAAACCGCTGGAGTTAAGGGTTAACTCTAGTGCTAGGAAGCTAAGATACAATTCAAAGGTTTGGTTTTCATGCTAATTTTGGATAGTGCACACAGGCTTTACTATCTGAACGCTCCCCAAAGAATGGAATAGAATATAACAGACCTTTTCTTGTCAATTTGCACAGATATTGTTATTTTTGCTGTGACACTAGATACAAACATGACAGACTGGGAGCAGGACAGGGTCAGCCACAGAGCGGCGCCCCTGGAGAAGTTTGGGGATTAAGGGCTTTGCTCAAGGGCACAGTTGCTGTAGATGGCATGTGAGTTACTGATGCCAGCAATCCTCTAGTTGCCAGGACACTTTTTCCACTGGGATTTGAACCTCCCGTTACCAACCTCCCTCTCTAACCTTGAGGCTATCACAACCAAGACTATACTTGGGTTGCCAATCTCATCCTAGTCCCCTCCCCCCTTTCTATTTCTTTACTGTTCTCTTCCTCTAGTTGTTTAGGTGTCTTTTTCTCATTCTACAATTTCCCTTGCATTCCCTTTATGTCTCAGTAATTCTCTCTCTTCCCTCTCTCTGTATTTCCCCTGGTTGACTGTAATGAAGTGCTTTTCTCCGGACTCTAGATATAGAACAAACAGCAGCTGTCATCATAATAATTTGTCTCAATAGGCAGAATGCATGGAATGACCATGTTGCAATACCAGAGGAGCTTAGGTGTGTGTGTGTGTGTGTTGCAGTAAATAGGTCTTGTGGTGCCTTGGAGTGATGTTACCCAATGACCCGAATGGTTTACAACCAGCCAAGGTCATTACGGGTGTTATGTGCTCTTGTCTGGTCAGTCTGCCCTACACTGTCTGTACAGTTATGTGGCAAAATCATGTGACTGTGCGTGTGTGAGCTTCAACATTGCGTTTAGTGGTCTGAAAGGGGGACAGAATGGGGCATAACAGAAATACCAGAGGAGGGGGATGTACAGCTGCCTCATTGGAGAAGACAATGCGACAGACTTACTAAATGCAAAAAACATTAAACGTTGTATATGCACTCACCTCCGTATGTATTTGGACAGTGAAGTTACATTTGTTTATTTGTCTCTTCACTCCAGCATTTTGATTTGAGTTCAAATGTTTCATATGAAGTGATAGTACAGAATGTCCTCTTTTATTTAAGGGTATTTTCATACATTGCCTTTTAGAAATGAAAACACTTTATATATCTAGTCCCCCCCATTTGAAGATGTCATAAGTATTTCAACAAATTTCAATCATATTGTATTAAAGTCTGTTTTGGTTGTGTTTCGGATAATGTTTTGCCCAAAATGAATGGTGAAAAATGTATGATGTAATTTTTGAGTAAATGTTATGGTAAATAAGAATAGATATTTTTTAACACTTCTACATTAATGAGGATGCTACCTTGATTACAGATAATCATGAATGAATAATGAATAATGACAATCATACCCCCAAAATCATGAATAAAGATCATACCCCAAAGAAAATGCTAACCTCCCATGTTATTGGTAATGGTGAGAAGTTAGCATATTTTGTTGTAGCTTCTAAACGGCATCTCACTCGCTATTACTCATTGGTTCATTAGGATTTATTAGGATTCATTTAGAAGTGTTCAGAAACATCTTATCTACTCACTTAGAAAGAAAATGACTCCAGTCATCATTCACCGTTCAGTTACTATTGGGCAAAGCATAACACAACCAAAACAAACTGCAAATGCATACAAAATGGTTGTAGTCACAAGCTTAATGTAGTCATTGCGTGCAAGAAATATGTCCAAATACCTATGATTTCTTCACATGGGTGGGACCAGATACATAAAGTGCTTTCATTTCTAAACGGTAAAACAGATATGTATAAAAAATACCTCAAATAAAAGGTGACATTATGTACTGTCGTCTCATGAAACGTTTGATCTCAAATCCAAAATGCTGGAGTATCGAGCCAAATGTACAATTTTTGCTTCACTGTCCATACGAAGGGAAGTGTTATTTTGCCTGGCTACCCATACTCCTTACTATACACCACACCCACGGACGTTAGTTTTTTCTCGTGCCCCTCGTCACCAGAAATGACTTCAATGATGGCATCCTCAGACTAAATAAAGTCTGTAGCGAACGACAGAATTTAGGGTGCATTGTCAGGTTACATGTATTTAGGTTGGCACCCACCTTCTTTCCCCTATAGCTGGTTATGTCCTAAATATCTCCCCCAGAATAGAATCATTGTTGCATAGAGACAACTAGATCAACATGAAACAATAGTGTCAAAGAGATTAGTGAAAGGCATTTATCCCTGCAGTGTATTCAGATCTCTCCAAATGCTGCTCTGCACTGTGTGTGTATTTGTGACTGTGTGTGTGCTTTTTTTCTGTGGTCCTTTTGCGTGTGCAATGTGTGTGGTTGTCTGTGTGTGTGTGTGTGTGTGTGTGTGTGTGTGTGTGTGTGTGTGTGTGTGTGTGTGTGTGTGTGTGTGTGTGTGTGTGTGTGTGTGTGTGTGTGTGTGTGTGTGTGTGTGTGTGTGTGTGTGTGTGTGTGTGTCGTTTCCAGTGTTACTGAGTCTCAGAGGAGTCAGAGTTCTAAACAGTTGGGACAGACCTCTCTTTAACCTACGTGGACCTTCTGCCTCTCTCCACATGCTCGGGATTAGCGTCATAATAAGCAACGCTAAAGGACAGTTTTATGACTGCCTGAGTATGCCTAGCTCCTTACGCTCTTGTATTAAATCACGGGTACCCAGCTTTCAGCAAGAGGGTAAAGAGCAACTCAATCTTCGCACATTAAGGAGCTCTCAAAGCTCCGGCCTTTCAGCAGCACTACTTAGCCAGCAGCTAATGGCTAAAACAAATGTCCATTCAACTCCTGCTAACAAATTTGACCTGAAATCTTGGTCTAGGAAATTTAGTCTAGATGTAGCCTACATTTTCCTCTGTCCAAATCATTAAGACCTTAAAATGGTCCACACACAAGGAAACAGTTGAAAAGAATGCACAACAGTTCAAACAGTTCACAGTTCTACAGCTGCACCATTGAGAGCATCTTGACTGGCTGCATCACTGCTTGTATGGCAACTGCACTGCCTTCACTACAGAGGGTGGTGCGGACAGCCCAGTACATCACTAAGGCGGAGCTCCCTGCCACCCAGGACCTCTACATCAGGCGGTGTGAAGGCCTGAAAAATTGTTAGACTCCAGCCTCCCAAGCCATAAACTCTTCTCTCTGCTTCCACACGGCAAGTGGTTCTGTTCCGTTTGTTTCCGTTTAAAGAAACGTTTTGCAACAGAACTGGCGGAATGAATACACCTACACACACAGTTCACTTTCATAGCAACCATATACAAACAGCATCATCACTTTGTTCGATGAATAATTCCTTCTCACATCTACGCGCTCTCCTCCTTTCACTTTTTCCCTTTGCTCGTGTACTTCAGTGCACAAAACATCTGTCTGTGACAAGGCAAAAAAATGTATCCAAGCCAAACCTTCATACCAAAACCACTAACCGCTACACAGCCTACATCAACACCATATTAGCTAACACCGTAGTCAACATAGTTACTAGAACTAAAGTGTTATTAAACGCACTCTCCCACAATCCAATCCATTTGTACAATCACACAGTACAGTAGTTACACCGGTGGGCCCCAGTGGCAATAAATGCATTAAACCAAAAGCTTACCTTCACTTGGAAAAGTTACAGTGTAGGATAACCTTAGCTAGCCAACATAAATAGCATTCCTCAGGTTTTGAGTAGGCTAATTTAGCTGCATTAGCTAGCTAAGTAAATAAGTAAGTGAAAGGTAAACTAGGAAGAAGAAGAAAATACAATGAAATATGGCTAGCTCTATCTGTCTGCTACTTCTCCTTATTTTTTTTATAAATGAATTTGTTCAAAACTGTTCAACCATTGTTTTTCTCTCTCTGAGTCAACAACTCACCACATGTTATGCACTGCAGTGCTAGCTAGCTGTAGCTTATGCTTTCAGTACTAGATTCATTCTCTGATCCTTTGATTGGATGAGCAACATGTCAGTTAATGCTGCATGAGCTTTGATAGGTTGGAGGATGTCCTCCGGAAGTCTTCATAATTACTGTTTAAGTCTATGGAAGTGGGTGAGAACCATGAGCCTCCTAAGTTTTGTATCTTACCCAGAGGAGGACAGAAGCTAGCTGTCCTCCTGCTACAGAATGGTGCTACCCTACAGAGTGCTATTGAGGCTACTGTAGACCTTCATTGCAAAACATTGTGTTTTAATCAGTTATTTGGTGACATTCATATATTTAGTAGTTTCATATAAAAAGGATGGATAGCTTTTAATGTTTCACTATTTTATGTTTTTTGCAATTCACTGAGTATGATGGTCCTCCCCTTCCTCCTCTGGGGAGCCTACACGGACGCACACACATTCATACTGACTCTACACGCACGCACGCACGCACGCATGCACGCAATCATTATATACGCTGTTGCTACTCTGTTTATCATTTATCCTGATGCCTAGTCACCCTACCCCTATACATATATAATTATACCACTCCAGTATCCCTGCACATTGTAAAGATGGTATTGGCAGACCCTGGAACTGACCCTGTATATAGCTTACTTACTTTTTTGTTCCACTTGACTTTTTTTATTTATTGATTTATTTTATAGTACTACTGGATTATTGGGAAAGAGCAAAAAAGGCATTTCACTGTACTTGTGCATGTGACAATGAAACTTTAAACGTGAAAATAGCCTCAACTTAACTAAGACACAAATGTCATGGAATAATTTTTATAATTTTTTCAATAAACTTACTGTTACAAACTTAGTTCTACATCTAATTAGACCTATATACAAGTAACATTTCACAGTTATGTAAATGTATAGGGATACTTTGTCCATAGCAATGCAGAATCACTGACCACATTTACATGCACACCAAATATCCCGTTATTTTTCAGAATACTCAAGTATTCTTTTTGAGTTGACTCATATAAACATTATATCCCGTTTACAATAAAAAGCTTGTATTCAGGTTGAGAACCCCGGATAAGATGCTTAGGATATGCTGATCTAAAACGGGATATTGTGGCATGTAAAAGTCTTGTCCCGTTTAGTCCCATAATATACGAAACTGAGCCTGCGCGGACCGTGAAAAACCGCGTCCTGCGCATGCTCAGTTTCGCATATTATGGGTGTAGAGTGACGTTTTCATCTGCTTGTCAAATCAAATCACTTCAAAAAGTAGGCTACCTGCGCAGTTTGATCAACAATAATAATTTAGCCTATTATAATTAATTTACTATAATTTAAATTAAGTTTATACTTATAATTTCCGACATTTGGTAGGCCATTTGTTTGTCAACTACGTTTGATACACGCAGCTTCTCTTCTGTCACAACGTGTTGCCCCAAAATACTAAATAAAGTAGAATAATGTCAGACATTGATCGAATGAATGCATTAGTAATCTAGATAACAGCAGTAAAGTTGTCTGTTTCGTTTAGGGACCGGGGAGAAAATGCAATTTCTCCAAAACAGTGGAATGATTGATCCTGTACAAATGTCACGACTTCCGCCGAAGTTGGCTCCCCTGCCTGTTCGGGCGGTGCTCGGCGGTCGTCGTCACCGTCCTACTAGCCGCCACCGATCCCTTTTTCGTTTGTCTGTTTGTTTTGTCTTATTAGTTTCACTTGTGTTTCTGTTGTTTTCGTTTAATGAGCTTCCCTATATTTAGTAGGTAGACCCGCCCTTGTTTTGTGCGGGATTGTCTTTATTTTGTTACGTGTGTGCATTGTAGGCTGAGGTGGATTTTCTTTCTTACACTTTACACCCTGTGGTTTTTGGGTTGTCACGTTGTGTGTCCGCGCCCTGTGATGTTGGGCTTATATTTTGTGTGTGCCTTACTAAAGAGCGCTATACCCCAGTGGAACTTTCTCTGCGTCTGATTCCTGCACCCACCTAGTCCCGCGTGACAACAAAATTCAATTGAATTGGATTTATTTTGTGCAACAGACAAAAACAACAAAATGCACAATGCGGACCCAGAGGATATCACTTGGAAGTATTAATTAAAACGCTTGTTTCCAAAGTGGTCCTCGATGGTTCATCGTGTGTGACTGTGCTTGGTATGTGTACATTTGTCCTAATGTCATGAGTTTGACCAGTTTTAAGGAAATTAAAAAGCTGATAAAACGGCAAAACACTCTTCTGATAAGACTTCAGCTCGTCTTGGTTGCATATTTTATGTGGTTGAAATACTGTGCTTGCATAACGGTGTAAAAAAAACAACATTCATTTGCATTTTCTCAATAGATGCTGAAATAAATATGTATCCACTACATGTGAGAGGTTATAGGCCTAGAGTCAGTGTCCATATTTGTTACTATTTCATTTAACCCATATGAATTTAAATTAGGAATATTCTGTTTATTCATGACTACAGTTATACTCATGAGAAGAATATCAAAGGTGCATGTAAACAGCTTATCCCGAATAAAACCTTAGCGGGATATGAGCTTCTATTCGGAATACTGTGTGCATGTAAACGTGGTCAATGTGCAGACACTCACTCAACGTCTAAAATTGTCTCAGTGCCAAACATGTGGTCTGGGGCGACACTTGGTGGTCACAACTGGAAGTGCAAGTGGACAATCAATTCACCTACTGAGAACCATTCACACGAGTGAACAACAAGGTCGTGTTTTTTAGGCACCAAACGGAAGAAAACAAGGAGGGACTACCTTGAGTTGAACAATAAGAAATGCTTATTTTCTTTTTCTCTTGCAAACGGTTTTAATCTTTTCAATTGAGTGCCTTAACAAACACAATCCTGGTAGTGAGAGACAGGAAGGGAGGGCCAAGGCCTGTTTGAAACACAGTCACCTTCACAGCTCTGTTTATTCACTGAAATTGAAGAGTTCAATTCCATTCAAAACACTTTATCTCACAAGGAAATATTATTTTGGGCATAATTGAAATATTAGCTAGGCCTGATGTTTTCATAACCCATCTTTAAACCAAAATGTAACAAGACTGTGCATTTTCTTGTTTTATATCACACTGAATTTAGTGATGGTTCACAAGTAGTGACTTGATTTGTGTGTGTGTGTTCTGGTGCATGTCTCAGCATCCTCAAGTTGTTGTGCAACAGGAAGGAATGGAGAGGCTGTCATATTTGGTGTCTGGAGGCTTCAGGTATAATGTGTTGACAAGCAAACAAATGTACACATACAACGCACATAGTCACACATGATGAACAAGTAGGCATACCATACAAAATAGCCTGGAGATAGACACACACACACCATTCAAACAAATGTGTACTAAATCGTGATGTTGAGATTCTCATGCAGGTGAATCCCCCTTACATGTACTTTATCATAGGCTACCTCGGGAGTGGCTTGGAATGCGAGTGATTTATAAATGATACGTCACTTCACCTGGTCAGGACACGTGTAACCAAGGAGTGCCTTCCGGTCGAAGAGACATTGTGCTCAATGCGCTGACGGTATCATTTTTTACTTTCCTTCTGGGGACCAACTAGTGTTCTAGGGGCTGACTCTGGATCAGCATTCCAGTTTATTGTCTACGCCAGACATTTGGGTGTGGAGCAAGTCGGAAGTGGGTTGAAAAGGAAAGAGCTGAACCAAGCGGGCAGGGCATAGTGATTTGGAGACAGTGGAGAGAACGGACAGCAAATCCCTTGTTTAAGGCAATTTTTAATTCATTCGTTTGATTGAGCTTAAATTATAACCACGTGCAATCGAAAGAATTCGTCCCATTTTCCACAGCGGAAGCCAATGAATTGGGACTGTTCGCTTGCCACGTCTGTAGAATAAAAAAAACTAAAACATTTTCGCGTCTTCCTGGCAAATGATAGCAGCAGAAACTATTTAAAACATCTAACCGGATTATGCTACTTTAAAAACACGAATTTTGAACGAAATTAGGTTAGACCAGTGTCAATTTTAAGTGCGTTATTGAGTGTCCCTGCTGTTTGGAGGAAGAACGCATATTCCCACGCCACTACCCTACTACAATCAACGTTTGACCATTTGGCAGGGCGTTGCTGCTTTTTTTTTCTCCCGTTCTGAAGAACTCGTGCCGAAGTTAACACTTTTTAAAGGGGGAAAAACTAAATTGGACTAGCCTACTCTCACAAACACAAAAAAATGTCTGGAAACAACAGTATCGACGCGGTTAAGCGAAAGATCAAAGTTTTACAGCAACAGGCAGATGAAGCCGAAGAGCGAGCTGAACTTCTTCAGAGACAGGTCGAGGTGGAGAAAACATCAAGAGAACAGGTAAAATGATATTTTAGAATCATCCATCGACATTCCCATTTTTTTTGTTTTTTGGCATTCCGACAATATTAGATCGACGTGCGCAGATAGGCTACATTGTTTCTTTTTTTATTGTATACTACCACTGGGACTGGGTTGTCATTCATGCAAGTAATTAACCTTTTAACGTTACACCTCCGCCCTACAAGGAGCCTATTGACATGGGAATTTTCGTAGCAGGTTAGGACAGTGGTACCCAACCGTTATCTGTTACTGTACCACCACCAACATCTTACTCTGCCGGAGTACACCTGAAGTATCCTCTCGTGCATTTTACCAGTATATTTATGGTATCATAAAGGCCAAGTCTTAGTACCGCTGGTTGGGAACCACAGGGTTAGGAGCGCAATTTCGCTAAACCTTTTCCTAACCTTAACCTAATTCTCCTAACATGCTACGAAAAAGTCATTTCCGGTCGTAGCTGTATCGAAGTGAGGTGTTTTTAGGTAATCTCCTATTGACACCTTTCAAATGGGTTGTGTATTGTTGAGTGCATTACAAAGGAATTCTTAGTGTAAGGTGTTGCGCAAAATGGGTGGGGACTTTATGACCATTTTTTTTTTTTTTTTGCAGTCATTGAGAGACTGGGCCTTAAAGTAACTGTTCAGTTTTTGCGGACATGACCTGTAATTAATTACAATATGGGTTTAATAGTTTGGTAATTATGTGTGTTAAAACAAATCTTTTCTGTGTTGGAATGGTGTGGGCCTACACAGATCATTCAAAATATTAACACAAGTAGACCACTAATTGGCCAGCGCATCCTCATCAGGAGGATGATGACATTCTCTGAGGAAATAGTATATATATTTTTTGACTTTCTGTTTGACTTTGTTTCCGAATAGTTTTCTCTAATTTATGCTTTGGCCCCATACAAGTATCGGATGAGTCAACAACAACATTTGGTTATGAGTTAAAAGAATATTAACGTTTAAAAGTTAGATTTTCACTGGACAGTTACTTTAAGCCAAATATACTGAGGGGGATTTGATAAATGCCCCGGATGAACCTGGTTAGTGTTGATTGTATTTGTTTTGGAACTGGGCTGCTTCCCAGACTTGAGCCAGGTGCCCAGTTTTGGCCGAAGGTGAAGTCTGCTCAAACCAAAAGTGGTGTAGGTTAAACATGTGGAGTAATGAGTAGGATTCTGTTTTCACATGCAAAAGTGATTGCTTTGGATAACAAGGCTTTATCTGCCTTCCCAATGAAACTAGTTTGAAAATGCAACATATTTTGTGTTTCCCCAATATGCATTTAGCAGAGGCACGCCGCTGCTAAATCGTGGCCGCCCCAGGAAGACACTTTAGCAAAGAGTCAAGTCTACAAAACTTAGTGCACTCAGTCCGTAACATATTTTAGTTTTGGGGACAAAACTGTATTTAAATCCAATGTTTCATCAATGAGAGAATTAGCAGAATGTAATCTAGCTCAATCTTCTCCTCAGTGGTGTGACTTTATCTATCGTCTGTTTCATACATTTCCTTCAATTCGCAAGAGGCTGAGACACGTAACTTTCCACAACTAATTTGCCTTATAGCCTTTTTCTAAAATAGATTAAATAAAACCTTTTCATCACTCTTCACACAATATTCAATTTTGATAAAGCAAAAACAGGTTTAGAGATTTTCGCAAATGTATTAAAAATAAAGAACAAATAACATTTACCTAAGTAGTCATACCCTTTACTCAGTACTTTGTTGAAGCACCTTTTGGCAGTGATTACAGCCTCAAGTCTTCTTGGGTATGACGTTACAAGCTTGACACACCTGTATATAGGGAGTTTCTCCCATTATTCTCTGCAGATCCTCTCAAGCTCTGTTAAGTTGGATGGGGAGCGTCACGACACAGCTATTTTCAGGTCTCCAGAGATGTTCGATCGGGTTCAAGTCTGGCCTCTGGCTGGGTCACTCAAGGACATTCGGAGACTTGTCCCGAAGCCACTCCTGCGTTGTCTTGGCTGTGTGCTTAGGGTCGTTGTCCTATTGGAAGGTGAACCATGCCCCAGTTTGTGGTCTTGAGCGCTCTGGAGCAGGTTTTTATCAAGGATCTCTCTGTACTGGGTTCGAGTCCAGGCTCGGTCGCGGAGACCCATGGGGCGGTGCACGATTGGCCCAGCGTCTCCCGGGTTAGGGGAGGGTTTGGCCGGCAGGGATGTCCTTGTCCCATCGCACACTAGCGACTCCTGTGGCGGGCCGGGCGCAGTGTACAGTGTTTCCTCCGACACATTGGTGCGGCTGGCTTCCGGGTTAAGTGGGCATTGTGTCAAGAAGCAGTGCTCCTTGGTTGGGTTGTATTTCGGAGGACGCACGGCTCTCGACCTTCGCCTCTCCGAGTCCGTACGGGAGTTGCAGCAATGAGACAAGACTAACTACCAATTGGATACCACAAAATTAGGGAGGAAAAAAGGGTAAAAAAAATCTCTCTGTACTTTGCTCCGTTCATCTTTCCCTCGATCCTGACTAGTCTCCCAGTCCCTGCCGCTGAAAAACATCCCCACAGCATGATGCTGCCACCACCAAGCTTCACCGTAGGGATGGTGGCAGGTTTCCTCCAGACGTGACGCTTGGCATTCAGGCCAAAGAGTTCAATCTTGGTTTCATCAGACCAGAGAATCTTGTTTCTCATGATCCGAGAGTCTTTAGGTGCCTTTTGGCAAACTCCAAGCCTGCTGTCATGTGCCTTTTACTGAGGAGTGGCTTCTGTCTGGCCACTCTACCATACAGGCCTGATTTGGTGGAGTGCTGCAGAGATGGTTGTCCTTCTGGAAGGTAGGTTCTCCACATAGGAACTCTGGAGGTCTGTCAGAGGGACCATCGGGTTCTTGGTCACCTCCTTGACCAAGGCACTTCTCCCCTGATTGCTCAGTTTGGCTGGGCGGCCAGCTCTAGGAAGAGTCTTCCATTTAAGAGTGATGGAGGCCACGGTGATATCAAATTGTATTTATTACATGTGCCGAATATAACAGGTAGACCTGTTATCTGCTTACTTAAAAAAAAAAAAAACATTTTAAGAGCAATAAAATAACAATAGCGAGGCTATATATGTAACAGTATAACTTTATGCCGTCCCCTCGCCCCGGGCGCGAACCAGGGACCCTCTGCACACATCAACACCGGTCGCCCACGAAGCATCGTTACCCATCGCTCCACAAAGGCCGCGGCCCTTGCAGAGCAAGGGGAACCACTACTTCTAGGTTTCAGAGCAAGTGACGTAACCGATTTGAAAGGCTATTAGCGCATACCACCGCTAACTAGCTAGCCATTTCACATCTGTTACACTCACCCCCCTTCAACCTCCTCCTTTTCCGCAGCAACCAGTGATCCGGGTCAACAGCATCAATGTATCAGTATAACTTTAAACCGTCCCCTCGCCCCGACACGGGCGCGAACCAGGGACCCTCTGCACACATCAACACCGGTCGCCCACGAAGCATCGTTACCCATCGCTCCACAAAGGCCGCGGCCCTTGCAGAGCAAGGGGAACCACTACTTCTAGGTTTCAGAGCAAGTGACGTAACCGATTTGAAAGGCTATTAGCGCGTATCACCGCTAACTAGCTAGCCATTTCACATCCGTTACATATACAGGGGGTACCGGTAAGTTTAGGTAATTGAGGTTATATGTAGGTGGAGTTACTAAAATGACTATGCATAGATAATAACAGAGTAGCAGCAGCGTAGAAGAGGGGGGTGGGCAATGCAAATAGTCTGGGTAGCCATTTGATGAGATGTTCAGGAGTCTTATGGCTTGGGGTTAGTAACTGTTTAGAAGCCTCTTGGACCTAGACCTGGCGCTCCGGTACTGCTTGCCGTGCGGTAGCAGAGAGAACAGTATGACTAACTTCAGAGGTACTGGTGGGAGGGATATCATGTTGCGATTGACCAATCAAAGCTCACTATAGATTCCAGGCCCTACTGGATTGGATCACCTAGCATGCTTGCTAGGACCGTCATGAGGGCATGACGGTCCCCCTTGTTCGCAATGGGAGGTACTTACCCACAGGCTTGCCCTGGTAAGTACCTCTGAAGTTGTTCAATTTCTCTCCCATTTAGGCGTGTTTTGCCCCGTCTGGAAGTTAATTCTGTTCGATTTGAAACCAGGCTGCCTTCCGGGCGTGAGCCAAGTGCCCTGCTCTGTCCAACGGAGAAGTCGGCTCCAAACAAAAGTGACAGTAAAGGACGTGTAGGATTCTGTGTTTTCACGTGCAAAAGTAATTTGATAACGCTTTATCCGTCTCCCCAAGGATAACTAGATAAAGCTTCAGACATTTATTTTATGGAAAACCCGTCCCAGCGTAATAGAACTCCCTCACTAATGTGCAGCTATAGGCACACTGGATTGTGGTCATTGTAGTTGATTACCACATGTTCTGCTCTCAACTAATACGTATATTGACCTGTTACAAATGACATCTTACTACATCTTCCAACAGTTAATGCTTGATAGAGAAACGGTGCGTTGAGCTCACCTGATACAAAGTAACAGATTCTGCAGTGTTGTTACACTGAACATAACCAGTGTACTGGATGGATGCGTGTGAGAATATCAAGGGGAATAAATGGTCATCTGACTGGAGCATTGTGTCTAGCCTCCTACATCGGTGGACAACGTGAGATGTGATGCAATGTTAAAAGTGCTTTGACCACTAGAAAAAGCACTATATAAATCATATCATGGCATATACAGTAAATCTTATGTTCTAAGAGGGGTTGGGGTCAATTCCATTTAAATTTGAGGCTAAATGTCATTATACGTCCTACTCTTTCCCTTCTCCCCCTCCCTGATACAGGCTGAGGCTGAAGTTGCTTCCCTGAACAGGCGCATCCAGCTGGTTGAGGAGGAGTTGGACAGGGCCCAGGAGAGACTGGCGACCGCTCTGCAGAAACTGGAGGAGGCAGAGAAGGCTGCGGATGAAAGTGAGAGGTCAGTGGAACACAGCGCACGTGAACAGAAAGGGGAAAACACTGCAATTCTCCAAACACCACTGTTTTAAAGGGATACTTCGGGATTTTGGCAATGATGCCCCTTTTCTCCCCTAGGGTCAGATGAACTCGTGGATACCATTTTTATGTCTGTGTCCAGTATGAATGAAATTAGAGGTAGTTTTGCGAGCCATTGCTAACTAGCGTTACCCACAGACTTCCAGTCATCTGTTAGCATGCAACAACATCTATTTACTCTTGCCAGCAAGTATGAATTATAAACCAACCAGGGCTTTCTGCAGCTCTATCGTAGCCTGGTCAACTGTTGGAAATGGTGTAAGTATCATCAAATCAAATTTGTTTATATAGCTCTTCTTACATCAGCTGATATCTCAGTGCTGTACAGAAACCTAGCCTAAAACCCCAAACAGCAAGCAATGCAGGTGTAGAAGCACGGTGGCTAGGAAAAACTCCCTAGAAAGGCCAAAACCTAGGAAGAAACCTAGAGGAACCAGGCTATGAGGGGTGGCCAGTCCTCTTCTGGCTGTGCCGGGTGGAGATTATAACAGAACATGGCCAAGATGTTCAAATGTTCATAAATGACCAGCATGGTCAAATAATAATCACAGTAGTTGTCGAGGGTGCAGCAAGTCAGCACCTCAGGAGTAAATGTCAGTTGGCTTTTCATAGCCGATCATTTAGAGTATCTCTACCGCTCCTGTCTCTAGAGTGTTGAAAACAGCAGGTCTGGGACAGGTAGCACGTCCGGTGAACAGGTCAGGGTTCCATAGCCGCAGGCAGAACAGTTGAACCTGGAGCAGCAGCACGGCCAGGTGGACTGGGGACAGCAAGGAGTTATCATGACAGGTAGTCCTGAGGCATGGTCCTAGGGCTCAGGTCCTAAATCAAAGGTCCTAAATCAAGTCATCTGCATAGAGTTGTATACACTTGTACTTGTTTGAAATAGGACTAATATAAGCACACACAAATTATTTATCGAAGGCCTTATGCAGCAAAGGAAGCATGACTTTTTAACATGGGATCCCATGAAGTAAGACATATTGAAAAATAGGGGACTTGGCCTCAGTCACTATGGTCTGAACCAGGGATGGGCAACTTTGATGGGGGTGGGGGCACAAAAATCGGAGGGGCCACAGTGGCTTGTGGGTCTGCGGGCCTACAGTACCAGTCAGAAGTTTGGACACACCTACTCATTCAGGTTTTTCCTTTATTAATTTTTTTCTACAATGTAGAATAATAATTAAGACAACTATGAAGTAACACATGGAATCATGTAACCAAAGTTTTAAACAAATCAAAATATATTTTTGATTCTTCAAAGTAGCCACCGTTTGCCTTGATGATAGCTTTGCACACACTTGGCATTCTCTCAACCAGCTTCATGAGGAACGGTCTTAAAGGAGTTCCTTCATATGATGAGCACTTCTTGGCTGCTTTTCCTTCACCCCAACTCATCCCAAACCATAAATCAATCAAATGTATTGATGAAGCCCTTTGTACATCAGCTGATTTCACAAAGCGCTACACAGAAACCCAGCCTAAAACCCCAAACAGCAAGCAATACAGATGTAGAAGCACGGTGGCTAGTAAAAACTCCCTAATAAAGGAAGAAACCTAGAGAGGAACCAGTCTCGGTTGGGGGACCAGTCCTCTTCTGGCTGTGCCAGGTTGAGATTATAACAGTACATGGCCAAGATGTTCAAACGTTCATAGATGACCAGCAGAGTCTAATAATAATAATCACAGTGGTTGTAGAGGGTGCAGCAGGTCAGCACCTCAGGAGTAAAAAATATATCTTTTGATTTGTTTAATACTTTTTTGGTTACTACATGATTCCATTTGTTATTTCATAGTTTTGATGTCTTCACTTCTACAATGTAGAAGATAGTAAAAATAAAGAAAAACCCTTGAATGAGTGTGTCCAAACTTTTGACTGGTCCTGTAAATGCGGGCTGCCAGTTGCCCATCCCTAGTCAGTTTGTCGTTGTTGGACTGGAAGTGAAAGCACATGGGCGCAGCGATGGCACAGACAAAAGGGGAAACGCATACACATCACGGGGGTATAAATCTGAAGGATTTGTTTAGAACTTCCCCTCAAATATGATGAGAGCATGTCCAGTGGGAAGAGAGCATGTCCAGTGGGAAGAGAGCATGTCCAGTGGGAAGAGAGCATGTCCAGTGGGAAGAGAGCATGTCCAGTGGGAAGAGAGCATGTCCAGTGGCGAGAAGATGGAGCTAGATGAAACTTGGCCAACATTCTGCTAATTTTGTCATAGAATGTTTAATCACTCACAAAATAACTTTCTGTTCCCAAAACTAGAATCTGTTATAGAGTGCACTAAGTTTTGCCGTAGTTTCTAAAAATGTTGTTTAGGAGTGCAAGGGCGAATTGAGTTATTGCATACGTGCTCTTCAGACTTTGCATTCCCTAACGGGAATATGCAAATACATGCTACAACGTGCCAATAGGCTCTCACTAGCTCGTGCTTGGCTCATCCCACCTCTTTGCTTGTTCCGCCCATTGTGCTTAATTTGTTCCAATTGGAAACGATGCCGGTTGATACTTCTTGGGTTAGTTACCAGTATCTTTGACGATTGTGTATTTGTCATCAAAAAGAAAGGACCAAGGCACTCTTCATATAATTAATTAAAAAGCCTTTATTCGTATGGCATGTTCAATAGAAACAACGTTTTTTAAAAACCGACGCGTTTCGGCTGCATGGCCTTCGTCAGGGAGTTGATTGTGTATTTGTGTTTGGTCTCGCTATCTTCTGTTAATTGATTGGATGTCTTTCTCTGCACCGTTGAGTTTCTCCCTCATTGTGCCTCCCAGAGTGTGTGAAATGTAGTGTCACATGCTGCTGACAGTGTGCAATATTAAGATTGTGTGTTTAGTTTGACAAATATCCAAAGTCTAATATTGAGTATTGGCGTATTACCACAGTGTTACACTGTTACGATAGGATACGAGAAATGTAAGTTTCAATACCAAATGAATTCCTACATGATACATTACATCTAACGTGTGTTTGTTCCAGGGGCATGAAGGTGATTGAGAACAGGGCCCTGAAGGATGAGGAGAAGATGGAGCTACAGGAGATCCAGCTGAAAGAGGCCAAGCACATTGCTGAGGAGGCTGACCGCAAGTACGAGGAGGTGAGGATATCTCACACACACACACACACACTGCAGGGTTCTCCTCAGAATGAATAGAATTGCCTGCTGTGCCTGAACTATCCTCGGATAGTTGAGCAACATTGCTGAGAAAAGTTCATACAATATGCGTGTTGCAATTGGTATGATCATGTACACACACACACACACACACACACACACACACACACACACACACACACACAATGCTTTAGTACAACCTCATATGCGCGCACACACACGGACTCAATGAGGTAACATCGAGACACAGAAGTGGATTAGGGCATCATCGCATACTTTTCTTCTCACGCGAGGCTGTAAGCTCACTAGTACAGTTTTGCCCTAGAGGTACCCAATTTATATCCACAGTGGGCATCTCTACTCACACTTCACCTGTACACCATCTGCGGCCATCTTGCGAGCAATTGTTTCCATCTGCCTTCTTGTGCAACTGGCAGTAAATAATTGTGTGTGTGCGTCTACAGGTGGCTCGTAAGCTGCTGATCATCGAGGGGGATCACGAGCGCACAGAGGAGAGGGCAGAGCTTGCTGAGGCGTGAGTGTCCACGTGATTGAACTGCACACACACACGCATACACAGAACTACACTAGTGGTACGGTACATCACTTATTCCACACAGCCGAAGAGGATTTTGTCAAATAATTTAGTTATACTGATGTTTTCCTCCAGATGAATGTAGAGATCTATTACACACAAAATACTGCATCAATTTGACATGTACAGCATTGTAGCTCTGTATTAAACATACTCTTGTCACACAACTACAGAACTACACGATGCAGAATGCAAACATACATCTTGATGTCTCATTTGGATTATATTTGAACAATTCCCTGTCTACATCACTATGCCAGGCCAGAGTCATGTATTAGGGGTTCAAGCAGCGAATCTAGGCCACATTCTCTCATGCAGTGCTGTGCCAGTTGGTCACGCTATAACAAGCGATTGAAGATAAACTTTTATAGTTCATGCCCCTCATCCCATTTTGAGCTATTGTGGGTATCATCTCAAACATGGCTACTGCTGACCAATGAACATTCAAGTGGTCTTGACCTGGCACATAAATGCATATAAATTAGACACATTATTCGTATTGTAACAACTTGATAGACATGTTCCAAACACTGTCTACTCAATGTGAGCACGTTTAAATCGACCACACGGTGGCGCTATAACGGCACTTATTTATTCCTCTTGATCTGACTACCTTGATTGCTCTTGACCTGATGAAATTTGGCACACTCAGGGATGAGTCTAGCTAACCTGTAGAGTATAGTTCTTTGGCCGCATGGTTGCATTGTTGGACAGGGAAAAACAAGCTCATTGGCTTATAGCGGCCATATTGTTTGAGCGAGAGTCTTGGAAAACCTAGCGTTTTAAAGATGTATCCATTGACGCTATATACCAAGTTTGGTGCTGAGCGGTTCTGGAGAAGACCACATTAATACAAATGTTCAAAAATACATCATCCAAAGAATTATGTGTGATCTGTTGAGTTCTGATATTTGGCAAGCGTGGTAAGGAGTACAGAAGTGGCAAATCCTATGGAGATCTGTCCAATTTGTTCTGATGGTGGCATTGTGGGGCCATAGTTTGAGCCGCTCTGTGGCTGCTTGACGCTATATTTAAATACAAATACTGCTTGGAGTTTGCAATTTTGTGACTGTTCCATTGTATTGGACCAACAAAATCAAGCGCAGCACAAGTTTTTAAAAGTATTTGATACGGTTCTGCATTATAGTAGTCCCACTTCCGGTATCATCCCAAACTGGCCCCATCCTCACTGTTCCCAAGACCATGAGAATAAACTTGTGTGTTTGCATAACAATGGTTCTGCATCCTAATTAATAAATGCCCTCCTCCCCCATCTGTCCGTCTCTGCATGTTTCTGGGGGTCCGACCTAAATTCAACGCATGACCCACCCCCCACCCTCCATACTCCGTGCACCGCATGTATGTGTGACTACGCCCCCTCCCTGCACTAATAGCAAAGCCAGGGCCCTGGAGGAGGAGCTGAGGGGTTTCGACCAATCGCTGAAGTCCCTGCAGGCCTCTGAAGACCAGGTATTGTGTGTTTGTCTGTGGAGTGAATCCATACCCCTCAACTTATTCCACATTTTGTTGTCTTAGTCTCAATTCCAAAATGATTAAAGACATTTTTTTTTTTTATCTTACCCGTCTACACACAATACCCCATAATGCAAAGTGAAAATGTGCTTTTAAAAAGGAAATACAATTAATTTACATAAGTATTCACACCCCTGAGTCAATACATGTTAGAATCACCTTTGGTAGCGATTATGGAGTATTTGCACACTTGGATTGTACAATATTATAGTCTGCTTTTTCTTTTAGTCATCTTCCAATAGGTTCCCTTTTCGAGGCATTAGAAAACCTCCCTGGTCTTTGGTTGAATCTGTTTTGAAACTCACTGCTCAAATGAGGGACCTTAAAGATAATTGTATGTGTGGGAAACAGATGAGGTAGTCATTCATAAATCATGTTAAACACTATTGCACACAGCGAGTCCATGCAGCATATGTGATATGTTAAGCACATTTTTACTCCTGAAATTATTTAGGCTTGACATAACAAAGGGGTTGAATACTTATTGACATTTCAGCTTTTCATTTTTTATTAATATATACACATTTATACATTTATACAAACATAATTCCACTTTGACATGGGGTATTGTGTGTAGGCCAGTGACAATCTCAGTTTGATCAATTTTAAATTCGGGCTGTAACACAACAAAATGTGAAAATCAAGGGGTGTGAATACTTTCTGAAGGCACTGTATGTGTGCAAATGCCTATGTCTGTGTGTACTGAAAAGGAGGGGTGTCAGTTCATTGTCTGAACATGCTTTGGTGATAAAATGTCACTTACAAAGACAAATATGATTATTCATGTTCAGAATCATTCAGTGGGGTATTTCTAACATATCATTAACATTATATCCAATAAGTCAGATTTCGTAACCTAATGCATCTGATAATAAGTACAGAGCTCTGTTGACATAGCGTGCAGGTTTCAACATTTTAGGATTCTACACTTTGGTTGTCATCAGTTGTTTCCGCGGGTTGCAAAACTAGCATGACACGAGCTGAATTAAATGTAAAAGGCTTTGAAAATCAAGCTCAGTGCTCCGTTGACATTTCAGAGACGTTTGTTTTTGAAAATAACAGGAATTTGGAATTAATATAAAAAGCGTATACATGTCTTGTCTCATCTATATCTATCTTACCTCTTGTTTTATGTCCTGCAGATTTGAGAAGATATATTAGTTAAGGGTGAAAGTGAGCCTGTCAGGTAGCCAGTAGCTTTCATTCATTCATTTAATTAATTTTTCTTATTTATTTTTACCACTTTTTAAAATCTGGCCTCCATTGATTTGGTCACCCTAATTCTGGCCATCCTACAAGGGTAAACACTCAAACTTATGATAGACATGAGGTTTGGGCTGTGTTTTTGTGTTTTTTTTTTTAAAGATGATATAAACCTTTTTTTTTACCCATTTGTGAAAATCATGTGTTTTTTGATTGGTGAGTGTGCCTATACTTCATGGTGTGTAAGAGAAATGCATGTATGAGTGTGTTCATGCTCAACTGACTGCTTTAGTGTAATCTACCATTGGTCTAACATCAGGCTCAAGATTTATGGATGTAAGAACTATTTATTGTTAAAAGATCTCAAAAGGTGCACATAGAAAGTCTCTATTTCTGTGAGTGTGTGGAGGATGAGAAAGAAGTAATCAGAATCATGGCCTCGGGACAAACGGGTGGTCCTCTTTGGATGACCCCTGGACCTGCAGACTCCAACCTCTCCTTCTCTTTCCATATCTTTTCAGTATCTGCCTTGTCTCCTTGACTCGTGCTTGCCTCCCTTTCTCTTCCCTACTCTTTTCTCAACTTGTGTTTGCATGAAATCCAGTGTGCATGTTAAGGAAGTGACAACCTACTGCTTTAAAATCGATGGGAGAGTTCCGGTTGTGTTTAGTAGGATAGGAAATGGGTGATGCCATGTCAACTCATCCAGTAAGAAACGCTTGCTTTAGTTTTCTGTTGCAAAACGTTTTGCTACGGTGTGCCCTACTGAAAATAACACAGAATTGACGCATGAGAACTCGAGCATGCACAACTCACTTTTTTAATGCCCTTAAGGACATCTCCAGCCTAAAGCATGCCATTCTAACGACAGTGGACATTACTCGTATAGCTTGTCTTTCGTTAAGGATGTTGCTTAAAATGATTTCCTTTTGTGAGGTAGGCACACTTTAATATGGAGATATGGTCTGTAACCGCTGTGGTGTGTGGTTAGCCTCATGTCTTTTCTCTTGACATAAGGCACTCATTCTTCATGTTTCCTAATTATCTACTCCCGAGACAATTGTCATCTCACCATCAATTATCTTAAACTGTATTGCCAATGTTTTCACACTGCTACTCTTTCCTTCTTTTCACTGCTCTGCCCTCGTTGCCCACTGTGCCATCTCTCCTTGTCTTCTCATTCTCTTGAAATGAAAACTCAATGGCGACCTCCCCTCAAATCCAGTAAATGTGCTGAACTGGAGGAGGAGCTGAAAAACGTCACCAATAACCTTAAGTCCCTGGAGGCCCAGGCAGAGAAGGTAGTGTGTCGGTTTGTTGGTATTTTACCTGGTTGTGTAAACCTCAGATTAATCTAGCATGTACCTGTGGGCATGTTTTTTTCTGACTGTATACATCTCTGAGGAAGTAATTTAGTAAGTATTGTGCGTTGACAATTTTTCTTTGCACATTTGGGGGGGGGGTGCTGTGTGTGTGTGTGTGTACGTACACAGAGTACCTGTATCTGTGTGCAGCTGCTGTATTCACCCTACACCAAAGGTTCTGTATTGACACTGCCTTGAACAACATTGGCTGTGTGTAGTTCATATCCAGATGCCTCAGGCAGTTAGCCTTGGGTTACTTGGTCAGTGTAGTTAATTTCCCTTTGGCATTTACCCCCATTCCAGTCTTGAGAATAGCTCCTACCTCTCCCAGACATCCAATCTTGTCATCAATGCCCTTTACAGCCTATGTTTATAATTCCTAGAAAGGTCACACTTGCATGATTAATTGAGAATTTAATCTCCATATTTCTGATTGGACCGAAGGCCTGCGTGGACAAACACCCCCATACTAAGTTAAGGGTTTGGTCTAATATAACATAGAGAACGTTACTTTTAATGAATTGTTCCTTTGCACCCACTTTGTAATCGTTATCCTCCAATGACCCTGCAGTGGAATAGAGATGAACACTTCCAGGGCTATGTTCAATAGGCACCAAACAGAAGACTAAAACAGGAGAGACTAACAGGACTCATTTTCCGTTGCAAAAACATTTGACGGTTTCCAATGCGTGACCTAATGACCACAACCCAGGTTTATAATTGTTGCATATGCATGTCCAGATCTGCTCCGAGCAGATGCATAGTAAACATCCCTACAAGTATAGTTTCTTCAGTGGAATAATGGTTAGATCAGTGGTATTCTACTTCCACCTTTTATGGACAGTAGTGTTCTCGTGTTTCACCAGTGACTGATTTAGACCTGGGAAACCAGTGGCCTGTCCTATGGGGCATAATGTTTAGAACTTTGCCAAGTTAAATGTTTTACGTAGTCATTTGAAGCATTCCTATCTACAGTTATTTTGTTTGGTACATTTCTATTTGCAACATCCTGAACGTTTCACACCTCGATACTCATCAGATGTTTGTTTTTTTTCTTTGAGCCAATCAGTGATTGGGCAATTTGAGAGACTGCAGTTCAACCGTATTCAAGGCCCCACACAGAATTGCAATCTCAGCAAGAATTCTGGTATCTCTGGAGCTGTAGACAGATGGATTAACTTAACCTCTGAAGGAGCCAAGTCACACATGCACTGTTGACTTCACAGGGACTGCCCTTGATATTGTTCTAATTGTTGAACTAATTTGGCATGCATTATAATGGCATGTTTTTAGGAATCCTTCCATTGCAGCATCAACGAACTGGTCTTTTACATGCGATTGAGTTCATGTCAATTATTTTATGTTTTGGTGGGTGGGCGCTCTGCTTTAAACTGACAGTCCTCTCTTCTACTACAGTACTCCCAGAAGGAGGACAAGTATGAGGAAGAGATCAAGATCCTGACTGACAAGCTCAAAGAGGTAAGTGGATAACCTGTAGAGCAGGGATCAAGTAGATTCAGAAGTGAGCCTATTTATTATTTTATAAGAAATGAGCCGACGGTAAGGGGGCCAGAACATAATTACAAAAAATTAGTACTTTGCAAGTTGAGCGCAAGAAGCCCTAACAGATGTAATATTTGACTAAAACATAATCATTTCAAACCTTGCTTACGTTTGTATAGGATCACATACAGTGAGCTCCAAGTATTGGGACCGTGACCGACAAAAATATCATCCCCGACAAAATGCTAACCTTCCCTGTTATGCTAACCTCTCACTATTACAATGTCTTGGGATTATGATATTTGTGCGTCTAACTTTCACTCATCATTATTCACAATTTTATTCAGGACTAGCCGTAATCATGGTAACATCCACATTAATGTAGAAGTGTTTATAAATGTATTCTATTTACAATAAATGACTCAAATGACACTACATTTACCACAAAATAATCTAAAACGCAACAAAAACAAATGGCAAATGCTGTCAACAAGTTTGTAGAATCACATGATGTAATCATTGCGTGCTAGGTATATGGGACACAAGTGAATTTGTCCCAATAGTTTGGCCCCCCAAAATGTGGGGACTTTGTACAAAAAGTGCTGTGATTTTTAAACAGTTCACCTGATGGAATATTAAAAACTAGAATTAAAGATGACAGTCTGCACTTTAACCTCATAGTCATTGTATTGTTTCAGAGCCAAAACAATTTGCTGTCCCAATAATTTTGGAGCTTACTGTATATCTATCCATGGGAATACTTTGGAACAGATTTCCAAAATTGAAATCAATTGGAAGTTAATTTGCTGGTGTTTTTACAATCTTATGTCCAACAATAAAATAATTATATTGGGATGCCAGTTGGGTAACCCTGACTTAAAGAATGGGGGGGGAAAGCCTCATTTCGGTAGATATAATTGCAGATGGTTGACACTTTCACAAGAGAATCTCAGCAAATCTGTCATGCTTTTTGTCTGTGTTGACATGTCCCCTTGTAGTATCTAGTGTCTCGGGGTGCATTTTTTTTCAAAGTTTCCTCAGGGAGATTTGTTTGACAGTATTTAAGATGTTTTTTTGTTTGTTTTTCGATCTGTTTGTAGTTTCTTGCTCATTGCATTTATTTCTTTATTCACAAAGTCAGGTTAGTTTGGTTTTAAATCCGAGTTAACCTATTTAGTCTAGGTCATCAAGGTTTTAGTAGTTTCTTGATTGAATGCTTTGTTTTGACTTATTTTCTTAGGCTGAGACTCGTGCTGAGTTTGCTGAGAGGTCTGTGGCCAAGCTGGAAAAGACCATAGATGATCTGGAAGGTAGGATCCAGACGCTTTGCCTTGACGGTGCATTGGGATATACAGGAGTTTACAGGAAAAGTCCTGTTCTGGCTTAATCAGTCTATTTTAGCATACATCACTTTCCCTTTGGCAGCTTCCCTCACTCTCCTTATGTTTTTTTCCCTCCTGTTCTCCACTCTTTCTCTTTTTCCCCTTCACTCTTTGGCCTCTCTGAACAGATGAGCTATATGCACAGAAACTCAAGTATAAGGCCATTAGCGAGGAGTTGGACCATGCCCTCAATGACATGACCTCCATGTAAATACGGGCTGACCGTGTGTGTGGTTGGCATGCAGGGCCTGTGGGGTTTGACTGAGAATCTAATATTCCCCTAACACTGCACTGAAGTCAGGGGGCCAGGAAAAACACCTGACTCTCTATAACACGTCACCTAACAGCCATGTAATGTTCACTTTTCTAAGGAGTTGGCAGATGTGACAAACCATATCATGCAAAAGCAAAGCTTGACTCATGCAACAAAATCTGCCAACCAACACTATTTATACTAATGGGTTTTTGTGATTGTAAAAAATATCTAGGTGTGATATGAGTGGTGTGACATTTTAAAGGTGGTTTGTGAAGTAATAACTGAATTACTGGATGCTTGCAATTTCCATATCAATGCACTAAATGTCCACAAGAAAAGTCGGTGATACCCAATGGCTACTAATCGTCACAATGTAATGATCTCAGAATCTGTAGTCACGGTTTCTCAACACCTCTGTTTTCAGATAAATGTCGGGAAGCTCACTTCCTCACTCCCCTGTTGTGGTTTCAAGAATTTCGTCTCAGTCCTCCTGATGAACATCCATTTCGGTGGCGTGGTTCTCTCTCCCCCTCCCTTCCTGTCCATCTTCACTCATTCCTTACGTGGTTGTTAAATCTGTTCCCTTTGTGCTTTTCTTTTCACTCTTACTCCTTTGCCCAACTTTCTCGCTCTCCTTGGGCAACTGTATTTGTTTCTTTGGGTCACTGTGCTCAAGCCTGCACTCTTTGTAATTTGGTTCTCTATCTTGCCTTGTCCCATGTTTCACCCTGTTCTCTACATGTGATTCTATATAAATGTTGAACAAAGGGAGGAGGAAAAACCTGTCTACTGTCTCCTTTTTAACAATTTTTTTCCAAACCTTTTTCAAACTGACATCACAAACACAATGGTTTCTGTTGCTCTTTCCATGTTCATTGTTTTTCCACAAATAGTCATGGTAGAAATTGTACCATTTTATCTGATTTTAATGAGGAGTTGGCAGTAGTGATGGTGCCTCCACATTGGGGTTTAGGCTAGCACTAGAAATAAGAACACAACACATTTTAAGGGCAAAACACAAGGTTTCATTAAACATGTTACATTGGTATTTTTGCTAATTTACTCTTATCGAGATCCACTTGCAACAAGTTCATTCAAACAAGATGTCACAATTGATAGGGTTAGTTTACACGACCAACTAGATGTGCCACAATGGTGGACTTGAGCAGTTTACAATACAACGAAAACTGAATAGAAGTGCAGCTTACATGAAATATGAACATGCTTGAAAAATTCAATTTTCAATGTGAAGATCCACCCCATCTGTCTGTTTGACAGCCTAACTGTTGGGTTTGGGCTTGTTCTGTGTTGCATCTGATCTCCTGTAGTTGCCTGTCTTGTACTTGCGCCGGGTTATCTTGGCGAGACGGGTGGAGTGGGTTTGCAAAATTCTATGATGTCACGCAATTTATAAAATGGTCAGGTAAGAAGGATAGATATAGGTCGATCACTGATGTTGGGAAATTTAGTCCTGGCTTGCAGTCAGCGTTCCAATTCATCCCAATGGGGTTGAGGTCAGGGCTCTGTGCAGGACAGTAAAGTTCTTCCACACCGATCTCAACAAACCATTGCTGTATGGACCTCGCTTTCTGCACGGGGGCATATTTTTATTTATTATGGATCCCCATTAGCTACTGCCAAAGCAGCAGCTACTCTTCATGGGGTCCAGCAAAATTAAGGCAGTTTATACAATTTTAAAAACATTACAATACATTCACAGATTTCACAACACACTGTATGCCCTCAGGCCCCATTGTCATGCTAAAACAGGAAAGGGCCTTCCCCAAACTGTTGCCACAAAGTTGGAAGCACAGAATCGTATAGAATGTCTGTCATTGTATGCTATAGCGTTAAGACTTCCCTTGACTGGAACTAAGGGGCCTACCCCGAACCATGAAAAACAGCTCCACACAATTATTCTTCCTCCGCCAAACTTTAGTTGGCTCTATGCATTCGGGCAGGTAACGTTCTCCTGGCATCCGCCAAACCCAGATTCGTCCATCGGACTGCCTGATAGTGAAGTGTTTCCTCACTCCAGAGACCGCGTTTCCGCTACTCCAGAGTCAAATGGTGTCGAGCTTTATACCACTCCTGCCGAGGCTTGGCATTGCGCATGGTGATCTTAGGCTTGTGTGCGGTTGCTCTGCCGTGGAAACCCATTTCATGAAGCTCATGACGAACAGTTCTTGTGCTGATGTTGCTTCCAGAAGGCAGTTTGGAAGTCTTTAGTGAGTGTTGCAACCGAGGACAGACAATTTTGACATGCTTCAGCACTCGGCGTTCCTGTTCTGTGAGCTTGTGTGGCCTAGCACTTCGCGGCTAAGCCGTTATGTTTCCTTTTTACAATAACAGCACTTACACCATACAAAGTGCCTGAAATAGTTTTGTTTTTTAGTGTCAAAGTATTTATACCATTCACTCCGCTTCATAGTATGAACATGTTAGAAACATGACCAATAGTAGTAGGCTACATCGACTATAGCAGTAGGCCTACCTGTATGGGGAAAAAACACACATTTAAATGGAACTGTAGTCTTCCTCATTCATAATTTGGAGGTAGGTTGTAATCTATAGTATCAATGGGTTTTATAAACTTTTCACACATTCAAACCAGCTGATGAACAGAAAGGCAGTTCCAGATAGTGTTAGTTGTATTAACTTTTGAGGCAGCGGATAGTGTAGAGTAGACCCTTCCCCCAATATTCTGATTTGATAGGACAACGTTGTCAATGGATATGCGCTTGTTCTGCCCTGGAAAGTACACAGCTAGCCAACTACTGTTCAATTCTTGTTTTAATGAACATTGTTAATTGACTGCAGATGGTTGTAGAACTTTTACCGGACCTTTTACTTTTGATGTCATGAGAAATATGGCTGTCCGTATAGGCTACTCGTATTGAACCCAAAGTCAATAGATTCCTGGCAGAAGAGACGGAGTGCTACTGATTCTGCTTCCACGCCCGCATCTGTTTACATCTCTGGTGTGGCAGGTGAAATTACTGCGCTCACGTCCTGTTCATGTCCTGTTCACGTCCTCTTCACGGTGTAGCTCCTCTGAAACAACCCCTCCTGAAAAAAATCACACTTATGCTTAATAACCTACAGAGGTATGGAATGTAATAGTTGGAACGTATCGACCATGTCCTTTGTACAACAAGGGTGTAGCCTAAATACTTCGAGGGTGTAGCCTAAATACTTCAAGGGTGTTCAGCGCAGATCAAGGAGGGGGCAGCGGAGTGTGCAGCAGCTACATAAAAATAAATGTGCAGAAATCTTTAGCCTAAAGAAAATCAGGTTTCCAGAAAATCCAGAACCGCAGCCACTCCGATAGAGATTTCAATTAGATTAGAAAAACTTGATTCAGAATTTAATATGACAATTCCTGATATGGTGATTAAAAAATATTATATTTGTAGTAAATTCACTTAAACTTAAGGATGCAGTGGTTGAATATTCAGGGGAATGTCTTTCTTGCATGAGGAAAAACATTACTGAACTTTTCCCAGTGACTCTATCCTAGGCTGTGTTCAACTGGGCAAATTTGTGGCATGTTCAGATTGAAACATTATGTAGAACAAACATGCCTCTGACATGCAGAATAGGGGTCAGCTCTGTTAATTACATTTCTTTCTGCAACGTTCCACAATTGCGTTAAAGGCCCAACACACCCTACACAGAGCGACAGAGCATCGTATACAGTCACTTCCAGAATTTGTGCTGCATAAAAGTATGTATATATGCTCGGTCGCTGCGTTGGCCTGAAGTGTGTAGCGGCCTTTTGCTGAACGTGGTCCTATAGTGTCCACGTTTCTAGCCTTTGAGTGTCCATGTTGCTCAGGTATTCCCTTCAGTGTACACATCCCTTTTTCCAGATGCATTTTACACTTCCTACACTGTGCTTTAGTGGGCTTCCAACGAGTGGCCACTCCAAGTATTCCTTCGGGCTGGGCGATTATGGCATATTAACTTGTGAGCGATATCTGGATTTATTATTTTTTCTGTAATTAAGCTTTGTACAATTTTAAAGGTAAAAACGACTGCATTTGAAACTGTCAGCAATGATCTAATGCATTCAGGGCTTTAGATTATATCTAGGCTAAATATCAGCCTTCCACAACCAGAAGACCCATTCATTTAATTATTTTATCAAAATAGTTTAACCTCTCTAGGGTATGTGGGACGGTGGAGTCTCACCTCGTCAACAGCCAGTGAAATTGCAGGGCGCCAAATTCAAAACAGAAATCCCATAATTAAAATTCCTCAAACATACATGTATTTTACACCATTTTAAAGAAACTTGTTGTAAATCCAGCCACAGTGTCCGATTTCAAATAGGCTTTACGACGAAAGCAAACGATTTATGTTAGGTGAGTGCCTATTCACAGAAAAACACAGCCATTTTTCCAGCCAAAGAGAGGAGTCACAAAAAGCAGAAATATAGATAAAATGTATCACTAACCTTTGATCTTCATCAGATGACACTCATAGGACTTCATGTTACACAATACATGTATGTATTGTTCGAGGAAGTTCATATTTGTCTCAGTTTACATTGGCGCGTTATGTTCAGTAGTTCCAAAACATCCGGTGATTTTGCAGAGAGCCATATCAATTTACATTAATAGTCATCATACATGTTGATGAAAATACAAGTGTTACACATTGAATTTTAGATCCACTTCTCTTTGCAACCGCTGTGTCAGATTTCAAAAAAACTTTACGGAAAAAGCAAACGGCGCTAAGATGACAAATCAACCTAAAGAGATCCGCCATGTTAGTCAACATAAGTCAGAAATAGCATTATAAATATTCACTTACCTTTGATGATCTTCATCAGAATGCACTCCCAGGAATCCTAGTTCCACAGTAAATGTTTGTTTTGTTCGATAATGTCCAAATTCCTCCTTGTTGTTCGCGCGTTCAGTACACAATCTAAACTCACGTGCAAGTCCAGCGGAAAGTACGGACGAAATGTTAGTCTGTAGAAACATGTCAAACGATGTATAGAATCAATCTTTAGGATGCTTTTAACATAAATCTTCAATAATGTTACAACAGGAGAATTCCTTTGTCTTCAGAAATGCGATGGAACGCAGCTAACTCTCACATGAACGTGCATGGTCAGCTCGTGGCATTCTGGGAGAGACCTTACTCAATCTCCTCTCATTCGCCCCCAGTTCACAGTAGACGCATCAAACAAGGTTCTAAAGACTGTTGACATCTAGTGGAAGCCTTAGGAAGTGCAACATGACCCCATTTCCACTATCTTGGATAAGCAAAGAGTTGAAAACCTACAAACCTCAGATTTCCCACTTCCTGGTTGAATTTTTTTCTCAGGTTTTTGCCTGCCATATGAGTTCTGTTATACTCAGACATCATTCAAACAGTTTTATGAACTTCAGTGTTTTCTATCCAAATCTACTAATATGCATATCCTAGGATCTGGGCCTGAGTAGCAGGCAGTTTACTCTGGGCACGCTTTTCATCCGGACGTGAAAATACTGTCCCCTACCCCAAAGAAGTTAACCTGCTTTTTGGCAATAACTCTTTCTGGGATTCTCGTCAGTCCTATGAAAATTCCTGTTTTGTTCTCAATGCACATTCACTAATGATGACAACTAACTTCTTGTCGCAGGTATTACAGAAAATGTAACATCTCCATTAAACAATCTCTCAAGCACAAGCCCACGTGCTAGCTCTTTGTCAAGTTCAGCTAACTTGGATCTATTTGCTAACTAACAAGGTAGAACAGTTGCATTATGAACACACCCTTCTACCTCCAACTGTTTGAACAACATGCTAGCCTGTCCACTATGTTCAGATGTTGAAATCAAGTGGCCTACCATATTTCTGAGCTGTGTAGTGCTAGGGCAAAAAAAACGACGCCTCATGGTCCACAGGACCGAGTTTGGGGAAACACTGCCCAAGTGGCTAACCTAGTAAGTCTGCCCTCTTGTGGCAATTTTTTTCTTCATCTTCCCTCTACTCCATGCTCAGGTAATGTGACCTTTTCTGTACTCTGCTTATTTTTACTATTCATTCTGTTTACTATGCTCCTACCTTTCCTTCTCACATCCAATTGATTGTTTTACTGTCTACACTTTTTTTTATATAGCAGTGTTGCTCAATGCGTATCCTGGAGACCCACTGTGAATGCTGGGTATTGGATATTTATACTGCTTTTACACAGGCAGCCCAATTTTTTTATATATATATATATTTTATCGTTAATTGGTCTTATGACCAATCATAAGCTCAAACATATATTTGATGTGTAAAGATCTGATGTGATTGGTCAAAAGACTAGTGAAAGAATTGGTCTGTCTTTGTAAATGCAGCCTTTGTATATCTGCCTGGTTCATGAATGCAAGTTAAGCCGCTGAATAGGGTTGCAAAGCTACTGGTCATTTACCAAAGTTACCGGACTCCAGTAAGTTTGGTAATTAACAGGTAATCTATGGTAACTTTTTAGTAAGTTATACTGTTAAAGTGTGTGTGTGTGTACTTCTGTATATACAAGTTTCTAGTGAATAGACCACATGGTTCAAGAGAAAATAGCTAAATTAATGAAGAAAGCATCTAATCAACAATGGCATTATTTCAATTAACTCTGCAACTTTTCCAACTATAAAGTAATATTTTTAGATTGTGTGGCCTTACCACATAAAATAAATAAGAGACCCAGAGATAATTAGACACATGATCATCTGAAGTACTCAAAGACCACTTAGTTGTCGTCTGATAAAATAACAATTGGAAAGTTACCAACATTCTGGTAATTTACTGGTAAACTTCAAAAGTTTCCAGTAATACCTTCCCTTTGCAACCCTACCACTGAGGATTGCCCATTTTAGAAATGTCGAGTTATATTTTTAGAGGGTAACATTACCCAAACCCTCAGTCAAATTGGGCAAAATCATAATCGCAATAAGAAACCGTCGCAAAACAGGCTGAAGTAATTATTGGGGTTATAGTCAGTTGTCATAAACTGACAACGGCTGATTATGGCAGTGTTCTGTAGCCTTAAAACAGAGAGCTCCATTAGTGGTACCTAGGGATTCTTGGTGTGTTACCCAGACGAATAATAAATGATTAATCTCTCCCTCCAGAGAGACTGGCCAATGCCAAGGAGGAGAACCTCAAGATCCATGCCACCCTGGACCAGACCCTGCAGGACCTCAACAGCTTCTGAGAACCCCCCCCCCCCCCCCCCCCCCCACCACTTCTCTTTCTGTCTCTCCTTTCTCCTCACTCTGCTGTCGTGGTGTCAAGGTAGGAAAAATCCCCACTGGGGGTTTACCCTTGTGATGCTGAAGCATGCCAAAACCACTATTTACTATGACACCTTTATTCTCAACAGCTTTGATTGTTCTTGTTAAACATTGTTCTTCAATGTGACATATTGTGGAAGCGCTTGCCTTTATCCATTGGAATGGTCTTTAATAGGGACACTCGGTCATACTTATGTGGTCTACTATGCCATCTTCTCCTTGCTTGAATGTGGCTAGCATGACTGCCTTTAAGGATTCCTTGCCAAGTTAACGAGAACACGGTCAGTCCACTCACCCATAGAATATCCCATTTTAGTTTCCAGCCATTCAAGATCAACTATAGAAAAGGGGGAAACGGAGCACATGATTTTTGCCAGCCATTTACTACATAGGATTATTCACTTCTGACTTCAGTCCTGCTGTTGTATTCCCTGGACTGGTTCTATGTTCTTCTGTAACACCGTCCTTTAACGCCTAAACCCTCAAAGTTCACACATCTGAAAGTTCTGAAGTGGTAAGCAAGATTTGAAGAAGCTCCACTTGGTCTATCATAGGGTTGGGCCATCACTGCGTTGCTTTGGCCTTTGCAATCCTTTATGATTAGTTGACGCCAAAAATAATTAGTGGATAAGGTCCAAAATGGAACTAGGCTTCTTTCCGTCCTATACAGTATATCCCCTTTATCCTGCCCTTTGCCTAATTTACACCAATACAGTTTGGGACAAAAACCACATTGGGTGGTCTGGATTTGATGATGTCCAAGCTGTATCATGCAATCAAGTTTTCCCCCCCCCCTATTCCTTAGGGATATGCATAATTTGTTTATGATATTTTGCCTCATGTATGTGTTTTCTCCTACTGAAACCATAGCCACTAGCCACTATCAAAAAACAGTGCTGCACTTGTATGGCACTAATTATTTGGCCTGAACTCTCCAATTCTGAACTTTTTTAAGCTAATTGGTCTTTTGACCTATTACATCAGATCTTTTTCAGAGCTGATTGGTCACAATGCAGCCTTTATTTTGAGAAGTCTATAGTGAGGTTGTTGGGTTCAAAAATCAATGGACATCACTTTGCCAGTACCATGCCAATTATAGAAAATGGGTGGGGTATTTAAACCTATACTATAAGTAGGATTTAAACTACAACACGTAAAATAATTAAGACCTCAATGTTTTAACTGGAAATTCACCAGATGTATAACCACTTTGTTACAGTCTTGTTCCATTGTAATGACGTTTTCTTTGAATAAAGACCATGGTTTTTACTGCCATACAAAACTTTCTCTTTGGATTTTCATTTGAAGTTAAATTCTCCAAGTGCAATCTGATTGTTGTATAGACTATTTTTGATTGCACAGGCCAGGGATGGGTCAATTCAGTCTGAGTTCCTTTATAATTAGCCCATTTTAAAAACGCACATCGTAAGGGATGCATGCATAAAATAGACATGAGTATAATTTCCATCATGTTACGTGCACAACCACTCACAAGCAAACAGTAATGTACAGCTAACTGTGAGGAAAAGTCTTCATCACATTTTGTTTTTGGATAAGTCTTGATGTGTAGCATGTCTTCATACTGTATCCTGTTTACAGACATTTTTATTAAATGTTGAGTGGCTGACATTTATGTTCAGACTTTACTGTTATTGATAAGTGAATTTTGTATGAATGTCTGTATTTGTCTGTGTGCGCTTTGCCAACACTACTTGTATGTGTCCACTCAGTTCATGTCGAGTTTGTGCCTTGTGTGTGGGAGTCCTCAATGCTTTGTCCTTGCTGTACCGAGGAAAAAATTCAGAAGAACAGGTCGTTGTCAGTTTTCAAAAAGCCTCGCCCCTGGCCTTAGCCGGCTCCACGTATACAGGCAGGGCAGCTTGTGATTGGTACGCATCACCGCAACATTGCAGGAGGAGTCTGGCTTCTTGATGACCTCAAACCATCGGGGTAATCAATGGCTGGTTATTACTAGGGGGCAGAACAGGACATCAGTCAAATCCCCCATTCCAAATCTACCCCTTGCCTTCAGCACTTTACCCTGAAGCCTAACGTGATTGTATGTTGCATACATATATCCGAGGTACATACGTTAAGCCCTTCGTGGTAAGTCACGTGTGTCTTATGTAGGGCTTGGGCCTCATCTCATCAGGTGTTGGTAGTTAGGATTGCATTCAAAGTGTGTGTGTCAATGAGAAATGGCCAATAAGATTCACCGTTCACAGCATCTCACCCCCAAGGCCTCCAGACACACACCCTGGCCCTTTTATCAATTAGGATCCTCATGTCATGTGTCCTCTCTCGCTTCTTTTGGAAAAGGTCAAAGTTAATCGAGGAGAGTAAACATGGATGGAAATGAGACGGTCCTTCTCCACTCACAAGTCATTAGGCAAACTACATTCACGGGAGGATCCCAAAATAAATGTGTAAAGTGATCAAAACAAATTAAGTTGGAGACATTTTATAGGACACAAGTAGCATATTGTTTTTAATCATGAGTATCCTCTATGGGAGGTGGCTAGAAGGGAGGACAGTCTGTTTGCCTACTAATGAAATGAGACTCCTCGACCACTTACGTTTGTGTATATATATATATACACACAAACGTATGTGGACACCCCTTCAAAAGAGTGGATTTGGCTATTTCAGACACATCTGTTGCTGACAGCCAGGTGTATAAAATCAAGCACACAGACATGCAATCTACAGACAAACATTGGCAGTAAAATGGCCTTTACTGAAGAGCTCGGACTTTCAACGTGGCATAGTCATAGGATGCCACCTTTCCAGAAAGTCAGTTTGTCAAATTTCTGCCCTGCTTGAGCTGCCCCGGTCAACTGTAAGGGCTGTTATTGTGAAGTAAAAATGTCTGGGACCAACAACGGCTCAGCAGTGAAGTGATAGGCCACACAAGCTCATAGAACAGGTCCACCGAGTGCTGAAGCGCGTAATAGTCTGGAACTCAGGAGTGTTGCAACCGAGGACAAACTAGCTCTGGTAGCAACATCAGCACAAGGACTGTTCTGCGAGAGCTTCATGAAATACCTTTTCCATGGCCGAGCAACCGCACACAAGCCTAAGATCAGCATGCGCAATGCCAAGCGTTGGTTGGAGTGGTGTAAAGCTCGCCACCATTGGGCAGTGGAGATGCGTTCTCTGGAGTGATGAATCACGCTTCACCATCTAGCAATCCAATGGACGAATCTATGTTTGATGGATGCCAGGAGAACGCTACCTGCCTGAATGCATAGTGGCAACTAAAGTTTGGTGGAGGAGGAATAATGGGCTGTGGCTGTTTTTTATGGTTTGGGTTAGGCCACTTTGTTTCAGTGAAGGGAAATCTTAATGCTACAGCATACAATGACATTCTAGATGATTCTGTGCTTCCAACTTTGGCAACAGTTTGGGGAAGGACGTTTCCTGTTTCGGTATGACAATATCCCTGTGCACAAAGCCAGGTCCATACAGAAATGATTTGTCGATCGGTGTGGAATAACTTGACTGGCCTGCACAGAGCCCTGACTTCAACCCCCTCGAACACCTTTGGGATGAATTGGGCAGACTGCGAAGCTTGGCCTAATCGCTATAGCAGCTCAGGGGGGACCAAGTCCATATTAATGCCCACATGCTTTTGGTCATGTAGTGTATCATACACATCATACACACTAAACACATTTAGTAATCACAGGATGCAATTGAAACTTCAAACACAGGAAAAATGTATAATTTAATAAATGTATTTTATCGATAGGAGTGAGGGGGGTTGGTGGATTGATAAGCACACCGAAGAAACGATATGCGTAAGAACTTCTAATAGCCCATTTCACACCATAGCAAGCTGAATTTGTAGGTTGATTTTTCTTTCGTTTTTGGCAAAAATGAACACGTAGCACTGACTCGCCGATGGATTGATGTTTCAGCATTTTCGCAATGAAGATTTTGGCGTTCGACTAGCTATGTGTGATATGAACGTGCAGTTAAGCCCGGTTTGAGTAAGCGGTGCAGTGTTGCCAACTTAGCGACTTAGTCGCTATATTTAGCGAGTTTTAAGACCCCTCTAGTGACACATTTTCAAAAAATCGACTAGCGACTTTCTGGTGTTTATTGGAGACTGACGTGAAAGCACGTATCGTTCTTACTCTTCTCAACGAGCAGCGGTTGCTGCCGTGGGACCCACCCCGTCCCGAAGCACTCACAGGCGGCCCAGTCCTTGCGCAGCAGTCCCTCCCAGCTGCAGTCAGAGCAGGAGATGTTCACCCCTCCGCGTCCAGACTGCAAATGAATCTCGCATGCGGGAAGCCGCCGCTGGATGATCTCGCCCTGGCTTACATTCAGGACGGGATGTTAATGTAAAATGTTCTTTGTCTAAAATAACAAAAATAAATCACTGCATTTGACTCACAGCCTCAGTCACTTACTCACCTTGTCCACTGTTTGTGTGCCTCTATGTGACATAAGCTAAACATCTAGCTGGCTAGCTCATGTCTCAGTCTAAACTGTACGCTCAAAAATACAGAAAGGAGTGGGAATCAAACCCTGAATTCAAAGGCTGGTTGAAGCCATTTATTGGTGATGATACACGGGCATACTGCCTGTATTGTAAGGCTGATTTCTACACCAAACATAATGATGTAAAAAACACATGACAACTCAAAAACATACTCAAAAGGCTAAGTCTTATAATGGTTCCACCCAAAACAAGCTGCCATTTATGGTTAAAAAAGAAATTGACTGCAAAAAAGGCTGAGGCCACCATGGCATTAGCTATCGCTGAACACTGTTCCATGCTGCATTGGAGAAGCATGTAGAGCTTCTTTCTCAGACTCCACTGCTGCTACCCACTTCAAAATGCACAGGACAAAGTGCACAGAAATGATAACTGGTGTTCTAGCATCATACTTTCTGAAAAAGTTGGTCGCCGATGTGGGTGACCAGCGTTTCAGCCTCCTCCTCGATGAGTCCAGAGATGTAAGTGTTTCTAAGTACCTGGGGGTTGTGATAAGGTACTTTAGTGACACCAAGCAGACAATTGTATCAACATTTCTGGGGCTTGTTGGAGGGAGGAGATGGCAAATCTATAGCCCGTGCTGTTGTGACTTTCCTCGGGAAGTGTCATAACCCTCCCGTTGTCCTCCTATTATGCCTAGCACACAGTGTCCCCCCCGGGTCACCCTGTCCCGTCTTGGCTAAAGGCCCAGTGGGCACAAGTGTGACAGTATGCGTGTGAACAGCCTTTGCAGATGTATTTCTTACACCTGCAGCACGCGGTGTGTGTCTTGGCGTCCTTCTTGGGTGGGCAGAGCTGACACCTCTTCCTCTTACTCGCCCCCAGCGGGGCGGCCGGGGCGGCGGCGGCGGCCGGGCCGGCGGCTTGCTCCCGGGCTTGCGGACGAGCCTCGGCGGATACACGCTCGCCCTGTATGACTTTGACAAGTGCGGACGCGGCTTCGGTGCGGGGGAGACGCTGCCTTCTTTGGATCAAGGGCTTCACGAGCGCCTTTCCGAGCTGCTCCAGGAACACCCTCCTCTTGTTCCGCTTCCCAGGCATCCAGTCGGGGTTGATCTCTCGCCATATGACAAAGGCGTTGTAGGAGGACACGTCGAGGATGTTGTGGAAGATGACCAGGGGCCAGCGGGCGGTCATCCGTCTGCAGCTGTAGGTCCCGACCACCTTGTCTAGGTTGTCCACGCCGCCCTTGTTGCAGTTGTAGTCTAGGATGAGGGCCGGCTTCCGGTCTCGGCGATCGCTAACGTCGGGCTCCGCGTGCCGCGTGCTCAGAAGTAGCACGTTCTTATTTCTCTTTGCCAGGTAGGACACTAGAGTGGCGGTGGGCGTGAAGGCGAACCTGGAGGACGAGACCTGTCTGCCCTTGGACTGGAGCAGCGCGGGAGGGAGCTCGGGCTTGTTCTTTCGCACCGTGCCCACCATGGTGAGGTTCCTCTCGAGGAGCCGCTGCCCGAGTTCGTAGGAGGTGAAGAAATTGTCACACGTGACGTTGTGACCGCCCGGCAGTCCCTCGGTCAGATCGAGGACGACGCGCGCGCCCTGGTTCTTCTCGGGGCCTCCGCCGGCCGCCTTGCCGGTGTACACTTGCATCTTCCAAGCGTAGCTGGACTTGGCGTCGCAGGCCACCCACGACTTGATGCCGTATTTGGCCGGCTTGCTGGGAATGTACTGTCGGAAAGGACAGCGTCCTTTCGGCGAGGGAGAGGGGAGGGAGAGGAGAGGGAGAGGAGATTAGCAGCGTCATCGTTACCGGCTCACCATCGGGGCGCACTGCGTTTACGTTACACGCAGCCGCCGCCGCCCGTGCTACTGCCCATTGCTACTACTGCCGATTGCTACTACTGCCCGTGCTACTACTGCCCGTGCTCTCTATGCTACACGTACAGACACAGATACATAGACTGCCCGTGCTCTCTATGCTACACGTACATACACAGATACATAGACTGCCCGTGCTCTCTATGCTACACGTACAAACACAGATACATAGACTGCCCGTGCTCTCTATGCTACACGTACATACACAGGTACATAGACGGTACCTCTGAACGGGACCAGTTGTTCGTCCACCGTCACTTCGGGCCCTGGGTTGTAGAGGGCCTGCAGCCGCTCCTCCCACAGGTCCCACACCTCTCTTACGGCCGCCAGTCTGTCGGTGGCGAGTCTCGCGGGTCTCGACTGGCGGTCGTCGAATCGCAGCAGCCTCGAGTACTTGTGAAACGCCTTGAGCGGCATGGTGGCGCGGAACACGGTCCTGCCGCTCTCGGCGTCCCTAAGGCTGGCCGCGGCCTCGCCTCGGGACCTGTAGACGCCGGCTAGGATCAGCAACCCTGCGTAGGCGCGCAGGTCGGTGGAGTCCATGGGTCGCCAGCCGTCGCCGTATTTTCTCACCCCCTGCAGATTCGTCATGTCCACAATTATCCTTTCTATCGCCGGTGTGACAAACAGCCGGAAGGCGGACGCGATGTCGAGCGCTCGCGACGCGGCGTAGGCCGTGGGGCCCGGCGGGGCAGGGCCGGCGGATGGCGCGGGGCCGGTCCGGGCCGCGATAGGCCACGGAGGACCATTTGATTTTGCCGTTTTTTGACAGCAACGTCTCCCTTTCTGGCTCTGGCTCTCTGGCTGTGTCTCGCTCTCGCTCTCTGTCTCTGGCTCGCTCTCGGTCTCGCTCTCTGTCTCGCTCTCGGGCAGCGGCCGCGTCTCCCTCTCGCTCTCCCTCCGGTTCTTCCTCCGAAGAGGAGCACGACCGCGAGGCCGAGTCGTCTTCGTAGTCGTCCGCGTCGCGCTCGGGGTTGTATTCCTCACCGTCTTCATCTTCCGAAACGTCCTCCTCTTCGGAATCGCAGTAGTCTTCTTCGTCTTCTTGGTCGACGCTGGAGGATATCTGTTCCAGGACCTGAGCCGCGCTGAAACCAGGACTGCGAGGCGTCGTAGGCGGAGGGCTCACGCTCGGCGGGGTCGTATTCCTCCTCGTCGTCGTCCTCGTCCTCATCTTCTTCTTCTTCTTCTTCCTGACAATATTAGTAGCCTCTCTACGCCCTGCTTACGGTGGCCACGTGAATGGGACGAGGCACGCGAATGGACGAGGCGCGTGGTCGGCCCTGCCTGCTCCTTCGGCCCTTCGGTCCCATCCGGGACGCTCGGCTGGCCTCCCCGTGTGATAGCACCGAGGTCGTGCACTGAGTTGTTGGGGACAACTGGTCCCTGCCGGGGTCACTCTGACCCGGCCCAGACAAAGGGGAACAACTCCTAACACAGGGCCGGGGTCACTCTGACCCGGCCCAGACAGGGGTAGGAGGGTTACAACATACACCTTGCTAACGCTGCCAGGGTCACTCTGACCCAAGCCCCCGGGACAGAGGGGAACAACTCATAACACAGGGCCTACAACAGGGCCCGGGTCACTGTGACCCGGCCCAGACAGGGGTAGGAGGGTTACAACAAACATACTTGCTAACGCTGCCAGGGTCTCTCTAACCCACACAGACACTGGGAATCGACTCGTAACGCTGGCCGCGGGTCACTCTGACCCGCCGAGGCAAGGGGAAGGTTGTGTAACAACAGCCATACCCGAAAGGCACAATTTCCACAACCAAGGGAAAGTAGTTTGTAGGGGGGCGTTTTTAGAATCAACATCCAAACTCACACGAGGCCCAAGGGCCCGTCGCGCAGAGGGCCGTATTCACACAGGGCCCTTGCCCGGAATGTGGCGCGTGTCAATTTTGGGGCAGGACCTTTGACTAGTATCCAGCAGGTGGTGGTGTTGGGTCACTATGACCCGGCTCACACAGGGTTAGGAGGGTTACAACATACACCTTGCTAACGCTGCCAGGGGCACTCTGACCCATCTGACGTCACTATGACCCCGCCCACACAGGGGCAGGGGCAGGAGGGTTACAACATACACCTTGCTAACGCTGCCGGGGTCACTCTGACCCACACAGACACGGGGGATCGACTGGTAACGCTGCCGAGGGTCACTCTGACCCCTCTGACGTCACTATGACCCCGCCCACACAGGGGTAGGAGGGTTACAACATACACCTTGCTAACGCTGCCAGGGTCACTCTGACCCATCTGACGTCACTATGACCCGCCCACACAGGGTTAGGAGGGTTACAACATACACCTTGCTAACGCTGCCAGGGTCACTCTGACCCATCTGACGTCACTATGACCCGCCCACACAGGGGCAGGAGGGTTACAACATACACCTTGCTAACGCTGCCAGGGTCACTCTGACCCATCTGACGTCACTATGACCCGCCCACACAGGGGCAGGAGGGTTACAACATACACCTTGCTAACGCTGCCAGGGTCACTCTGACCCACACAGACACAGGCAATCAACTCGGAACTGCCCGGGGTCACTCTGACCCGCCGAGACAACGGGAGGGTTAACTATCTTAGTCCTCAAATCCAAAATGAGCTGATTTATATCTTAGCCGAGCGAGCGAGTGAAGTGTGACATTCAGGAAGAAATGCAGGAAACACCATTTTTTTCTATTATTATGGACACCACACCGGATGTATCCAAAGTAGACCACTTAAGCGAAGTTTATCGCTATGCAAGAGTGATAAGGGATACAAATAATGTCGCCACAGATCTGACCATCAGAGTCGTTTTGGGGACTTCTGGAGACTGCTGACACATCAGCAACTGAGCGTCAACATAAAATCCTGGGCAGCATAGAGGATAATGGGCTGGATATTTCAAAATGTCGTGGGCAGGGGTATGATGGAGCTGCTAACATGAGTGTGGTCTATTCGGGTGTGCAGGCCAGAATATCTGAAAAAGAGCCACTTACTGTTTATGTGCATTGCACAGCTCACAATCTTAACCTGGCTCTCAACGACTCTGTCAAAAATGTGCCAGAGATTTAACAGTTTTATGATACTGTTGAACTGTTATACACCTTCTTCGGGCATAGTCCCTTGCTGCCCTGAGATATAGAGATGTGGACGTAATGAAGGCCCTCACCAAGATTGTGCTTTTAAGTGACAAGAAGGATGAGAGGGATGATGCAGCAGCACTGAAAAAGAAAATGGGAAAATGTTATTTTATTTTTTTAGTCGTTCTGCAGACTAAGGTTTTAGAAAATGTGAACGTCGTCTCCAAAATGTTACAGGCCAAAGACGCAGACCTGCACAGGGCAGTTAGCCTACTCAAGGACATTAATTATAGAGGTCCTGTCCGGATTCCGACAGGATTTTGAGAATGCCAAAGTCCCTGCAAAGACCCTTGCTGACAAATGGGGAGATCAAGACGCATTTGAAGACTGTCGGAGAAGGAAGGTGAGGCGTCATTTATTTTTTATTTTATTTAAATTTTTTAATTTGACCCCCTTTTCTCCCCAATTTTCGTGGTATCCAATTGTTAGTAATTACTATCTTGTCTCATCGCTACAACTCCCGTACGGGCTTGGGAGAGACGAAGGTCGAAAGCCATGCGTCCTCCGAAACACAACCCAACCAAGCCGCACTGCTTCTTAACACAGCGCGCCTCCAACCCGGAAGCCAGCCGCACCAATGTGTCGGAGGAAACACTGTGTACCTGGCCCACTTGGTTAGCGCGCACTGCGCCCGGCCCGCCACAGGAGTCGCTGGTGCGCGATGAGACAAGGATATCCCTACCGGCCAAACCCTCCCTAACCAATCGATGCAGTGCCCTAGACCACTGCACCACCCGGGAGGCCCTTGAGGCGTCATTTTGATGAGCTATGCGAGGACGAGTGACTGCCTGATGGGGAGAGTAGTTTTAGAGTCAACGTCTTTAATGCAAACCTTGACATCGTTATCCACCAGCTGTCAAACAGATTTAAAAGTCTGCGGGCAACATCGAGTCTATTTAACTCCATCCATCCCACTACCCTGGCCAACGCAGATGATGATGCGCTCCACGAGATCGCCAGCCGGCTGGCTGAACATTACAGCAAAGATATATCATCAAGCTTCCCTGGCCAATTACTCTCTTTCAGGTCCTGTTTTAAGAAGGAAATAGCAAAGCACACTCCAGTGAGAGACCTGGCCAAGATGCTCATTGTTGATTACAATTCAGTCTGCTACATTTGGGGAAGTAGTTACAGTGATGCTCCTTTTTATGACTCTGCCAGTAACGGAAGCCAGTGTCGAGCGCTCCATTTCCAAACTGAAAATAATTAAATCATACCTGAGGAGCAGCGTGGGACAGGAGAGACTGCGTGGGTTGGCCATTCTGTCCATTGATAACACCAGGGCCAGGACCATGGATTTGAATGCCATAGTCAACGACTTCGCAGAGCGCAAGGCCCGTCGAATGCCAATCAAATGAGTGAGTAAGCTTATTTTTATAGGGCAGGCTACCCAAGCAGCCCATATAAATCAAGATCTATTGAGATTAATTTACACTGCTTGTCAATCTACGACTATGCTCGATCTGTCTTTGGAAACCATGTCCTGGTGCACGGCCGCTGAGCCATTTCATTGTCATCATAGCCTATACGTTTAACTATAAGAATAATAGTAAGCACATACGCATCATATACTGTTAAAAGGCATGCTGCCGTTTAATTAATCTGTTTGAATAGTCCACTTGATTGATTTGCTGGTGTTTTTGCTATAGGCCTATGCAGGAGGCAGATCATTTGAAATACCGGCATGTCAGTTTTGCCGCCGTGCATAACTTCAGCGAGTACTGGGTCATTAGCTGTGTTTCAGTGTTTCTCTCAAGAGATTGATCTAAATATTTATGTTTTATAATATAGGCTATTGCCTATTATTTGCAGATAAAATAGGGTGGTTTTTGACCGATTTGTGCTGATCGTTTCTGACTGCCGTCCATGGTGCTGAATGTATTAGCTATATTACGGCTTCTCTGGTAACCGCTTCAAATGTGCCCTTAGATTAAGTTCTACTCTGGTGTTACAATGTTTAGTAATATTAACACACAGCCTTACCAACAAAATTATTTTCATTTTAAGAGAAATATGGGTGGTGATAGGGGCCAGTAACTTTTTTGGGCACCTGGGCCTGTCATGATTAAGCTACGCTACTGCATCGCATCATACATCAGGTAAAATTAATCAGCCATCTTCTTAGCCCTACGGACCCTTAATCATAGACATCCATAGCTACATTAATTTCTTGAGTATCCAATCACAAACATGCATATATAGTTGAAGTCGGAAGTTTACATAAACTTAGGTTGGAGTCATTAAAACAAATTTTTCAACCACTCCACAAATTTCTTGTTAACAAACTATAGTTTTGGCAAGTCGGTTAGGACATCTACTTTGTGCAAGACACAAATAATTTTTCCAACAATTGTTTACAGACAGATTATTTCACTTATAATTCACTGTATCACAATTCCAGTTTGTCAGAAGTTTACATACACTAAGTTGACTATGCCTTTAAACAGCTTGGAAAATTCCAGAAAATGATGTCATGGCTTTAGAATCTTCTGATAGGCGAATTGACATAATTAGAGTCAATAAGAGGTGTACCTGTGGATGTATTTCAAGGCCTACATTCAAACTCAGTGCCTCTTTGCTTGACATCATGGGAAAATCAAAATAAATCAGCCAAGACTGGTTCATCCTTGAGAGTAATTTCCAAATGCCTGAAGGTACCACGTTCATCTGTACAAACAATAGTACGCAATTATAAACACCATGGGACCACGCAGCCGTCATACAGCTCAGGAAGGAGATGCGTTCTGTCTCCTAGAGATGAACGTACTTTGGTGCGAAAAGTGCGAATCAATCACAAAACAACAGCAAAGGACCTTGTGAAGATGCTGGAGGAAACAGGTACAAAAGTATATATCCACAGTAAAACGAGTCCAATATCGACATAACCTGAAAGGCCGCTCAGCAAGGAAGAAGCCACTGCTCCAAAACTGCCATATGAAAGCCAGACTACGGTTTGCACATGGGGACAAAGATCGTACTTTTGGAGAAATGTCCTCTGGTCTGATAAAACAAAAATAGAACTGTTTGGCCATAATGACCATTGTTATGTTTGGAGGAAAAAGGGGGAGGCTTGCAAGCCGAAGAACACCATCCCAACCGTGAAGCACGGGGGTGGCAGCATCATGTTGTGGGGGTGCTTTGCTTCAGGAGGGGCTGGTGCACTTCACAAAATAGATGGCATCATGAGGTAGGAAAATTACGTGGATATATTGAAGCAACATCTCAAGACATCAGTCAGGAAGTTAAAGCTTGGTTGCAAATGGGTCTTCCGAATGGACAATGACCCCAAGCATACTTCCAAAGTTGTGGCAAAATGGCTTAAGGACAACAAAGTCAAATTATTGGAGTGGCCATCACAAAGCCCTGACCTCAATCCTATAGAACATTTGTGGGCAGAACTGAAAAAGCGTGTGCGAGCAAGGAGGCCTACAGTTACACCAGCTCTGTCGGGTGAAATGGGCCAAAATTCACCCAACTTATTGTGGAAGGCTACCCAAAACGTTTGACCCAAGTTAAACCATTTAAAGGCAATGCTACCAAATACTAATTGAGTGCATGTAAACTTCTGACCCACTGGGAATGTGATGAAAGAAATAAAAGCTGAAATAAATCCTTCTCTCTATTATTATTCTGACATTTCTCATTCTTAAAATACAGTGGTGATCCTAACTGAACTAAGACAGGGAATTTTTACTAGGATTAAATGTCAGGAATTGTGAAAAACTGAGTTTAAATGTAATTGGCTAAGGTGTATGTAAACTTCCAACTTCAACTGTAACTGTTGGGTGGTTATCTAATTATATTACATCCTCAAATGTAACAATGCTTGGCCCTCAGTAGGCCTGCATTGGATGTGTGCACATCTGGCATGTGCCGTAGCTTCTTGCATTTCGACAGGCATGATTGGGTTCAAACGCCCTGCGTCTCATTTTTAATTGTACATATCGCATCATGGCATGAGTAGTTGGGTCAACGTACAAGCAGAACTTTCATTGCAACCAAAGACATTAGCTAATGTTTTGACTCCTGCGCTCAGTCCGCCATGCATTATTGAAAAATCTATATCATACTTTCCATTATAGCGATTCTATTTTTTTTAAATATATTCTTCACATGCATCTCTTTTACATATAATGAATCATTGTCTTCTATATTTAGTTATACTGTCACTTCGTTGAATCCTTTCTTCCTGGTGAGTAACTTATACTTCTTTTTTGGGGTCTCGATGCCAGTTGTCCACCCATAGGACTGGCTACCTGCCATCATATCATCTGGCTCCAAAGATCATTCCTCAGAGATGAGGCTATCCCCAAAACTACAGTATTGTAATCGGATTACTTTGTTACTTTTGGATTACTTTCACCTTAAGAGGCATTAGAAGAAGACAAAAAAGATCCATCAAACACATTGGTGTGTCATCATAATAGTCTCTGACCTGTGGTCATACTCGCTTAGGTGGAACAAACTGAATTCAATGCTGAATTTAATGCCATTGAGAAAAAAGAAAAGTGTCATAATGTTGTTGTTTTTCGCAAACATACTTTCTGAATTTAAAAGTAATCATCTAGTTAAAAAAAAAAAAAATATCTGTAATCTGATTACAATTATTTTTGCTGGTAATGTAACTGATTACAGTAATCATGTAATCTGTATAATGTAATCAGTTACTCCCCAACCCTGCTTGTTGGTGTCTGTGTTGAAGCAATAGTTTACCTCTCCTTTGGCCAACTTTTGTTACTTAGGTCATCTACTGAGTTGTAAAAACAAATACTCTTTATATTTGTATGTCTGAAATATGATTTGTAATATGAGTTGTGTGTTTGAAATATGATTTGTAAAATGAGTTGTGTGATTTCCAAGATCGCAGTGTGTTTTGGTCCTGAACTCTCCCTGTCTCTCTGTTCCAGAGTCTTCAGCTGAGGGGGCTGCATGCTCCCATAGTGCAGACGTGTTAGGAAACCATGTTGAGAGGAGGGTAGAGGGACTCGTTGATGCCAACAGAGAAGGTGACTTAAACTAGATATGGGTGAGAGTGGAGGATGAGCTGAGATAGAAGGAGAGGAGAGGTTTCGTACATACCCAGTGTATTCCTGGGTGATATTATTTTTATTATAAAATGTTCGTCATCTGACCATAGCACCTGTTCCAATCTAAGTGCCTATGCGATTTAGCAAACTCCAGGCGGTGCTATGGTCAGATGAAAATAGCCTTCAAAAGAACAATGCATATGCAGAAAATACCTCATCCCTATTGTAAAATATGGTGGTGGATCTTTTATGTTATGGGGCTATTTTGCTTCCACTGGTCCTGGGACCTTAAGGTCAACGATATCATGAACTTTACCAAGTACCAGGACATTTTAGGCAAAAACCTGGTTGCCTCTGCCAGGAGGTGTAAACTTGGCTTCAAGTGATTCTTCCAACAAGACAATAACCCCAATACGGAACGGACAGCATCCCTAAGTCTAAATATTGCTGTTACATTGTACAACCTTCAATGTTATGACCTTCAATGTTATGTCATAATTATGTACAATTCTGGCAAATTTAGTACGGTCTTTGTTAGGAATAAATGGACTTCACACAGTTCGCAATGAGCCAGGCGGCCCAAACTGCTGCATATACACTGACTGCTTGCACGGAACGCAAGAGAAGTGACACAATTTCCCTAGTTATAAGAAATTCATGTTAGCAGGCAAAATTAACTAAATATGCAGGTTTAAAAATATATACTTGTGTATTGATTTTAAAGAAAGGCATTGATGTTTATGGTTAGGTACATTGGTGCAACGACAGTGCTTTTTTCGCAAATGCGCTTGTTAAATCATCACCCGTTTGGCGAAGTAGGCTGGGATTCGATGAGAAATGAATAGGCACCGCATCGATTATATGCAACGCAGGACAAGCTAGATAAACTAGTAATATCATCAACCATGTGTAGTTAACTAGTGATTATGTTAAGATTGATTGTTTTTTTTAAGATACGTTTAATGCTAGCTAGCAACTTACCTTGGCTTCTTGCTGCCCTCGCGTAACAGGTATTCAGCCTGCCACGCAGGCTCCTCGTGGAGTGCAATGTAAGGCAGGTGGTTAGAGCGTTGGACTAGTAACCGGAAGGTTGCAAAACAAGGTAAAAATCTGTCATAAAAAAAGGTAAAAAAGGCAGTTAACCCACCGTTCCTAGGCCGTCATTGAAAATAAGAATGTGTTCGTAACTGACTTGCCTAGTTAAATAAAGGTGGGGGGGGAAAAAAACGGCCAATCGGTGTCCAAAAATACTGATTACCGATTGTTATGAACTTGAAATCGGCCCTAATTAATCGGGCATTCAGATTAATCGGTCAACCTCTAGTAAATAATAATCCAATCGTCTCACTTCATCATTACATCTGTCACTCTCACAATAAGCTTAATTTGGGCATGTTTTGTATTTCATTAGCACAATTAAAAATAAAGTCTCATTCGGGCCACCTTCTGGGCTCTGTAGTATTGTTTTATTTGGTCATGTTTTAGTTTTTGAGAGGTACTGAAAGTGGAAGGCAGTTCCATGTCAACCAGCCTTTGTATCACTGTGGCGATGCATGTCCAGTTTTCAACAATCCGGCAGGCTGAGCTCTATTTGGTAAAAGGTAGGTAACAAACTGTCAAAGCACTCAATTTTATTGACTAGACTATCTCTGAATTGCTTAACTTGAAGCTTTACCACTTGCTCTGTAATTTGAGTAGTATTTAGAATTTAATAACAATTTTCATACATGAATTTATTCATGTTGAAAATAACCATGAATATGGATTTGGCTAATTGGTCAGTATTCTTAAAAATAATATACTCTACAGACATATCGAAGTTCCAGAGAGGGATCTTTGCTAGTTTTACAGTTATGATCCCGTTTTCCAACAGTGAATGTGTAAATGGATTCAAAATGGTTACTTTCTGCCGGAGCTTTGCGCTCACTCGTGGAGCATTTAAGCCCTGACCAATGTCAGACGGTACTGTTTCCCAAGACCACAGCCAATTGCATGCTAGGAACAATGCAACGTTTTTTCCCATCGAGACATTCAAACAGCGCCAGAAAGCTGAAACCTAGAGGAAAAAAGGTAATAAAGCCAGCATCTTTCAAAATTAAGGCAACTTTATACTGATATATCACTGATATATCAGACTGATTTGTTCTAGATGAGCAATCGTTTTGTGTTTGTTAGCTAGCTTTATATTTGTAAATGCAGTTGCACATTCCTCATTTTATACTGTATATTTATATTGTGTGGCCTACATACCAGTTTTATTACTTCGCTTACCACTTTCTTGTACTTGTTGCTCTTATTTTTTTGATATGATTGATTACTGATATTGTACTGAACTGTTGAGACCTTGCAAGTAAGCATTTCACTGCACCGGCTATACCTGCTGTAAACTGTGTACGTGACAAATACAATTTGATTGGATTTGAATACAATACAATGCTCGCTTTATTTGTCCATCCTGCACAGATATTCATAACTTTTTTCTGTCACAGCCCCCAACCTGACACATAACACACCGATTGTAGGCTGGAAGCAGCACAGGGCCAAACAATGCCCCTAGAGCAGTTTGTGGTAAAGTGCCTTCCTCAAGTGCACGACGGTGGTAGGTAGGCATAGTATAGGCCTACAGGATATTGAAGCTGGTAACCTCTCTGGCTGCCGGCTCACACCCTGCAGATTTCCCCCGAAGGCAGCTTCGGGGTTTGAACCAGGAACCCTCAGGTTACCACACTGCAAAACCGAATAAGTTAGCAGAAGTCAATACATTTGTGGCAACTGATTGATTCCGTTTTTTTTTGTTATAAAACTTAAGGTGTTGAGTGATACAGTACTTAATCATTTGTTAATGAATATACAATTTTGATTACAGGTAACTTAAAGTAATTTGAATGATTTACTGTATTACTATGATCTGCAGTAACTTAAATCGATATACTGTATATTTTAACTCATTATGTTTAAGTAAACAACACGTCCCTGTCACGTAGTTTTACTACAAACTTCGTGTTGCATGAACTTCATATTTTGGTATTATGCTTACTTCCTAGCCATTAACCTGTAATCAATTATTGTAAGTTGTGACAACTAATACGCAAATTAAAAACAAACTTACTTATATCAAAAGGTAGTTGTACATCTAATCCAAAACTGTGGCCACTGATTGTGTAGTTTTCTTTTTTTTGTGGCACCAACTCACAATGTTAATAGAACCCCCCCCCCCCACCCATAAATGTGCAAATTAATGCTTTTAATTAAACCAGGAATAATATGGATTTGTTGCAGTAACTAACACATTTCCTGAAAAAAAGACTCCTGATCAGAGTACATTTAAAAAGAATACAGTAAAAGGTTCACATGTTAGAGAACATAGTGCAAGGTTCACAATTAAAGAACACAGATTGGGGTCAATGTGGCCCCAATGTCTCAGTGGAGGTCAGGTTTGGGTCAGTCATTTTCAATTCAGTCGATTTGGTGAGTAAACCGAAATTCTAATATTTTCCTCATTGCCTCCTTTGAGGAAAATATTAGAATTTTAGTTTACTTCCTCTGAATTTAATTAATTTTATTTAAAATGGAATTGACATGACCTGACCTCCACTGAGACATTGCCCCACATGTAAGCCCCAAAATCTACTTGTCAGTGCTAGGCCTATTCAGGTGCCGGGTTACTAACGGTGGACAACATGCTTAGAAAAAGTCATCTAAATGCATTTGAGCAAGGAAATACGTTCAAGAAATGGCAAATCTAAGAAACATGACCTACAATTATTAGCCTACATACTGCAAAGGTTCACTTTTAAAGATACAATTTTACAGTAGTGCTTCCACAATAGTTGGGTTCAATTCCGTTTAAATTCAGGAAGTAAACAGAAATTTCAATATGAATTCCAATCTTCCTCATTGCCTCCTATGAAATTAGAACTGTAATTTCAGTGTACTTACTGAATTGAAATGGACTTGACCCCAACCCTGGTGGAGGTACTCCTTTAATGATAATTAGGGGGTAAGAACAAGTGTCTTTTGGGGTTCCTTTCCTAAATCATAAAACAGCTTATTATTTAACGTAAACTGAAATTCCAATATCAATTGAGAGCTCAACAGGCACAATACCTTCCAAAAGATCATCAAAAACCTGTGATGGGGTGGAATACTGCAGTGATGCGACAATATCACTTTGCACAACATTTTGTACATTAAAGTCATGGCTGGCTTTTGTTCTCAGGCTAAACTCTTTGCGAGCATGTAGTGACTTGGCTTGGTTCTGATATTTTGCTTAGAATATCAGTGTTATTAAACAGTTTTTGAATTTAAAGTATTGAAACATACAGCGTTGTGTGTCCAGGTTGCTCTCAGTCTAAAACATACTGTACTGGCATTACCATGGGATAGTTTCTCAAAAGATGTCAGCTTTAGCTGATAAAGCAGCTTATAAAAAAACTAAATGCTATGGAAACAAAAGCATAAAATAAATATAATTGTACAGGTGAAGACTCAGGAGTGTATGTTTTCATACAAAAAAGTAAAGTTGCAACAATATAATTCTATGCAAATTCCACCTGCATAGTTCAGGGAAAATCCCATTTAAAGCACTTGTGGTAGGTAGTCTGTAAGATTCTGTTCCGACTTCAAACCAAATACTCTGACAATCTTTTGCACTGTATTCTAGCAGCTCAGCATAACACTTCGTACAGAATCCAACACAATGTAATTTAAAAGTAAGACTCCAACCTTAAGCCACATCTTGTTATGTTGAAACAAAAACAAAGCGTTATCAGCTTGTGGTAGGCATTTGGTCAATGCCTACACATGTATCATCAAATCATTCTTCCGAGCCTGTAGCCTTGGCTTCAGTTTCCCAAACCTAGCAGGATTTTCTGAATGAACTCGAACTCAAACGTGTTGGACAGTTCTTTCGGATAACTGAGATGTAGAGCATAGATCAGACCAAACATTACCAGGAAAGCATCCGTCAGTCTGGGGAGGTCAATCACCACAACTTCACTCTCCAGGAAGACAGATCTTGACTGGATTGTAGTGGGCTGGATTTTCTGTGTTGTCACCAACGATTGTCAGCAGGGCTACCGGTGAGTCACCAAGCTCTGGCTCGTCTGCATCCTGCACCTGAAATACACAATGGACTTCAGATGAGAATACTAGACAGACATGTTATTTAGCAATATATCTATGCGGACCTATGGTTGGCTAGATAGACCATACTCACCTATTTAATCCTCTCAGATCACCTCAGGAGCTAGGGTGGGTTGATTGGGAATGGGCACAATAATACAAAATAACCAGAATGACAGGAAACCTACCATGCATGTTTTGAAAAATCCAGAGACTTCCTCACGCAGCAACACAGGAAGAGCACGGAGAATACGAATACGCTGATTCGGTGAGCGAGTTCATTAGCAAGTGCATTGGCGATGTCGTACCCACAGCAACTATTAAAACATTCCCCAACCAGAAACCGTTGATTGATGGCAGCATTCGCGCGAACCACTGCTTTTAACCAGGGCAAGGTGACCGGAAACATGACCGAATACAAACAGTGTAACTATTCCCTCCGCAAGGCAATCAAACAAGCTAAGCGTCAGTATAGAGACAAAGTAGAGTCGCAATTCAACGGCTCAGACACAAGAGGTATGTGGCAGGGTCTACAGTCAATCACGGATTACAAAAAGAAAACCAGCCCCGTCGCGGACCAGGATGTCTTGCTCCCAGACAGACTAAACAACTTCTTTGCTAGCTTTGAGGACAATACAGTGCCACTGACACGACCCGCTACCAAAACCTGTGGACTCTCCTTCACTGCAGCCGACGTGAGTAAAACATTTAAACGTGTTAACCCTCGCAAGGCTGCAGGCTCAGACGGCATCCCTAGCCGCGTCCTCAGAGCATGCGCAGACCAGCTGGCTGGTGTGTTTACGGACATATTCAATCATCCTTATCCCAGTCTGCTGTTCCCACATGCTTCAAGAGGGCCACCATTGTTCCTGTTCCCAAGAAAGCTAAGGTAACTGAGCTAAACGACTACCGCCCCGTAGCACTCACTTCCGTCATCATGAAGTGCTTTGAGAGACTAGTCAAGGACCATATCACCTCCACCCTACCTGACACCCTAGACCCACTCCAATTTGCTTACCGCCCCAACAGGTCCACAGACGACACAATCGCAACCACACTGCACACTGCCCTAACCCATCTGGACAAGAGGAATACCTATGTGAGAATGCTGTTCATCGACTACAGCTCAGCATTTAACACCGTAGTACCCTCCAAACTCGTCATCAAGCTCGAGACCCTGGGTCTCGACCCCGCCCTGTGCAACTGGGTACTGGACTTCCTGACGGGCCGCCCCCAGGTGGTGAGGGTAGGTAACAACATCTCCACCCCGCTGATCCTACACACTGGGGCCCCACAAGGGTGCGTTCTGAGCCCTCTCCTGTACTCCCTGTTCACCCACGACTGCGTGGCCATGCACGCCTCCAACTCAATCATCAAGTTTGCAGACGACACTACAGTGGTAGGCTTGATTACCAACAACGACGAGACGGCCTACAGGGAGGAGGTGAGGGCCCTCGGAGTGTGGTGTCAGGAAAATAACCTCACACTCAACGTCAACAAAACACAGGAGATGATCGTGGACTTCAGGAAACAGCAGAGGGAGCACCCCCCTATCTATCTTCCTCGGCGTACACATCACGAACAAACTGAATTGGTCCACCCACACAGACAGCGTGGTGAAGAAGGCGCAGCAGCGCCTCTTCAACCTCAGGAGGCTGAAGAAATTCGGCTTGTCACCAAAAGCACTCACAAACTTTTACAGATGCACAATCGAGAGCATCCTGTCGGGCTGTATCACCACCTGGTACGGCAAATGCTCCGCCCACAACCGTAAGGCTCTCCAGAGGGTAGTGAGGTCTGCACAACGCATCACTGGGGGCAAACTACCTGCCCTCCAGGACACCTACACCACCAGATGTCACAGGAAGGCCATAAAGATCATCAAGGACAACAACCACCCGAGCCACTGCCTGTTCACCCCGCTATCATCCAGAAGGCGAGGTCAGTACAGGTGCATCAAAGCAGGGACCGAGAGACTGAAAAACAGCTTCTATCTCAAGGCCATCAGACTGTTAAACAGCCACCACTAACATTGAGTGGCTGCTGCCATACATGTAAAAAATGTAGCACTAGCCACTTCAAACAATGCCACTTAATATAATGTTTACATACCATACATTACGCATCTCATATGTATATACTGTACTCTATACCACCTACTGCATCTTGCCATCTTTATGTAATACATGTATCACTAGCCACTTTAAACAATGCCACTTAATATAATGTTTACATACCCTACATTACTCATCTCATATGTATATACTGTACTCGATACCATCTACTGCATCTTGCCTATGCCGTTCTGTACCATCACTCATTCATATATCTTTATGTACATATTCTTCATCCCTTTACTCTTGTGTGTATAAGGTAGCTGTTGTGGAATTGACCTGCCAGACCTGCCAGTCTTCGATGCCCTCTGTCTATACAAGTTCATCAACTGAGGGGTGTGAAGGTCAATTTCAGCATAGATGTTTGGCAGGTTCTGGTTTGTAATTCACTAGAACTCTGTATACACCTATATTTGGAATAGACAGGCAACAAAGGACAGTATTTAGAAGTTATCACAAGTTTGGAACACAGTATGACAATTTAATTCAGTATAACTAATATCTTAAAGCAGGTCAAATTTGTGTAAAAACAGCATTGCAATCTTACCTGTGACTCCATGCGCAGAACAGCCCAGAGATCTAGGATCTCCTTTACAGGTGGAGTGTCGGTGACTATACCCTGGCGCCACAGGGCGAATGTGGTCTGCATCTTCCTAACGATCAGGGGTAAGTTTCCTGCCTCAGCGTTTCAAGACTCCCTTAGTCCTCTCCAAGGAGGAAGTTTGGCAGAAAGTTAACTTCAGCCCGCTTAGGTCTCTTTATGTTTCAGTGCGCTGGTTCATTCTTTTTCCTGCGTTTACGGAGACCTCCTGACATCCTGCTCTCCTCAACTTGGTTCTGTAGTTACCCATCCGAAGGTGATGCTGTTCTTCCATCCATTACACCCAGTGTCAGATCCTGCTTCTTTCAGATAGGGGTGTTTCATAACAAGAGCTTCAGCTGCCTTTCCTATCTCTCGGGCATTTGGGTAAGACTTAACTGTACACAGTAGTAGCAACTTTCTCTAAAATGTCATGTTTTTCCTTCTCTAAGCTTCAACTCTACCTCTAATGCAAAAGTAGGCACGGAAAAACTTCTGGCGGCCACCTACAGAGGTGCTCTGGGGAAGACACATCTGAAAGTATTTCTGTGTCAGCTTTAGAACGTGTATCTCCTCCTTCCACTAAAAGGTGCAGTGTTGCCTTTTGTGGCAACTCCTCAATGTCCATCAAGCAGGTAAGTTGTCCATCAAAGTCAGGGTCTTCATACTGCAAGCGGAACTCGTCGTCAAACTCAAACTTGGCCTTCAAAATTTTTATCAAGTCATAAACAGATGCTGGACGGGAGCTGAGGTTTATCTTCCTTGTATGGTCAGCATCAACAATGCGAAGTATCATGGCTTGAGGTGTGTTCCTTCCAAACAACTCAATTGTAGTTTCATCTGTCCACAGAATATTTTGCCAGTAGCGCTGTGGAACATCCAGGTGCACAATGTTTTTTTTTGGACAGCAGTGGCTTCTACCGTGGTGTCCTCCCATGAACACCATTCTTGTTTAGTGTTTTACGTATCGTAGACTCGTCAACAGAGATGTTAGCATGTTCCAGAGATTTCCGTAAGTCTTTAGCTGACACTCTAGGATTCTTCTTAACCTCATTGAGAATTCTGCTCTGTGCTCTTGCAGGCATCTTTGCAGGACAGCCACTCCTAGGGAGAGTAGCAACAGTGCTGAACTTTCTCCATTTATAGACAATTTGTCTTACCATGGACTGATGAACATCAAGGCTTTTAGATATACTTTTGTAACACTCCAGCTTTATGCAAGTCAACAATTCTTAATCTTAGGTCTTCTGAGATCTATTTTGTTCGAGGCATGGTTCACATCAGGGAATGCTTTTTGTGAATAGCAAACTCAAATGTTGTGAGTGTTTTTTACAGGGCAAGGCAGCTCTAACCAACATCTCCAATCTCGTCTCATTGATTGGACTCCAGGTTAGCTGACTCCTGACTCAAATTAGCTTTTGGAGAATTCATTAGCCTAGGGGTTCACATACTTTTTCCAATCTACACTGAATTTTAAATGATTAATTCTATATAGACAACACACAAATTATTGTATTTTTCTTATTTTAGTTTAAACAAACTGCTTGTCTATTGTTGTGACTTAGATGAAGATCAGATCAAATTTGATGACCAATTCATGCAGAAATCCAGGTTATTCAAGGGCCTCCCGAGTGGTGCATCGCAGTGCTAGCTGTGACACTAGAGGTTCTGGGTTCGAGTCCAGGCACTGTCGCAGCCGGCCGTGACCGGGAGACCCATTGGGCGGCGCACAATTGGCCCAGCGTCGTCCAGGTTAGGGGAGGGTTTGGCCGGCAGAGTTGTCCTTGTCCAATCTTGCGCTAGCGACTCCTGTGGTGGGCCGGGCACAGTGCACGCTGACACGGTCGCCAGGTGCACAATGTGTCCGCCGACACATTGGTGTGGCTGGCTTCCGGGTTAAGTGAGCAGTGTGTCAAGACGCAGTGGGGCTGTGTTGTGGGGTTGTGTTTCGGAGGACGCACGGCTCTCGGCCTTCGCCTCTCCCGAGTCCGTACGGGAGTTGCAGCGATGAGACAAGACTGTAACTACCAATTGTATACCACGAGAAAAATGGGGTAAAAAAATAAAAATAAATCCAGGTCATTCCAAAGGGTTCACATACTTTTTCTTGCCACTGTAATGCAATGTAATAATGCATTGTCAAACAAGAAATACACAGCTATTTATTTTTAATTTTCTGACCTGTCATTTCCCATTGTCATCTCTAGATTATGGGGCTGATTGTGATAAGCTGCATTGCACTGTGGTTGCAAGGAAATGTAGTTGCAGCTGTTCTTTACCTTCATTTTCTGATATATAACCAAATAAAAAATGCAGAGGATGGTCTACCTGTGTATTGCATCTACTGTACATGAAGAGGCTGGAGTGGAACTAGTTGAAAATGGACCCAGACCGTCCCCACACTCTTTCTCAATTGTCTGCATGGCGTTTGGCTGCATTCCCTGGGAATCAAATGATTAATGAGGCTTATGAAGCCCCACTTTAAATCTTCACCATACTTCTGACTTATAAGTGTAGCTTGCAACCTGTTATTTTGAGCCCCACAATTATATTTTTTTTGGGCATACCTGTTTTGCATGTTATTTTGGCATTAATACGTGTCACATCAGTTTGCAAACGATGTAAAAAATAAATATAAAATCATTCAGTTAATAAAGCCGCATACAAACATGGTCTCTTTTTTACTTTCTTGAGTAAGGCAGCTCCAAAATGAAGGTGTTTCAGCCTAGCTTAGTGCTTTCTGTGGTGGTGGTGGTGGTGGGGCAGCCAGAGGAAAATACAGAGCTTAGGTGTTACTAACGTTCTCTAGTTGCGGCATGATTAGCTCAGTGTTCTGTCACTTGTGGGAACAGTACGTCACCGCAAAGTCTAAGGGTAGACCTAGAAAATTTAAGCCCCTTGGGTGCTGCCACAGAGTTACATTAGAAGTGCCCATCCAAGAAGGCTCAAGGTCATTGGCCACAGATAAAATGGCGTCAAATCACTTTATATCTACAGTAGCTTTGATTGGACTGTCAACATCATACTGTAACGGCTGTCGTCGGTGGAAGAAGGTGAGGACCAAGGTGCAGCGTGGTAAGTGTTCATGATGTTTAATAATCATCAAAACAGAACACTGAATAACAAAATAACAAAGAAACAACCGAAAACAGTTCTGTCTGGTGCAGACACACAAAGACTGAAAATAACCACCCACAAAACCCAACAGAAAACAGGCTACCTAAATATGGTTCCCAATCAGGGACAACGATTGACAGCTGCCTCTGATTAAGAACCATATCAGGCCAAACACAGAAATAGAAAATCATAGAAAAACTAACATAGGCAACCCACCAAACTCACGTCCTGACCATACTAAAACAAGAGACAAAACAAAGGAACTAAGGTCAGAACTTGACAGTACCCCCCCCCCCACCCCCAAGGTGCGGACTCCGGCCGGAAAACCTGAACCTACAGGGGAGGGTCTGGGTGGGCATCTGTCCGCGGTGGCGGCTCTGGCGCTGGACGTGGACCCCACTCCACCATAGTCTTAGTCCGCTTCTGTGGCCTCCTAGGAACGACGACCCTCGCCGCCAACCTTGGCCTGGGAACCCTAATAAATGGGCCCACGGGACTGAGGGACGCCTCTGGACTGAGGGACGTCTCTGGACTGAGGGGCAGCTCCGGACTGAGGGGCAGCTCCGGACTGAGGGGCAGCTCCGGACTGAGGGGCAGCTCCGGACTGAGGGGCAGCTCCGGACTGAGGGGCAGCTCCGGACTGAGGGGCAGCTCCGGACTGAAGGGCAGCTCCGGACTGAAGGGCAGCTCCGGACTGAGGGACGGCTCAGGACTGAGGGACAGCTCAGGACTGACGGGCGGCTCCTGACTGGCGGGCGGCTGCGGCGGCTCCTGACTGGCGGGCGGCTCCGGTGGCTCCTGACTGGCGGGCGGCTCTGGCGGCGCTGGACAGGCGGGCGGCTCCGGCGGCTCCTGACTGGCGGGCGGCTCCGGCGGCGCTGGACTGACGGGCGGCTCAGGCGGCGCTGGACAGACAGGCGGCTCAGGCGGCACTGGACAGACGGGCGGCTCAGGCGGCGCTGGACAGACGGGCGGCTCAGGTGGCGCTGGACAGACGGGCAGCGCTGGACAGACTGTAGGCCTGGTGCGTGGTACCGGCACTGGTGGGACCGGGCTGAGGACACGCACCTCGGGGCGAGTGCGGGGAGGAGGAACAGGGCGTACAGGGCTCTGAAGACGCACAGGAAGCCTGGTGCGTGGTGTTGGCACTGGTGGTACTGGGTTGGGGACACGCACCTCAGGGCGAGTGCGGGGTGCTGGAACTGGAGCCCTGGTACGTGGTGCCGGCACTGGAGGGCTGGTGCGTGGAGGTGGCACCGGATAGACCGGACCTTGAAGGCGCACAGGAGGTCTCGAGCACTGAGCCTGCCCAACCTTACCTGGTTGAATGCTCCCCGTAGCCAGGCCAGTGCGGCTAGGTGGAATAGCCCGCACTGGGCTGTGCTGGCGAACCGGGGACACCATGCGTAAGGCTGGTGCCATGTACACCGGCCCGAGGAGACGCACTGGAGACCAGATGCGCTGAGCCGGCTTCATGGCACCTGGGTCGATGCCCACTCTAGCCCGGCCGATACGAGGCGCTGCAATGTACCGCACCGGGCTATGCACACGCACCGGGGACACCGTGCGCCTCACGGCATAACACGGTGCCTGCCCGGTCCCTCTCTCTCCACGGTAAGCACGGGGAGTTGGCTCAGGTCTCCTACCTGGCTTAGCACCACTCCCCGTGTCCCCCCCCAAGAAATATTTGGGGCTGCCTCTCGGGCTTCCTTGCCAGCCGTGTTCCCACATACCGCTGGTTCCTCTCTCCGGCTGCCTCTGCTCTCCTAGCTGCCTCCACCTGTTCCCATGGAAGGCGATCCCTTCCCGCCAGGATCTCCTCCCATGTGTAGACTCCCTTGCCCTCCAGAATGTCCTCCCATGTCCATTCCTCTCGAGCTTTCAGCCGCTGCTGCTGCTGCCCGTTACCACGCTGCTTGGTCCTTTTTTGGTGGGTGGTTCTGTAACGGCTGTCGTCGGTGGAAGAAGGTGAGGACCAAGGTGCAGCGTGGTAAGTGTTCATGATGTTTAATAATCATCAAAACAGAACACTGAATAACAAAATAACAAAGAAACAACCAAAAACAGTTCTGTCTGGTGCAGACACACAAAGACTGAAAATAACCACCCACAAAACCCAACAGAAAACAGGCTACCTAAATATGGTTCCCAATCAGGGACAACGATTGACAGCTGCCTCTGATTGAGAACCATATCAGGCCAAACACAGAAATAGAAAATCATAGAAAAACTAACATAGACAACCCACCAAACTCACGCCCTGACCATACTAAAACAAAAGACAATACAAAGGAACTAAGGTCAGAACGTGACACATACTTTGTCAACATCATACTTTTTGCTAGCAGTCATCATCATGAATCAAGTTGCCAATGTACTGGCAAATCCTTTTAATCCTTGTAGACTGCGTGGTCATGCATGCCTCCAACTCAATCATCAAGTTTGCAGACAACAGTAGTGGGCTTGATTACCAACAACGACGAGGCAGACTACAGGGACGAGGTGAGGGCACTCAGAGTGCGGTGTCAGGAAAACAACCTCTCACTCAATGTCAACAAAATAAAGGAGATGATCATGGACCTCAGGAAACAACAGAGGGAGCAAGTTCTTCGGCGTACACATCAACGACAAACTGAAATGGTCCACCCACACAGACAGTGTGGTGAAGAAGGCGCAACAGCACTGAAGGCTGAAGAAATTTGTCACCCAAAACCCTGACTAACTTTTACAGATCCACAATCGAGAGTATCCTGTCAGGCTGTATCACAACCTGGTACTGCAACTGCTCCGCCCTCAACCGCAAGGCTCTCCAGATGGTGGTAAGGTCTGCACAACGCGTCACTGGATGCAAACTACCTGCCCTCCATGACACCTATAGCAGCCGATGTCACAGGAAGGCAAAAAAGATCAAAGACAACAACCACCCGAGCCACTGCCTGTTCATACCGCTACCATCTAGAAGGTGAGGTCAGTACAGGTGCATGAAAGCTGGAACCGAGAGACTGAAGAACAGCTTCTAACTCAAGGCCATCAGACTGTTAAACAGCAATCCCTAACTCAGAGGCTGCTGCCTACATGGAGACCTTAATCACTTGCCACTTTAACAAATGGATCACTAGTCACTTTAAACGATGCCACTTTAAATAATGCCACTTTAATAATGTTGACATATCTTACATTACTCATATCATATGTATGTACTGTATTTTATACCATCTATTGCACGTTACCTATGCCGCTCGGCCATCGCTCATCCAGTTTTAGATTTGTGTGTATTAGGTAGTTGTTGGGGAATTGTTAGATTACTTTTTAGATATTACTGCACTGCCGGAACCAGAAGCACAAGCATTTCGTTACACATGGTGAGCAGATGTTAATGCGAGTGTATGTGACAAATGAAATTTGATTTGATATGAAGAGAAATAATGAAGAGAAATTATAGAGAAAACATATTGGTGCTCATCGGCCATAAACATTACACAACAAGTTGGAAATCGCAAATTCAACAATGAGTGGTTTGGAAGGAATCAGTGACAGTGGCTAACTGCAAGCATTGCAAAGCAATCACTAGCCTGCTATTCAGTGGAGTGGCTATGTGGTCCCAAATCTGGGATTAAGGGGCTCTTTTCCAAGTTTAAAATGATGAACATTCAACAGTGGCCATGCTGTCAATGAAGCATGATTTGTGCCGCGCTCAAAACAACTTAACTCAGAACTATGAAAAATTGAAAAAACGAGCTCCGACTGGGAAATACGTTTTGAACGGTCATCCAACTCGGAATTGAAAGTCGGGAACTCAGGCCTCTTTCTAGAGCTACAACCTGATGATCAATGACGTCATAATGATTCAACCTTGTTTTTTTCCTGGTTCCCAGTTATCTTGAAAGCACCATAAATCCAGAGAATGCCAGACTTTGATTACAAAATTTGCCCATGAAGGACCACCGTGCTACCTTCCTGTTCAAGTGAGCAGAGCACAGCACAACACAACAAGCTGTGTCCAAAATGACTTGTATGCAGCTGCATACCTCCAGACGAGCTTCAATGCCATACAACTCTCCTTCCGTGGCCTCCAACTGCTCTTAAATGCAAGTAAAACGAAATGCATGCTCTTCAACCGATCTCTACCAGCACCTGCCCGCCCATCCAGCATCACTACTCTGGATGGTTCTGACTTAGAATATGTGGACATCTACAAATACCTAGGTGTCTGGTTAGACTGTAAACTCTCCTGCCAGACTCACATTAAGCATCTCCAATCCAAAATTAAATCTAGAATCAGCTTCCTATTTTGCAACAAAGCATCCTTCACTCATGCTGCCAAACATACCCTCGTAAAACTGACTATCCTACCGATCCTTGACTTCGGCGATGTCATTTACAAAATAGCCTGCAACACTCTACTTAGCAAATTGGATGCAGTCTATCACAGTGCCATTCGTTTTGTCACCAAAGCCCCATATACTACCCACCACTGAGACCTGTACGCTCTCGTTGGCTGGCCCTCGCTTCATACTCGTCGCCAAACCCACTGGCTCCAGGTCATCTACAAGTCTCTGCTAGGTAAAGCCCCGCCTTATCTCAGCTCACTGATCACCATAGCAGCACCCACCCGTAGCACGTGCTCCAGCAGGTATATCTCACTAGTCACCCCCAAAGCCAATTCCTCCTTTGGCCGCCTTTCCTTCCAGTTCTCTGCTGCCAATGACTGGTACGAACTGCAAAAGCTGGAAACTGAAGCTGGAGACTCACATCTCCCTCACTAGCTTTAAGCACCAGCTGTCAGAGCAGCTCACAGATCACTGCACCTGTACATAGCCCATCTACAAATAGCCCATCCAACTACCCCATCCCCATACTGTATTTATTTATTTATTTATCTTGCTCCTTTGAACCCCAGTATCTCTACTTGCACATTCATCTTCTGCACATCTATCACTCCAGTTTCTAATTGGTATATTGTAATTACTTCGCCACCATGGCCTATTTATTGCTTTACCTCCCTTTTTTACCTCATTTGCACACACTGTATATAGATTTTCTTCAACTGTATTATTGACTGTATGTGTTGTTTATTCCATGTGTAACTCTGTGTTGTTGTATGTGTCGAACTGCTTTGCTTTATTCTTGGCCAGGTCGCAGTTGTAAATGATAACTTATTCTCAACTAGCCTACCTGGTTAAATAAAGGTGAAATAATAATAAATAAATAAAAATGGTTGCAATATCCACTAATTGATCATTACTGCAAAGCTTGTTAGCAAGTAGACGACTGGGTCAATTACCTCAGAAGTAAAAGTTAGGTCTAACTTGATAGATGGCAAATTCTGCTCTCTGTCTTATCAATAGATTTAGTTCTGTCTTGACTTTGGAGAGTAGTCCCTGTTCTGAAAAAAAGTGTTTGTTGGGAAGGCATGAACAACTTTTCCAACTTTTATTCAGCCCAGATGCAAATGCTGTTGCATTGTTTTTAATAAAACCTTTGATAGTGTCCCATAAAATCCAAAGATCATCGATGGAATTTTTGTTCATCATTATGAATTCATTCAATTCAGTTTCAAGTTGTTCACCTACACTAGGATTTGATTGTAAGGAAACATTAAAGCCCATCTTGTGACTCTTTTAGGAAATTCTGAAATGTTTAGCTGGCAGTAGTAATTTATTGATCAGATGATCAGATAGGCTCATATATCGAATTTCTATTTTCTTAGTTAAAGAAAATAGAGGAGTAGATAATAGTACAAAATCGATCCGGGAGAATGTTTTATTCCTGTTTGAATAGAAAGTGTACTATTTGCTTTAGGTTTATGAGCTCGCCAGGCATCAATGATGTTGTAATCAGAGAGTATACAGTGCATTCAGAAAGTATTTAGACCCCTTTACTTTTTCCACATTTTGTTACATTACAGCCTTAATCAAAAATTTATTAAATTGTTTTTCCCCCTCATCAATCTACACACATTATCTTGTTTCTCATGGTCTGAGAGTCTTTAGGTGCATTTTGGCAAACTCCAAGTGAGCCGTCATGTGCCTTTTACTGAGGAGTGGCTTTTGTCTGGCCCCTCTACCATAAAGGCCTGATTGGTGGAGTGCTGCAGAGATGATTGTCCTTCTGTAAGATTCTCCCATCTCCTCAGAGGAACTCTGGAGCTCTGTCAGAGTGACCAGTTTGGCCGGGCGGCCAGCTCTAGGAAGAGTCTTGGTGGCTCCAAACTTCTTCCATTTAAGAATGAAGTAGGTTACTGTTTTCTTGGGGCCCTTCAATGCTTCAGAATTTGTTTGGTACCCTTCCCCAGATCTGTGCCTCGACACAATCCTGTCTCGTAGCTCTATGGACAATTCCTTCGACCTCATGGCTTGGTTTTTGCTTTGACATGCACTGTCAACTGTGGGACCTTATATAGACAGGTGTGTGCCTTTCCAAATCATGTCCAATCAATTCAATTTACCACAGGTGGACTCCAATCAAGTTGTAAAAACATCTCAAGGATGATTATTGGAAACAGGACGCAACTAAGCTCAATTTCGAGTCTCATAGCAAAGGGTATGAATATTTACGTATAATAGATATTTCTGTTTTTTATATTTAATGTGCAAAAACTTCCAAAAAGCTGCTTCCGCTTTGTCATTATGGGGTATTGTGTGTTGATTGATGAGGATTTTTTTTTTTAGAATAAGGTTGTAGCGTAACAAAATGTGGAAAGAGTCAAGGGGTCCGAATTCTTTCCAAAGGCACTTTATGTTGGAGAGCCTTAGTTGCCAGTGGATTGTAGTTGGTCTTATTAAATGTGTCCTGCATGTCCACAATGGCATTGATATCTGTCCCAATAACCAGTTGGAATTCAGTTAATTCTAACAATATGTTCAGAGAAAACGTAGGATCATATGATTTTGGAGCATACACATTTTTCTTTCCATTATGTATACATTTAAGGAAAGTTTCTTATGTATCATTATGATTACACCCTTAGTTTTGTTTGGGGCTGAAGAAAAAGCGTCAGGTTTGTACAAATGGTTCTCTATTCTATGCGTGTCCTTTTGGAGCAGGTGTGTTTCTTGGAGCATTGCTACATCAATATGGTTTCTTGCTAGAATATCAAGACAGCTGGAATGTTTGATAGGACTATTAATGCCTTTCAAATTACATGAGATAAGGTATAGTGTTGCCATTGTTTTTCTAAAATGTAATTGTTATCTTTAATGTTTATAAACACATGGATGTAAAATAAAAATCAGGACCCACAGGGGAACCCACCCATTGGTTTCTCCCCACTCAGGAGACCCTCTCTATAACACTCAGAGCACCAGAATTCCATAACTACCAGAATGGCCATGACTGTCATTCTGACAGTTGACATTTCAATTGTATAAATATTTCATAATAAAAAAAATAATTGCTAAATGACTGCATTTATTATGTTAAAATAGGTCAAAAGAAACCTCAGGACACCAAATGCAAATTGTAGTCAGTCAGAAAATGTATTGATTGATCCAGAAGCGCATAGACTGTAAATACTAATAGTATTAGTATACTAGTATTTTTTGACTATAAGACAACAGCTGCCTGCCCAGCTGGCCCATCCAAACTACACCTAAACTATAATGAAACTAATTTCAGACATAATAATAATAATATATGTGGCATAAAGACAAGATTAAATTGACAATAGTCTGATGGGTGACAATATTATCATTTGTCAAATAAAGAAGACTAGAATATCAAGACAGCTGGAATGTTTGATATGACTATTAGTGCCTTTCAAATTCCACGAGAGAATAGATAGTGTTGTTTTTCTAAAATGTAATTGTTATCTTTAGTGTTGATAGGTAATGTTGTTAGGTAACGTTAGAATACGAAATGTAAATATTTGAAAGAACATAACATTTTCATCAGTTTATGTTACTGTAGGCTATACTTTATGTAAAATCGAGAAGAAAAAACAGAATTTCAAATGGAAAATATATTTTATTCATGGATGTCTTTGTTACAACAATGAAACAAAATGCATGTGCAATGAAACACAGTATAAGCTTATTTTTATAAAGACAAAATAAATTAAAATACCCAAAACATGCCAAGCGTGCTTGTGAATAGTGAAAATCAGCACAAAAGCAATAATGGCATTATAATGAATATACAGTAAGTGTCATATGAATCTCATTTAACTGTTATACTTTATCCTGACAGTCACCACAAACCTTTGTCACTTTCACTTGATTGCAACACTTCCTACAAACAAGTCGCTTACATCTGAAACAGGGGTCATAGGTTTTGTTCCGAGTGCATCTGCCCACCATTTTTTCCTCCCCGGGAGCTGTTTTTCCTTCCTCCCTGCAGTTTCTCCTCCCCGGGAGCTGTTTCTCCTTCCTCCCCGCAGTTTCTCCTCCCTGGGAGCTGTTTCTCCTTCCTCCCCGCAGTTTCTCCTCCCTGGGAGCTGTTTCTCCTTCCTCCCTGCAGTTTCTCCTCCCCGGGAGCTGTTTCTCCTTCCTCCCCGCAGTTTCTCCTCCCTGGGAGCTGTTTCTCCTTCCTCCCTGCAGTTTCTCCTCCCCGGGAGCTGTTTCTCCTTCCTCCCCGCAGTTTCTCCTCCCCGGGAGCTGTTTCTCCTTCCTCCCCGCAGTTTCTCCTCCCCGGGAGCTGTTTCTCCTTCCTCCCTGCAGTTTCTCCTCCCCGGGAGCTGTTTCTCCTTCCTCCCTGCAGTTTCTCCTCCCCGGGAGCTGTTTCTCCTTCCTCCCCGCAGTTTCTCCTCCCCGGGAGCTGTTTCTCCTTCCTCCCCGCAGTTTCTCATCTCCGGGAGCTGTTTCTCCTTCCTCCCCGCAGTTTCTCCTCCCAGGGAGCTGTTTCTCCTTCCTCCCTGCAGTTTCTCCTCCCCGGGAGCTGTTTCTCCTTCCTCCCCGCAGTTTCTCCTCCCCGGGAGCTGTTTCTCCTTCCTCCCCGCAGTTTCTCCTCCCCGGGAGCTGTTTCTCCTTCCTCCCCGCAGTTTCTCCTCCCCGGGAGCTGTGCTCAAGTCAAGCATGTTGTAGAACACAGCAACAGGCTAGCGGCGAGTTCCTCCTGTCACTGTTCCTCCTTTTACCTAGTACAGCCTTGCCATCTGATCCAAAACAGAGACTGATGACCTACGCTGCATGCATTGACAGCGTCCTACAGAGGTCCATGCAAGCCAGACATTTTGATTGCTATATCCTATCATAAAGAGCAGATTCCAAGGTTTCGAAGGAACCTATTTATGCCAAACAACTGTACAAATTGCACAGATGGTCTCTGTTTCAGAATATAACATTTTCCCAGAAAAACCATGGCTCCATGCATTCCTCATGTGAGTAGGCTACTGCTGACAATCAGCAATAGCCATTCTGGAAATTCCATTATATTCTTACTGTAAAATATGTGTGCTGACTGTGGTAGGGCAGGGCCCTGTGATGTCTGCTAAATGAACAAGTTTATTTCATTGGCATGGGCAGCCATAGATTGGCATGGCCCAGCCATAGCCTTGGCTACTAAGCGCAGATAAATACAACTCAAAACATGCTATTCTGTTCTTTTAAAATACATTGCCTTGTATCATGTTTTTTCTGACCTTCCTAACGAAATATTAATTAATTTATTTGAGATTGTGTATATTAACACTAGAAAGACAGAGAGCATCATGGTTACTCAAAACGAATTTAAATGTTTAATTACGCTTGCATTTTTTAAGTCATGTCCCCCTACTCCTTGACTTTTCCTACATAAGTCTATATAACACACTGTCATTATTAGAATCTTAATATCTCAAACAGAACTGGAGTTAAGACCAGACGGCATGCCATTTTTTTTTTGTCCCCGGCCTGCTCTGCTACTTCGATAGTTGAATGTGTCATGCCCAGTTGATAATCACACCGATAATTGCCTCGAAACTGAACCTAAACTATACAGAAACACATTTCACACATATAACAACAGATGACATAAAGGAAGTATAATATGATGGGGTGGAAAAGGGGAGAATGGGTGAGTTGATGAGTGAAGGGAAGCGAACGATGCATAATTATGTAATCACCAATTGTGATTGAAGAACAGGGCAGGCACAGTGAAGGCCATTCTAGTGTATTGATCTATTCTAATTATAATCTCAAAATGGTATTAACCCTATATCAGTCCAAGTAGGCTACACAGTGAGTGTGCATAATTTACAATGGCAAGACCAAGATGAAGGGATGCACAAGCTGCGTTAGCATTACTACAATATATTTTTTATTTATTTTTATTTATTTCACCTTTATATAACCAGGTAGGCAAGTTGAGAACAAGTTCTCATTTACAATTGCGACCTGGCCAAGATAAAGCAAAGCAGTTTGACGCATACAACAACACAGAGTTACACATGGAGTAAAACAAACATACAGTCAATAATACAGTAGAAAAATAAGTCTATACACAATGTGAGCAAATGAGGTGAGATAAGGGAGGTAAAGGCAAAAAAAAGGCCATGGTGGCGAAGTAAATACAATATAGCTGTAACGGGTGTCGTCGTCTAAAGAGGAAGAATTGGACCAAAGCGCAGCGTGGTTAGTGTTCAGGACTTTTATTTAAACTGAACACTAGAACAAAATAACAAAGGGAATAAACGAAACCGAAACAGTCCTGTCAGGTGCAGAAAACATTAAACAGAAAATAACTACCCACAAAACACAGGTGGGAAAATGCTACCTAAGTATGGTTCCCAATCAGAGACAACGATAGACAGCTGTCTCTGATTGAGAACCATACCCGGCCAAAACAAAGAAATACAACACATAGAAAACTGAACATAGAATGCCCACCCAAATCACACCCTGACCAAACCAAAATAGAGACATAAAAAGCTCTCTAAGGTCAGGGCGTGACAATAGCAAGTAAAACACTGGAATGGTAGATTTGCAGTGGAAAAATGTGCAAAGTAGAGATAGAAATAATGGGGTGCAAAGGAGCAAAATAAATAAATAAATACAGTAGGGGGAGAGGTAGTTGTTTTTGATGGGCTAAATTATTGATGGGCTATGTACAGGTGCAGTAATCTGTGAGCTGCTCTGACAGCTGGTGCTTAAAGCTAGTGAGTGAGATAAGTGTTCCCAGTTTCAGAGATTTTTGTAGTTCATTCCAGTCATTGGTAGCAGAGAACTGGAAGGAGAGGCGGCCAAAGGAAGAATTGGTTTTGGGGGTGACCAGAGAGATATACCTGCTGGAGCGCGTTCTACAGGTGGGTGCTGCTATGGTGACCAGCGAGCTGAGATAAGGGGGGACTTTACCTAGCAGGGTCTTGTAGATGACCTGGAGCCAGTGGGTTTGGTGACGAGTATGAAGCTGAATGAAAATGACTCAGATTGCTGGGAAGAAATGGATCATGACATCTCTGATGATCATTATTGTGATTCATGCTGCATGGCTTTCCATATCTGGGAAAGGATCCATATCGGGCAGCAGGAGAGAAAGTGGCGGATAATGTTTTGGATCATATGGCATGGCTGTTCTAGGTGAAAGGAGGAACAGTGAAAGGAAGAACTCGCCGCTGGCCTGTTGCTGTGTTCTACAACATGTTTGACTTGGCTGTCTGCTATCAAAGCACAGGTGTTGTTCAAGCAGTGCATGTACAACACCATGAGCAGGAGAGACTTCATCATGTCTTGCGCATGGGCTAAGTGAGAGACATCAAATAAAATAAAATGTTATCTGTCACATACACATGGTTAGCTGATTTTATTGCAGGTGTAGCGAAATGCTTCATACACTATGAAGGCCGAGGCAGCAGCAAAGATTCCATGCGAGTCATTACATGAGCCAAATTGAGCGCAGCTCCCGGGGAGGAGAAACTGCAAGGTGGGCAGATGCACTCGGAACAAAACCTATGACCCCTGTTTCAGCTGTAAGCGACTTGTTTGTAGGAAGTGTTGCAATCAAGTGAAAGTGACAAAGGTTTGTGGTGACTGTCAGGATAAAGGATAACAGTTAAATGAGATCCAACTGTTGCGTGTAAAATAAACATTTTGACCGCTGTCATATGACAGCTGTATATTGATTATAATGCCATTATTGCTTTTGTGCTGATTTTCACTATTCACAAGCACGCTTGTGTCACGACTTCAGCCGAAGTCGGTTCCTCTCCTTGTTCGGGCGGCGGTCGGCGTCGCCGGTCTACTAGCCATCGCCGATCCACTTTTCATTTTCTATTTGTTTTGTCTTTGTTTCTACACACCTGTTTTTCATTCCCCTAATTATTGTTCATGTATTTAACCCTCTGTTTCCCCCATGGTGTTGTGCGGGATTGTTTTATGTCATGTTCGGTAATGTTGGTGACTGGTTATTTCGACGGGTGCTGTTTCTTGCCCGTGCGTAAAAGTTTATGTTTGTGTGTTTGTGTTTGGGCAAGTGTATTGTTTTACCTTGCACCATTCATTATTCTGAGTAAAGTTACGTTGCTCCCAATTCTCTGCTCTCCTGCGCCTGACTGCATACACCAGCTACACCCACCATTCTGACAGAATCCCACACCTTGAGGATAGAGAGTCAGCAGGAGCAGACAACCCCGTATTAGGGGTCGAGGAGCGCGTCCAGCAGCATGCGGCCATGCTGCAACATCTCGGCACTGCCATGGATCGCATCCTGCAGACGATGGATCGCTGGGATAGAAGAGGAGTGCCTCCAGCGCCTCCGCCTACACCACCAATGGCACCACTACCCACCCCTCCTTCACCTGGTCCCAGTGGGATTCGGCTCGCTCTTCCGAGGGAGTATGATGGGACGGCTTCGGGATGTCAGGGGTTCCTACTCCAGCTGGAGCTTTACCTGGCAACCATTCACCCGGCTCCCTCGGGCCGTGAGAGCGTGTCCGCTCTTGTCTCCTGCCTCTCAGGGAAAGCCCTGGAGTGGGCCAACGCCGTATGGGGGGAAGTTCACCCGCCACTTCAGGGCAGTTTTCGACCACCCACCTGAGAGTAGAGTGGTTGGTGAACGGCTTTTTCACAGGCATGGGACGAGGAGCGCACAGGAGTTTGCGTTGGACTTTCGGACCCTGGCCACCAGCGCGGGATAGAATGACAGGGCCCTGATCGATTACTACCGTTGTAGTTTGCGTGAGGATGTCTGTAGGGAGTTGGCCTGCAGGGACACCACACTCACCTTTGACCAGCTGGTGGACATGTCTATCCGGTTGGATAACCTGCTGGCTCCCCGCGGACGTCCAGATCGGGGTCTGTTGGTTCCATCCCCCAGCACCACCGTTGCAACGACCCATTGAGCTGGGAGGTGCTGCACTTAGGGCGACCGGAGGAGGGGCCGTTTCATGCACCATCTATGGCCGCAGAGGGCACACTGCCGGTCGGTGCTGGGGAGGTTCCTCTGGGAGTTGAGGCAGCAGGCAGGGCACTCTCGTGTCACCCCAGGTGAGTCGGCACCAGGCTCACCCAGAGCCCCCTGTTGCTCACATGTTTTTGTTTATTAATTTTCCTGATTTTCCCCCGCATTCCTAGCATAAGGCTGATTCAGGCGCAGCTGGGAATTTTATTGACAGATCATTTGCCCATAGTTTAGGGATCCCCATTGTTCCTGTGGACATGCCCTTCCCTGTGCACGCCAGGGCTAATTAGGGAGGCCACCGCTCCACTGGGCATGGTTACGCTGGAGGGTCACAAGGAGAGAATCAGTCTCTTCCTTATTGATTCTCCTGCGTTTCCCGTGATGCTGGGTCTACCCTGGTTGGCATGTCGTGACCCCACTATTTCGTAGCAGAAGATGGCTCACACGGGGTGGTCACGAAAGTGCTCGGGGAGGTGTTTAGGGGTTTCCGTCGGTGCTACTATGGTGGAAAGTCCAGACCAGGTCTCCACCGTGCGCATCCCCTCTGAATATGCCGATTTGGCTCTCGCCTTCTGTAAAAAGAAGGAGACTCAATTACCACCCCATCGACGGGGGGATTGTGCGATAAATCTCCTGCTAGACGCAGCACTTCCCAGGAGTCACGTGTATCCCCTGTATCCACGTGCATTGACTATCGAGGTCTAAATCAAATCACGGTGAGGTACAGTTACCCGCTACCTCTCATCGCCACAGCGATTGAGTCAATGCACGGGGCGCGCTTCTTCACTAAACTGGATCTCAGGAGCGTGTACAACCTGGTGCGTGTCCGGGAGAGAGACGAGTGGAAGACGGCGTTTAGTACCACATCAGGCCATTGAGTACCTTGATTTACCAGTCTTCCAATCCTTTGTAGACTAGATTTTCAGGGACCTGCACGGGCGGCGTTCATACCCTGGGCAGTGATGGCGCAAAATTTGCTCCGACACTCCTCCACTAACCTCTCCACCTTCCAGTGCGTACTGGGGTACCAGCCGGTTCTGGCGCCGTGACATCAGAACCAGATCGAGGCTCCTGCAGTGGACGACTGGTTTAGGTGCTCAGAGGAGACATGGGACACCGCTCATGTGCACCTTCAGTGGGCTGTGAGGCGTCAGAAGGCTGGCGCAGACCGCCACCGCAGTGAGGCCCCGGTGTTCGCACCGGGGGACCAGGTCTGGCTCTCGACCCGAAACCTGCCCCTCCGCATGCCCTGCCGGAAGCTGGGTCCGCGGTTTGCGGGGCCATTCAAAGTCCTGAGGAGAATAAATGAGGTGTGTTACAGGCTACAGCTTCCCCCCGATTACCGTATTAACCCCTCGTTTCATGTGTCTCTCCTCAGGCCGGTGGTGGCTGGTCCGCTCCAGGAATCTGAGGTGCGGGTGGTTCCTCCGCTCCCTCTGGACATCGAGGGTGCTCTGGCGTATGCAGTTCGGTCCATACTGAACTCGAGGCGTCAGGCGAGGGGCCTTCAGTACCTCGTGGAGTGGGAGGGGTACGGTCCGGAGGAGAGATGCTGGGTGCCGGTGGAGGACGTGTTAGACCCTTCGATGCTGCGGGAGTTCCACCGTCTCCATCCGGATCGCCCTGCACCTCGTCCTCCGGGTCGTCCCCGAGGCTGGCGTCGGCGCACTGCTGGAGCCGCGGGTCAAGGGGGGGGGGTACTGTTCGTGTGTTTGTGTTTGGGCAAGTGTATTGTTTTACCTTGCACCATTCATTATTCTGAGTATAGTTACGTTGCTCCCAATTCTCTGCTCTCCTGCGCCTGACTGCATACACCAGCTACACCCACCATTCTGACAGCTTGGCACGTTTTGGGTAATTTTATTTATTTTGTCTTTATAACAATAAGCTTTTACCTTGTTTCATCATACACACTTTTTGTTTCATAGTAATATATTTTACCTATAGTATAGCCAACAGTAACATAAACTGATGAAAATGTTCTTTCAAATATTCCCATTTCGTATTCTAATGTTACCTAACATGTTCATAAACACAGGGGCTCCAATGAGACCAGGCTTTTGTAGTTAAATTGATTTATTAGACTGGTGGCTATTGGTAGTCCCCGAGGCCCCGCTATTCTACTGTAAACATCCACACGGTCATACCATCATGGCACTTTGAAGATGAAATGATCAGAACGTTTTTTTATTTTATGATATTTGTGTGAAAGTACTGCTAGAGTGTAAAATACACATATTTAGGAAAAGTCAGGTACGGGCGGGTTCAAGGTTTTTATTTAAATAAAGTTATTGAAATGACAAAATTGAAAATGTCAGATTGACCATCTTGGCGGTTCTAGTGATAAGCCCCTTCCCCCGTTCCCTGCCCTCCCAAGGCCCCTCTCCCCGGTTCCCCCTGCACTGCACTATCATAATAATAAAGTAAAATATAAAATAAGTAACCAATTTCAACCTTAAGGGTTGGTAATGAAAAATAAAATATATATATATGACAGATGTACGCCTAATGCCTAAACAGTGAACAAATGGGACATCGACGTAGCAATAGCACTTAATCCATTATCTTAATTTATTACTAGGAATATGCTTTGAATGACAAACATAAATGTTTTATATTTTATACATAACATAAACATCTGACTTTAAGTAAATATACAAGTATTTATTCATCAATGCCACAAAATGTATAAATGTTTTTCTTTGTAATGTTGAAATACATATTTATTCAACCCCCATATTACATATTACTCACAAACTGTAAATATATGTGTGTACATTGTACTATCAATTGGTGAGAGAGAGCTTCAAAGTTGGTTCCTGTTTCAGTCATGTCTTTGGACACATCTTTTGGTACAACAAAAACACCTTAATGATTGGTTGACAAATAGTGTCTCCAACTAGCCAGGTGATGGCTGCATGATGCAGCCAGTCAGAAGCAACTGCAGCGACTTGAAGGGGACCTTTGATCACATGGTTTTTGTCAAGTTCATGCAGTCGACATGTAGGCAACACACTTTGAAAGGTGTGACCAACAATGGTCACCAACTTAGCAAAATGTATCCGCTCGATCACTTCCATTGGCACCACCAGCGGGAAGATCATTGTCTCTGTTACTGTCCTATATGTACTTGTCCATTCCCATTGTGTCATTGTTCCGATGAAGACCATTGATGAAGGCTGGAACTTTAATAAAATAATGAGTTAGTCATGGTGAGCGAGCATTGCACCTTTTCCTTTTCAATGATAGCTTTGTAATGGGAAAATCTATGCTCACTTAAAGTTCATATTCAATTTAGAATTATTAACACAATGTTTATTTTAATTAACACAGCATATTTATATATTTTTCATTTCTTTAATACACATGATTTCCAATGTTCTATTTGTGACACGTAAGGTGTGGGTTGATGGTCACTAGACTTGATACTGAAAGTTACAGATTATTCTCATATCTGTTGATAGTGATTGACGCCAGACTGGAGGTCCAAGTACAAGGACAGAGGAATCACTGATTATTCACTGTTGTATTGAATTGATGACATTTTGTGGACATTGTGTGATTCTGTAGCAGCTGACAAAGTAACTGCCGTTTTGTTTGGACTTCATACAAGCCTCTTGGACTGGTGTTTACAGAACACTTGGTGCTGTCTGATTAGGATATAAAGGGACTGTTTCAAAGAGGCCAGTTAGACATTTTCTCTGCTTCTGTGCTGGGAGGTGTCTGCCTGTTGCAACTTGTAATAAAGCGGATTGACTTTTTGATTGACTATGTCTGTGACTGCTCTTCTCTTTTGTTGACCTAGAAATTCATATTACAAGTTGATTTAAACTCCAGGTAAAGATATTGTGACCTTGATCTTCATGTTCATGTTCCTTGCAAAAATGGCGTGGAGCTCAAACGTATCGTTAAAGGCACTTTCATTGATGGCTTGGGTTTATATTGGTCTAACACTAGCCCAGCTCAACACTGGAAAAGGCAACTTTAATGCGGGTGAGGCCAACCAAGGTTTTACCAGTAAAGGTCTGGCATATGATGGTCATGATTCTAATGCTGAAGCTTCTGTACCATCAAATGACCTGGGAAGTGAAATGGCCATTGACCCACGTGTTTGGAAATACCTCAAAGGTAAGAATGTGCCGGCAACTGTCATTGATTTGTAAAGTAGGCTAGGCTACGCCATCTATTTAGTAGGCCTCTATTTGACCTACATTACTTGATCATGTGCAGAGTGAAGTTGTCCAATTTAAGATTTAAACTACACAAAATTGTCTGTTTGAAGTTAAGTATGGTTTCAAACTTAGTTTTTTGCATAGTCACCTAGCCCAGACATATTATTGAAAGTCTGGACAAAACATGGGTTTTCTTCTCATATTAAACCTAAAATATGTACAAAAGCTATATTTGTATCAGCTATCAAACCATATAAAGGATCAACATCCTAATTACCCCACCTGCGTCCCTCATAGAAAATGTAGTGTTCATTTCCCATATACCTTTTTCAAATAATGTCTTGCCACATGTAAATAATTGTTTTATTTGGTCATGTTTTAGTTTTTCAGAAGAGTCCTGAAAGTGGAAGGCAGTCTCATGTCAACCAGCCTTTGTATCACTGTGGCAATGCACATCTCTCCATCCGGTTTTCAATGATTCGGCAGGCTGAGCTCTATTTCGTAAAAGGTAGGTAAAAAACTCAATATTTTTATTGACTAGAAATATTTTTAATTGCTTATTAATACCTTAAAGCTTTACCGCTTGCTTTATAACATGTAGTTTTTTGATAATTTGTTCATTTCTTAAAAATAATATACTCTACAGGCATATAAAAGTTTCAGAGAGGGATCTCTGCTAGTTTTAGAGATATGATCCCATTTTCAAGCATTACCAACAGTGAATGTGAAAATGGATTGAAAATGGTCGCCTTCTACTGGTGATTTGCAGGATATGCAATAATACAAGTGAAAGGAGGGCTGTGAATGGTTACATTGCCTACTATGTCAATGTCTCTGTATGAAATGGGACATTGCTTTAAAACTATAGAGATGCCACTCTGAAACTTTGATATGCCCCTAGTAAAGTATATTATGTTCAACAATATATTGAACAGCTTTTCTAAATTAATGCAAGAAAATTGATATTGAACTCAAAATACTACTCATCTGTACTAATACAGATTAAACATTATGGAGTTAAAGGAGGACGGGGTAAATAATCCAACTTCAATAAATTATTTCTCAATTATGCTTTTAGAAAGAAATGTCATATGTCAACAATCCTTCATCCAAAGGACCATTCTATTGATCATTTTTTCGTGAAAATCCCCAAAATCATGGTATTTTTTTGTCCTGTTACTGTGAGGAATCAACCAAGAGGCTGTCACTCTTCTCTACAATATAATTTAAACAAGACAGTACACAATCAACAACTCACTCAATGTTGAAGTGTAATGTTGCTGGATTTAACAAGACTGCTAGTGGACACAGACATTGCCGTAGCTACATATGAGGACACCGAGGTCTGGACCTCTGTAAAAAAAATATATAATGATAAAAAAAGGTTTTCTAATGATCAATTAGCCTTTTAAAATTATAAACTTGGATTAGCTAACACAATGTGCCATTGGAACACAGGAGTGATGGTTGCTGATAATGGGCCTCTGTATACCTATGTAGATATTCCATAAAAGCTACAATAGTCACTCACAACATTAACAATGTCTACACTGTATTTCTGATCAATTTGATGTTATTTTAATGGACAAAAAAAATGCTTTTCTTTCAAATAGAAGGAAATTTCTAAATGACCCCAAACTTTTGAATGGTAGTGTATATACTCAACAAAAATATAAACGCAACAGTTCATATAAGGAAATCAGTCAATTTAAATAAAGTCAATTGAATCTATTTATCTATTCAATGTATAATCTATTTATTTCACATGACTAGGACCAGATAGTTGGTCACCATTATCCCAGAAACCCTAGACCCACTCCAATTTGTATTCCGCCACAAAAGATGCACATCTGCAATAAAGACAGATCCACAGATGATACAATCTCAATGGCACTTCACACTGCCCTTTCACACCTGGACAAAAGGAACACCTATGTGAGAATGCTATTCATTGACTACAGCTCAGCGTTCAACACCATAGTGCCCTTAAAGCTCATCACTAAGTTAAGGACCCTGAGACTAAACACCTCCCTCTGCAACTGGATCCTGGACTTCCTGACGGGTCTCCCCCAGGTGGTAAGGGTAGGTAACAACACATCTGCCACACTCATCCTCAACACGGGGGCCTCTAAGGGGTGTGTGCTCAGTCCCCTCCTGTACTCCCTGTTCACTCATGACTGCACGGCCAGGCATGACTCCAAAACCATCATTAAGTTTGCCGATGACACAACAGTGGTAGGCCTGATCACCGACAACGATGAGACAGGGAGGAGGTAAGAGACCTGGCCGTGTGGTGCAAGGACAACAACCTGTCCCTCAACGTGATCAAGACAAAGGAGATAATTGTGGACTACAGGAAAAGGAGGACCGAGCATGCCCCCATTCTCATCGACGGGGCTGTAGTGGAGCAGGTTGAGAGCTTCAAGTTCCTTTAGCGTCCACATCACCAACAAACTAACATGGTCCAAGCACACCAAGACAGACGTGAAGAGGGCATGACAAAACCTATTCCCCCTCAGGAGAAAGATTTGGCATGAGTCCTCAGATCGTCAAAAGGTTTTACAGCTGCACCATCGAGAGCATCCTGACGGGTTGCATCACTGCCTGGTATGGCAACTGCTGGGCCTCCAACCACAAGGCCCTACAGAGGGTAGTGTGAACGGCCCAGTACATCACCGGGGCCAAGCTTCCTGACATCCAGGACCTCTATACCAGGCGGTGTCAGAGGAAGGCCCTAAACATTGTCAAAGACTCCAGCCACCCTAGTCATAGACTGTTCTCTCTGCTACTGCACGGCAAGCGGTACCGGTGCTCCAAGTCTAGGTCCAATAGGCTTCTAAACAGCTTCTACCCCCAAGCCATAAGACTCCTAATCTCCGAATCTAATCAAATGGCTACTCAGACTATTTGCGTTGCCCCCCCCCCCCCCCCCCCCCCCTTCTACGCTGCTGCTACTCTCTGTTATTATCTAGCATAGTCACTTTATTAACTCTACCTACATGTACATATTACCTCAATTACCTCGACACCGGTGCCCTCGAACATTGACTCTGTACCGGTACCCCCTGTATAATAACAAAATATTGTTATTTACTGCTGCTCTTTAATTATTTGTTATTCTTATCTCTTACTTTTTTTAGGTATTTTCTTAAAACTGCATTGTTGGTTAAGGGCTTGTAAGTAAGCATTTCACTGTTGTATTCAGCGCATGTGACAAATAAAATTAGATTTGATGTGAGATACCTTAAAAAAATAAAGTTGAGTCATGGATCAGAAAACCAGTCAGTATCTGGAGTGACCACCATCTGCCTCATGCAGCATGACATCTTCTTCATATAGAGTTATTCAGGCTGTTGATTGTGGCCTGTGGAATGTTGTCCCAGTCCTCGCTGTGCGAAGTTGCTGGATATTGGCGGGACCTGGAACACACTGTCGTAGACGTCAATCCAGAGCATCCCAAAATTCTGACGTGTGACATGCCTGGTAAGTATGCAGGCCATGGAAGAATTGGGAAATTTTCAGCTTTCAGGAGTTGTGCACAGATCCTTGCAACATGGGGCAGTGCATTATCATGCTGAAACATGAGGTGATGGCGGCAGATGAATGGCACGCCAATGAGTCTCAGGATCTCGTCATAGTATTTCTGTGCATTCAAATTGCCATCGCTAAAAGGCAACTGTGTTCATTGTCCGTAGCTTGGGGGGCGCACTCGGTTCACAACGTTGACATCAAACCGCTCACCCACACAACTTCATACACTTGGCCTGCAGTTGTGAGGCCGGTTGGACAGCCTCTCTAAAACGATGTTAGAGGAGGCTTATGGTAGAAAAAATGTACATTAACCTCTAACACCTCCCAAACCCGGATCCGGGAGCACCCCCATCAGTAGAAAAGCTACTAGCATAGCCTAGCATAGCGTCACAAGTAAATAGTAGCATCTAAATATCATTAAATCACAAGTCCAAGACACCAGATGAAAGATACACATCTTGTGAATCCAGCCATCATTTCTGATTTTTAAAATGTTTTACAGGGAAGACACAATATGTAAATCTATTAGCTAACCACGTTAGCAAAAGACACCACTTTTTTTACTCCACCAGTTTTTTACTCCATCAGTAGCTATCACAAATTCGACCAAATAAAGATATAAATAGCCACTAACCAAGAAACAAATTCATCAGATGACAGTCTGATAACATATTTATTGTATAGCATATGTTTTGTTAGAAAAATTTGCATATTTCAAGTATAAATCATAGTTTACCATTGCAGCCACCATCACAACTCTCACCAAAGCGACTAGAATAACTACAGAGAGCAACGTGTATTACCTAATTACTCATCATAAAACATTTCTTAAAAATACACAGCGTACAGCAATTGAAAGACACAGATCTTGTGAATCCAGACAATATTTCAGATTTTCTAAGTGTTTTACAGCGAAAACACAATATAGCGTTATATTAGCATACCACAATAGCAAACATCACAACCGCATTGATTCAAGCCAAACATAGCGATTACGTATAAACCACCAAAATATATTAATTTTTTCACTAACCTTCTCAGAATTCTTCAGATGACAGTCCTATAACATCATATTACACAATGCATATAGAGTTCGAAAATGTGCATATTTAGCGGCACAAATCGTGCTTATACAATGAGAATAGTGTCCAAATCCTCAAGCAATCTGTCCGGCGCCATCTTGGAAAGGCACCTATTCTTATCGAAAACTATTCATAAACTTGACTAAAAAAATACAGGTTGGACAGCAATTGAAAGACAAATTAGTTCTTAATGCAATCGCTGAATTACATTTTTAAAATTAACGTTACTGCGCAATACAGCGTGCGATAAAGCAAGCCTACACTGCAAGTAATGGCGTCTTATGCATTTGACTTTTTTCAACAGAACAATGAATTATCAGCATAAATAGTTCTTACTTTTTGATGACCTCTCATCAGAATCTTGGGATAGGTGTCCTTTGTCCAAAAGAATCGTTGCTGGGTTGGAGAAAGTCATCTTCCACGTTGCAATTAGCAGTAAACAATAGCATGCGAGAGAGAGATACCCAACTTCCTACAACGCCAGAAAATGAAATCGCAATATACTGACATAAACTGATATAACTCGGTTTAAAATAACAAGATTATGATGTCTTTAAAGCCTATATCGAATAAAAACAGAGCCGGATATATCTAGGAGCTAAAACAGGAGCTTCTAAAACGACATGCCAAGATCCTCCCTGCGTCAGAGCGAAGATTCAAAAGGAGGGACACTTTGATTCCAATCAATTTATAGACTTTCGGATCTGCCTAGAGACTCCATTTCAAGGCCCTCTATTCGCTGACACCCAGGGGAAGGCGTATGCAGTGCATCTCAACCAATAGAAGACAGGCAGAGTTATACACAGGTCTGAGAACAGGTTGGAAAATTCTGCATTCTCAACTCCACATAGGGAAATTGCTCTAAGTCCAGTTCTGTTTCACGCACAGACATAATTCAAACGGTTTTAGAAACTAGAGAGTGTTTTCTATCCAATAGTAATAATAATATGCATATTGTACGAGCAAGAATTGAGTACGAGGCAGTTTAATTTGGGAACGTCAAGAAAACATAGTGCTAACAGCTCCCCCTATTGACAAGAAGTTTTAAATTATCTGGCAACAGCTCTGGTGAACATTCCTGCAGTCAGCATGCCAATTGCACTCTCCCTCAAAACTTGAGACATCTGTGGCATTGCTTTGTGTGATAAAACTGCACATTTTAGAGTGGCCTTTTATTGTCCCCAGCACGAGTTGCACCTATGTAATGATCATGCTGTTTAATCAGCTTCTTGATATGCCACACCTGTCAGGTGGATGGATTATCTTGCCAAAGAGAAATGCTCACAAACAGGGTCGTAAACAAATTTGTGCAGAACATTTGAGAGAAATAACCTTTTTGTGTGTATGGAACATTTCTGGAATATTTTATTTCAGCTCATGAAACATGGAACCAACACTTTACATGTTGCGTTCATATTTTTTCTCATTGTATTTTTTTTTTTTACTCAGTCGGGATCAACTTACTGTAAACAAGGTGTAATTTCCCCCCCCATCCCCCCTCCAGACCTCACTAAATCTCAGACCCTGGCTATGGCCCTGGATCCAGAATATATATCCCTTTGCAATGATTTCAAGGTGTCTATGAGGCACCAAATGCAGAGAAGAAATAAAGCAACGCATACAATATGATTACATTATTTATTTGATTTCAAACCAGTTTGTGCTTTTTTGCTAAGGAATCAGGGTTTCAAATAGGATCTTCTAAAAGTGAGTAGCTGTAACTGTAAAGGCAAATAATCTGAATTTGTTCTGCCTGACAGGCACTACTCACATGTAGTAGTTGATTTTGTAGTCTTCACACTATCTTTTGGTTAATAAATTATTGGTGGAGAGGCACGGTCATTCAGTATCTTAAAAATGAGGCGTGCATCTGAAATGTTGTAATAATTGTCCAAGCTCAGGGGTAAAAGCTAGTGCTGTAGCCTTTTTTTCCAGGACCTTCAGTGTTTGGTAAAACAGAATCTCGATTTTCCTTACTGTTGTCATCCCTGCTTGCAATCAGCTAGTCAAGCTGTATGTTAGATAGGAGAACATCATAGTGCATAGAGCTTAGCCATATATGTTTATTCTTGAAGACTAAAGTTGAGAAATGCATTACGAGTTTACAATTTCTTTCACCATCTTAACCAATATCTAAGGCCATTTTTTTATTAGTCTTTGTGAACAATGTGTATAGCTTCAAAGCTGTTGCTCTCATGGACTGTTAATACTTTCATCCATAGCTCTGCCTAGAAATCTGAGTGATCACTCACTAAATCTCAAACCCTGGCTATGGCCCTGGATCCAGAATATATAACCCTTTGCAATGATTTCAAGGTGTCTATGAGGCACCAAATGCAGAGAAGAAGCCCATCTGTCACCAAAGTGGCCTGCTCAGGCTGTTAAAATTACAGATTGGGCCTTTAGTACAGAATTGTGTGACCCTGTTGCCATCTCACTGGCTACAAAATGTACTTTATTGTCTTCTTTTTCCTTCATAGATGAAATGGCACCCATTCCATTGATGCACCTTCCAGAGCAATGCCACCATGTTGAGTTAAAACATGGACCTTGGCTGCTTTTGAAGATGTCCTACTGGGGCTGCGACCTGACCCACTCGGTAAGTAGCTATTACCCTATTTAAGATTGTCACTAGTCTTGAAGTCATGGGATGAGGACAGTAATGGAGATGGCAGATTTTGAGTTGGTGTCATCTTTCCACATTTAGCTTCTGACTGGTGCATAGGGTGGAGTATGTAGCCTAAAGCGCTCATCAATCCAAAACGTGTCCGCATTCCCACAGCCGCATTCTAGAATATTGGACCTTTGACTTTTCAAATCTTTTCAAACCTTTCAAATTCTCAGCACTCCTCAAATATTGTATGTGTCTCTGTGTCACAAATCAAAGTTTATTTGTCACATGACAGAATACAACAGCTGTAAACCATACAGTGAAATTCTTACTGACAAGCTTTTTCGCTGCTATAAAGAGTACAATGAATCAACACTAGGGGATGACTCAAGCCATAGTGTCGAAGATCAGCATTGTAGCTCGGTTGAAATGTAAAGGTCATTTTCGATTGAGCGGACATATGCAGTGTTTAAGTGACTGCAGCCTCTGGGAAAGCAGAAACTGCCTTTAAATTTAAATCAGGGTGCAACGCTGATCTGACGCTACAGAATGAATCCAGCCCTAAGTCAGAACAAAAGGTGGAAGTTGGTATTGTTTTGTATTTTATTACGATCCCCTTCATGATGCTACTCTTCATGGAGTCCACACAAAACATGACATAATACCGAAAATGAATAGACAAGAACAACTCAAAGGACAGAACTACATCAAAAAGGCACACGTAGCCTACATATCACTACATACACACAAACTATCTAGGTCAAATAGGGGCGAGGCCTTGTGCCTTGAGGTGTTGCTTTATCTGTTTTTTTTAAACCAGGTTTGCTGTTCATTTGAGCAATATGAGATGGAACGGAGTTCCATGCAATAATGGCTCTATTTAATACTGTAAGCTTTCTTGAATTTGTTGTGGATTTGGGGACTGTGAAAAGACCCCTGGTGGCGTGTCTGGTGCGGTAAGTGTGTGTGTCAGAGCTGTGTGTAAGTTGACTATGCAATCAATTTGGGATTTTCAACACATTAATGTTTCTTATAAAAAGAAGAAGTAATGAAGTCAGTCTCACCATAACTCTTAGCCAAGAGAGACTGGCATGCATAGTATTTACATCAGGCCTCTTATTACAGTGACATGCCACTCTGTTCTGGGCCAGCTGCAGCTTAACTAGGTCTTTCCTTGCGGCACTCGACCACACGACTGGACAATAATCAAGATAAAACAAAACTAGAGCCAGCAGGACTCGCTTTTTGGAGTGTGGTGTCAAAAAAGCAGAGCATCTCTTTATTACGGACAAACCTCTCCCCATCTTTACAACCATTGAATGTTTTGACCATGACAGTTTACAATCTAAGGTAACACCAAGTAATTTAGTCTCCTCAATTTGTTCAACAGCAACACCATTCATTACCAGATTTAGCTGAGGTCTAGAACTTAGGGAATGATTTGTACCCAATACAATGCTCTAAGTTTTAGAGATGTTCAGGACCAGTTTTTACTGGCCACCCATTCCAAAACAGACTGCAACTCCTTGTTAAGGGTTTCAGTGACTTCATTGGCTGTGGTTGATGATGCGTATATGGTTGAATCATCAGCATACATGGACACACATGCTTTTTGACGCCTCGTAGCACTCACTTCTGTCATCATGAAGTGCTTTGAGAGACTAGTCAAGGATCATATCACCTCTACCTTACCTGACACCCTAGACCCACTTCAATTTGTTTACCGCCCCAATAGATCCACAGATGATGCAATCGCCATCGCACTGCACACTGCACAATCCCATCTGGACGAGGAATACCTAAGTAAGAATGCTATTCATTGAATATAGCTCAGCATTCAACACCATAGTACCCTCAAAGCTCATCATTAAGCTTGAGGCCCTGGGTCTGAACCCCGCCCTGTGCAAGTGGGTCCTGGACTTCCTGACGGGCCGCCCCCCACTTCGCTGATCCTCAACACTTGGGCCCGACAAAGGTACGTGCTCAACTCCCTCCTGTACTCCCTGTTCACCCATGACTGCGAGGCCATGCATGCCTCCAACTCAATTATCAAGTTTGCAGACGACACAACAGTAGTCGGCTTGAATTCTAACAAAAACGAGACAGCCTACAGGGAGGAGGTGAGGGCTCTGGGAGTGTGGTGCCAGGAAAATAACCTCCCACTCAACGTCAACAAAGCAAAGGAGATGATCGTGGACTTCAGGAAACAGCAGAGAGAGCACCCCCCTATCCACATCAATGGGACCACAGTGGAGAAGGTGGAAAGCTTCAAGTTCCTCTGCATACACATCACTGACAAACTGAAATGGTCCACCCACACAGACAGTGTGGTGAAGAAGGCGCAACAGCGCCTCTTCAACCTCAGGAGGCTGAAGAAATTTGGCTTGGCACCTAAAACCCTCATAAACTTTTACAGATGCACAATTGAGAGCATCCTGTAGGGCTGTATCACCACCTGGTACGGCAACTGCACCGCCCGAAACCGCAGGGACCGAGAGCTGAAAAACAGCTTCTATCTCAAGGCCATCAGACTGCTGCCTATATACATAGACTTGAAATCACTGTTCACATTAATAACTTGAACACTCGTCACTGTAATAATGTTTACATATTTTGCATTACTCCCCTCAAAGGTATATACTGTATTCTATTCTATCTTTGTATATGCCGCTCTGACATTGCTCATCCATATATTTATATATTCTTAATTCCTTCCCTTACTTAGATTTGTATGTATTGTGTGTATTATTGTGACATTGTTAGATATTACTTGTTAGATATTAGTGCACTGTTGGAGCTAGAAACACAAGCATTTCGCTACACCTGCAATAACATCTGCTAAACACGTGTATGTGACCAACACGTGTATGTGACCAATTGATTTGTTTAATGCCAGTGGCAGGTCATTGGTAAAAATAAAGAGAGTAGAGGGCCTAGAGAGCTGCCCTGCGGTACACCACACTTGACATGTTTGACATTAAAGATTTCCATTAAAGTAAACCTTTTAAGTTCTATTAGATAGATAGCTCTAAATCCACAATATGGCAGAGGTTGAAAAGCCATAACACATACGTTTTCTCAACAACAGGTTATGGTCAATAATCTCAAAGGCTGCACTGAAATCTAACAATACAGCTCCCACAATCTTATTATTATCAATTTCTTTCAACCGATCATCAGTCATTTGAGTCAGTGAGTTGAGTGCCCTTCTCTATAAGCATGCTGAAAGTCTGTTGTTAATTTGTTTACAGAGAAATTGCATTGTATTTTGTCAAACACCATTTTTTCCAATAGTTTGCTAGGGACTGGCAGCAAGCTGATAGGTCTACTGTTAGAACCAGTAAAGGCTGCTTTACCACTCTAGAGTAACGGAATTACTTTGGCTTCCCTCCAGGCCTGAGGATAAAGACGTTCCTCTAGGCTCATATTGAAGATATGACAGATAGGAGTTGCTATAGAGTCAGCTACCATCCTCAGTAGCTTTCCATCTAAGTTGTCAATGCCAGGAGGTTTGTCATTATTGATCTAAACAATAATTTTTCCACCTCTCCCACACTAACTTTACAAAATTGTATCTTGCAATGCTTTTTTTATGCATGAATACGATGGCTCACTGTTCGTTGTTGGCATTTCCTGCCTAAGTTTGCCCACTTTGCCAATGAAGTAATCATTAAAATAACTGGCAACATCAAATGGTTTTGTGATAAATAAGCCAACTGATTCGATGAAAGATAGAGTTGAATTTGCCCATAATTTAATTTAAAGTACTTAAAGTACTTTTTTAAATCATACATTTTGGCTTCATAATATAGTTTATTCTTCTTTTTGTTGAGTTTATTCACATAATTTCTCAATTTGCAGTAAGTCAGCCAGTCAGATGTGCAGCCAGACTTATTAGCAACTCATTTTGCCCCATCTCTTACAGTTTTTCAAATCATCATCCATCCATGGAGCCTTAACAGTTCTAATAGTCAGTTTGTTAACTATTGTTTATCAATAATTGGGAGAAGCAATTTCCTAAATTCATCAAGTGCAGCATCTGGATGCTCCTTATTAATCACATCAGACCAACAAATATTTTTAACATCATCCACATAAGTCACAGCAAAATATTTAGTATGATCTCTTCTACACTATTTTAGGCCCAGCTTTTGGAACTTTGGCTTTCCTGGATATAGCCACTATATTGTGATCTCTGCATCCAATGGGTACGAATACAGCTTTAGAACAAAGTTCTAGTATTAGTTCAAATGTGATCGATACATGTGGATGATCTTGTTCCTGTAGTGACATGTCTGGTGAGTATGTAGGCCACGGAAGAACTGGGAATTTTGGGGCCATGCATTGGCATGCTGAAACATGAGGTGATGAATGGCACGACAATGGGCCTCAGGATCTCGTCACGATATCACTGTGCATTCAAATTGCCATCGATAAAATTAAATTGTCTTCGTTGTCCGTAGCTTATGCCTTCCCATACCATTACCCCACCGCAACCATGGGGCACTCTGTTCACTACGTTGACATCAACAAAATGTTCGCCCACACGATGCCATACACACTGTTTGACATCTGCCCGGTACATTTGAAACCGGGATTCATCAATGAATAGCACACTTTTCCAGCGTGCCATTGACCATCGAAGGTGAGCATTTGCCTAATAAAGTCGGTCACAACGCCGAACTGCAGTCAGGTCAAGACCCTGGTGAGGACGACGAGCACTCAGATGAGCTTCCCTGAAATGGTTTCTGACAGTTTGTGCAGAAATCTTTGGTTGTGCAAACCCACAGTTTCCTCAGTTGTCCGGGAGGCTGGTGGAGACGATCCCGCAGGTGGTGAAGATGGATGTGGAGGTCCTGGGCTGGCTTTGTTACACGTGGTCCGCGGTCAGATGGACGTACTGTCAAATTCTGTAAAACTATGTTGTAGGCGGCTTATGGTAGAGAAATGAACATTCAATTCTCTGGCAAAAGCTCTGGTGGACATTCCTGCAGTCAGCATGCCAATTGCATGCACCCTCGAACCTTGAGGCATCTGTGGCATTGTGTTGTGTAACAAAACTGCACATTTAGAGTGGCCTTTTATTGTCTCCAGCACAAGATGCACCTGTGTAATGATCATGCTGTTTAATCAGCTTCTTGATATGCCACACCAGTCAGGTGGATGGAGAAATAGTCTCTAACAGGGATGTATTTTATTTAACCTTTATTTAACTAGTCAAGTCAGTTAAGAACAAATTCTTATTTACAATGAAGGCCCTATGGGACTGCCAATCACGGCCGGATGTGATACAGCCTGGATTTGAACCAAGGACAGTAGTGACACATCTTGCACTGATATGCAGTGCCTTAGACCGCTGTGCTACTCAGGAGCCCAAATTTGTAACCAGATTTGTGCAGAGCATTTTTGAGAAATATCCTTTTTGTGCATGTGGAACATTTCTGTGATCTTACATTTCAGCTCATAAAACATGGGACCAACACTTTACATGCCGCGTTTATATTTTTGTTCACTGTATGTACTGTAACTCAATAAAGTTTTTGAAATTGTTGCATGTTGCATTTCTATTTTTGTTCAGTATAGTTTATTCAAATATATTTTATTAATATCACAAGGAGTTAATCAAGAAGTTGAAGTCAACACTTTATTGGTTTCTGATGCAGCTGGAATCATTTAGTCACTTGTCAGTACACTTGTAAAAAAGATGATAAAACACCTGTCGTGTCTTTGCTATCATTAAATTGAAGACTTATAGTTTTTATCAAAGATTCCTGTAATTAGGGATTACGCGATCACTTGAGTAATAACGTAACTAATTAACTATGAATTCGAGGGCACCAGGGAAAATAGTCAGATTACAAAGTTATAATTTCCCAATATAACCTTTGAGATATTTTCATATCTGATCAATAGTCTTCTGATTAATGATTTATTTATTTTTACCTCACGTTAGTCTCATTCCAAACGTCGTAAGTTGTTGATTATCTGCACGAACCCAGTCTTCACTATGAGTCATCCATACATCAATTGTCTTAAATCATTTATTTATTACTAACTAATTAATTCACAGAAATGCATAAACAAACAAACAAACTTAAAAACAGTTACATGAAATGATGGGAGAAATATGCCCTAGTGGGCTGAACCGGCATGGCGGCTGTTAGACAAAGGAAAAATTGTGGTTCGACTAAGAAGTCACTACAGAGTATACTCTTTATAACAATTGACATGCTAATCCTTACACATGAACGCTCACTCATTCGGGAACAATTGCAATCAATATATATATATTTACGCTCGGTGTGTGTCGTCTTGATCGTTGGAGAGAAGTTAGTTTCTGTTGGAGTGAAGTTAGTTTCTGTTGGAGTTCCTTCTGTCTCGGTTATTGTGGATAGTTCATTCGTTATAGAATGGATGTTTCGGCGGTTGTCTTTCTTCGCGTTCAATGATACCGAATTCCTAGCTGCAGACTAGTAGTCAATATCAAAACTTGTTCTTATTCGCCTAAGAGTTTAACCACGTGGTATGGTTAAAGATTCAGCAATGGTACTCAACCTTCGTTCTCCCCATGGAGGATAAACATGGTCTAATGGTAATTTCTCAGAGTTGACTTTTATTCAGATAGCAGGAAGGGGCTGTCCTTGGATGTCTGACCCAACTGGCTCAGGGGCGGGTCCCCGGGTTTAGTTCAAATCAAAAAGGGATTTGTATTTTTCTTCATTAAACAGTCCAAAATCATATTACACAATTATACAAACAGTATCATACTCACTCATTCATTTTATACAACAAACAGATGTAAACCTCATATCTGAGGTTATTATATAAACAGCGGTATGGTAATGTAGTCCCACAGTCTCTCATGAGTTTCCCACATGGGTACAAACGGACCGGTTCATAGCTGGACTCTCCACCGATCTTTTATACTTTTGCAGGAATATGAAATATGTTTGTACCTCAAGTTCTGTGAGGTGGAAGAGAATTCCTTTGTCCTGAAAGTTTACCCTCTCTCTTAATACTGTTTGGCCATGAGGAGATTCTCAGGAATTTATGACGTCTCTCTGATCACAGCATGGGTTGAGGGAGGAAAGGGAAAGGCAGGGAGAGGGGGATGGGGTTTGCAATACCCAAGCAGGCGACATCATGACATATCCAAACCACCAGGGGGGGTCTTGTTTGTCCTGCAAGTTACAAATCAACATAAAATCATGAACACGTGGTGTCCTGTTTGTAGATCATCGTTGCAGTTCCCTCTGGTGGTTGAACTTGGTAGGCTTCTCTGAGAGCGGAGCAGTCCACCACAAGGATGGCAGTTGATGTCCGGTTGGTGATCGCCGTTGCGGTCCCTTCTAGTGATGTACCTTGGTTGGTTCCCTGGAAGCTGCAAAGTACCCCAGGGAGGGCCAGGGGATGTCCTGGTTGGTGATCGCCATTGTGGTCCCCCCCTTGGTGGTTTACCTTGGTAGGCTCTCTGACAGCGGGCATGCCGCCACAAGGATGGGCCGTGGGTGTCCGGATTTGGGGTCGCCGTTCCGGACCCGTCGTCTGGTTGTCGTCCAGACTGGAAGATCTGAGCAGTAACTTAGGCAGATGTTAACAACGCACACACACTCATGAAATATATATATAATTACATTCATTCCCCAATGAGCGGCGCTGTGGCACTAAGTGAATGTTGTATGGGGAAGTTGTTTATGGCTCTATCACTTCCTAAATGTCAAAGGAACTGAACCGAAAAGGAATGAAAGCATAAACAAAAAAAAGATACAAAATATAGTTCTCACACAAAAATCATCTAATTGGACTGTATTCTATATACGTCCAATGTTCTGGCAAAATGACTATCATGGCATTGTCTCTAATGCCATATCTAGGGTTTCCCTACTTGGTGTGTTGCTTAGGCACTATCCTAAGTTGATAACTATATGATATATTTACAGCTGTAAGGCACTAGTTTTGGGCAGTCTACAGGGATGACCTATGGACTTCTGGGAAGAAAACTGGTGAGTGCTGTAGAGACAAAGGCCTAGAAGTAAATGTTCAACTTTACTAAGGCTGATATTTTGCTTGAACCCTTAAGTGATCCTAGCATAAATCCTAATTGGATGTTCCGTTGTGCATGTGCGTTTATGCTTAAACAAGCGCGCATGTCAAGGGAAGAAAACCAAGTATCCTGGCAGATTACAACTTGTTCAGAATGAGTCTGACGTAGTCAGGTAATTTTCAGGTCAATGCCTGGAGGTCAGTCAGAATTGGTGTCGAGGGAGTCTGTAGTAGTTTTTACTAAGTCACTGTGTCTTCCACTATTGTAGTGGTGATAGGTATGAAGTCTATTTCATAGCTATGTTATCAACGGAGGAGCTAACCTCACGACGGAAGTACTCTTTAAGTATTGGACCAGTCGTACGTGGTGTGATCATGGTTAATGATTCTAATAATTTTCCTCCTGAATGAAGGATTCTATTTATTAGTGGCATGTGTGTTAACCGTTGGAAGAGTGCACTGGAGATTCCCTTCGCCGTGTTGCACTCTGAGTGACTCCTATGTCGCTATTGTCAAGGGTAATTTGATTGGTTAGGTCTCTAACCTCCTTACTGATTGTAGCTAGACTGACTGTTGCTGGTATTGGTACTGGTGCTCAAAGGGACCAGTTATCCTACCGATTTATTCTGAAATATTATACTACCGGCACACATGATTGGAGCATTTTACTAGTTGTATTGTAGTTGAACCTACACATGGCAAGGAATGATTATTGTTGCCATTTGTTTTGGAGGTGGACAAGTCCACTGGACTTCCTTTACGACCAGTGTGGTACACCTCAGTACTATTTTAGATGTGCTCTAAGATAATCCCCGTCTAGGGGCCTGTCTGCTCCTCAATGTTCTCATAGGGGAGTTTACAACTAGATTTGATTTATGCTCTGGCGGCCTCGTACGGTGTTGTCCGTAGTTTTGACCCCCCCCCCCCCCCCACCGGCCTCGATGAGGCTCATCATGGGTCTGGGCTACTATTCCCCCCCTTTGTGTCTCGGGACCACCCCACCAGCGGGTGGTGTTGGTGTCCGAGGCGCAAATGAAAAGATCGGACCCGATGTACGAGTTGTCAGCGGCCGCGTTGTTATGAGAATGGCTGTAACCTTTCAACCAAATCTGCGTGTGGCAACCTCTTCAGTACCTGCGAACTGAGACGAGGATATCGGTCTGTGATATCGCAAAGTGTTTCACCAGTGGGAATCATCGGGTCAGTTGCTGGACTGACGCCATTAGTGTCATTGTAAGGGGTGACAGTCCCCAACAAAGCGGAAAGTGTATCATCGGAAGCAGAGTATACTCTGCGCATCGATGTTTTTCTTGCTGAGACGGCCGCAGTGCTTGCGGAAGTGTCTGAAGGGCAAGAGGAGTTCATCTCAACTACCGTATTGCACGACTGCACGGAGGAGGGAAGTTGCTTATTAACAGAGACAGCTGGCTCGAAATCATGAAAAGAATGGTCAATCAGGTTGGCTGATGGAATGTGTCGAGATATCGTAATATCTCCTTGGATCGGATTCTGCCCCAAGAGGTTTTTAAACGTCTTTTTTCCAAGGGGTGCTTTTGACAGATATCCCTCGTGACTGACTGCGTTGCAGCTAGCGTTAGGGGAAGACAGTGTGGTCAGTGGAGAAGGCAGGGTGGCCTGTGACCATACCTGGTTGGTTTTCCAATCCATCAGTGGGAGTAACCGATCCATCAAGTCTGCTCCAAGTAGCAGGGGTACAGTTTCGAGGCTGGTAACATACACAGGATGAACGAGCGATACGTCCTTAAAGTGTAGTTTCAGCATGACTCTCAATGTGAGAGACGAGGTAGTCTGAGTGACCCCTCGAAGTGTAGTGTCGCATCGTTCCACTTTTAACCAACGTTTAGTTGGCTTCAAAGCCTTTTTGAGATCATCAAACAATGTGTGAGAGATGAGTGATATTGTCGCACCCGAATCAATTAGCGCATGACAAGTTAAGCAGTCCTCCAGGACTGTTTCCAGGTACGGGCGTTTAGATTCGTGGTTAGTGGACATATTCCCCACAAAGTGGAGTGATTGTTCGCAACAACGTGAAGTGTCAATTCTGTTCAAGGTGGAAGCAGATCGACTTTTCAGATTTTGAGTGGGCTTGGCTTTAACGAAGCGTTTGACCTTTTTCTTCGCAACCTTTGTATCAGAGTCTATAGACAAAGCCCGGGGGCTTGTTTCTTGATCAAGCGGGCCCTGGATAGGGTCTTGAATGAGAGCGGGAGAAATTTGAACTTTAACGTCCTTGCTATGGGTGTTAATTCCTGCGGACCTGGTGTCCGGTAATTCCCTGTCTAGTCCTTGAGACTTATCTTTTACCCTTTTCTCAAATTGTTCTCGCTTTAGTTCTTCCCGTAGTGGAACTTCTGGAGAACATTGGTCTACGTTTTGATTGTCCTTCAACCCTTTGTTACCCTTGTGCTCTGACACTTTTTGTGGGTTGGGTGCAGGAACGTAGCGAACAGGTCGATTGTAGCGGTAGTCATGTTGATTGCGACGTACTTTACAGTTATTTCGACCGCGGAGGTTATTGGAATCATGGTTTCGTGGTAGAAACTGTTGTTGTGCGTCATCTCTCAACGCTCCAATACCTGATAATGCACCCTCTAGCTGGAGTGAGTGCTCCTGGTCAAACTTCAAAACCGAGTGGTCAGGGCTCTTAGCGTTGTGAACTTTTGATGCCTCAAAAGCTGTGCTTGCAAGCTCTCTGTTGTAAGATAGGCAAGCCAACGTGGGCGGCAGGGCCCAAGTAGGTAATGAAGGTAGGATACATTTTCGACCGGAACATTTGTTTAAAAGGTAACAGGTCTTCCATGCCTGTTTCAGTGAGTAGGCCAAAGTAAGCTGAACGAAGCCTATGATAGTAAGCTTGTGGGTGTTCGTTCCGAGCTTGTTTGACGGTGTTAGCCAGTGAGCTATTGTGTTTGCGAGTCGCAGAACCACTGAATTCTACTTTCAAAGCTGTGGCAAGTTTAGCGTAGTCATTTAGCACGTGTTGCTGTTGTAGACGAATGAACCTTGTCACGTGTCTATTTGACATTCGCTTCAACAGGTAAACCCTGTCAGAACCCGTAGCGTTCGGGTAGCCATCCAACGCGTCCTCTATGTCAGTTAGGAACGTCTCAGTATCGTTTGGCTGACCTGGAACGGGGTCAAAGGTGGGGAAATACTTGACGAGTTTGTCAAGGTATTCCGCGCCAAGCGGGCGGAGAGGGTTGGCTTCATCCTGTGGAGAGATTGGGGCCGAAAGGCCAAGAGGAGAAGCCAAGCCTTGTTGTTGTTGGCCAAGAGGCGCAATATTACTCAGTGCCGAATGGGCAAGAGAAGAAGACTGAGGGACACATGAGGGAGGCAAGGTCTGAAACCTATCGTCTTTACTCCTGTGAGTACAGGGCTCTGGTTGCTTGGATTGGTAGTCGCGCTGTAGAGCGTGACCATTCTGGATTTCCTCCAGATGGTACCTAATGGTGGTATTCTGCTGCATTGCAGAGTGCACTTGAGCGCTTAGAGTACTGATTTTGGACACGTGAGTGTCACACTTGCTCCTTTCGGTCTCAAACTTATCTGTCATGGTTTCCAGATAGAGGTCTCGAGTACGGAGCGAGATATTCAGTGATGAGATTTCCGCTGCTTGCTTAGAAATCAATATTTCCATCTTCATCACCTGAGTTCTCTCATCATTCATTTGGTCAGCGACTTCAATGAGTTCTGCTCATTTGTCATCCAACTTTGTCATTATGTTCATTAACTGATCGTCTTTGGTCTGCAGCGTTTTGAGTAGAACCGTGTTATTTTGAGTAACGTTCAACATAACTGCATGCATGTTATCAAGTTGAGCGCTCCTGTTTGTAGATAACTCTTCAGATTTATCTAGTTTGGTGTGGACATCATCGTATTTAGTTTTGTATAAATCGAGTTGTTCCAGTAGCATTTGATTTTGTTCCTGTAGAAAACGATTTTGTTGAAGAGCCTGTTCATCGTCATACGTTTTTGCAATTTTATTTAATTGTTCAGTTTTCAAGCGCAGTTCCGTAGCTAGCAGAATTTTTCCATCTTCTGCATTTGTCATTAGTTTCCCGGTTCTCTCCACCTGTCCCTCCATGTCTACCATCACCTGCTCGTGCTTCAGCTGTGCACTGCGGTATTGGACAGATGCCAATCTCGGGTGGCAAGACATCAGGGCTAGACTGGAGAGAACCTTTAAGAGGCCTGCACCCGATGGTTGATTTTGGAAAGCGTTGTTGTCTGCTTTTCCACTAAGGGCATAATTAGTGTTGGTATCGCTGCTGAGGTCAGAGATCAATACATTTGCGGGTGGAGGTTCACTAATTAGCGGGCGGGTGGGGATTACCCCCTCTGATTGCTTGCACATTATTAGAACATTTTGAAAGGAAAAATGTTTTTCCTAATTTTCCTAAATTTGGTTTTGGAATATATTGGGAGCTGCAAAGACGATTTTAATCTATTTATAGACGTTAATGAGCTATCAGTACTGGGCAGTACTGTGGAAGTTGGACGTGAATGAATTTGCAAAAGCAAATTGAATTAATCAATGATCATGATTAATTATACCTGGATAGGCTATCTGGGAATTAAACTTTAAATTAACCTGGGAAGTTGGTTCATCTAGGTTACAATTGCAAAGTTTAAGATGTCTCATTTAATTGGAAGAACCTAGAAAGGTATGTCCGACAATTTAAATAAATAAATTGAATGAGACCCAAGCAATTGAGATTGCTGGATTATTTAAACGTGATCCACGTTTGGATTTCGCCACCTCTTTTAAGGGATGTACTTGCGATTCTTCACCACCAGTGATGCAGAATGCTGAAATCAAACGGAAGTACAAAGGGCGGGACTTCCGTCGCGCAAGGCGGAGGAATTTAAACGGAACACGGAAAGTAAAAAAAATTCCCTATATGTTAGCTTGCACCTCGTGGATTTCCCACCTCGTGCTTACCCCTACGTTGTTCAGAAATATCACGTTCTAAGCAAAGAGTAGGGTTCCCTCTCACCATGAAGAGGGTAGGTTTACTAGTGACGTCTCACATTAAACAATATGGAGAGGGTAGGTTTACTAGTGACGTCTCACATTAAACAATTCGGCATACTTTTGCTAGCGTTATGTTGACCGGAGCGACACGGTACATAAATACAGCTATGCCTGTAGTCAGTCCACTCTGGTTTAGTGTGGAAGGCGGGCAAATTACTTCGGCTCGGTCACCGAACGAATATCTTCTAATTTCTAACCTTATTGGCTCTAGAAGTTAATATTGACCTACAGAAATAGTACCGTTTGGCCTAACGGACTAAATCTGGAATGTATCACTCACTGCTCTGACACTAAAAGACGCTACCGGAGGCGCAATGTAGCCTCTTCAAATAGGAATACGCAACAAATTTGTTTAGAAAGTAGTCTGTTTGTTTTGTAAGATTTCTGTTTTCACAATTGGTATATAGAATTACACAGCAGAGTCTAATTCTATCTTAGATCCCTCACAGGGGGCGCCATATATGTCGTGTCTTTGCTATCATTAAATTGAAGACTTATAGTTTTTATCAAAGATTCCTGTAATTAGGGATTACGAGATCACTTGAGTAATAACGTAACTAATTAACTATGAATTCGAGGGCACCAGGGAAAATAGTCAGATTACAAAGTTATAATTTCCCAATATAACCTTTGAGATATTTTCATATCTGATCAATAGTCTTCTGATTAATGATTTATTTATTTTTACCTCACGTTAGTCTCATTCCAAACGTCGTAAATTGTTGATTATCTGCACGAACCCAGTCTTCACTATGAGTCATCCATACATCAATTGTCTTAAATCATTTATTTATTACTAACTAATTAATTCACAGAAATGCATAAACAAACAAACAAACTTAAAAACAGTTACATGAAATGATGGGAGAAATATGCCCTAGTGGGCTGAACCGGCATGGCGGCTGTTAGACAAAGGAAAAATTGTGGTTCGACTAAGAAGTCACTACAGAGTATACTCTTTATAACAATTGACATGCTAATCCTTACACATGAACGCTCACTCATTCGGGAACAATTGCAATCAATATATATATATTTACGCTCGGTGTGTGTCGTCTTGATCGTTGGAGAGAAGTTAGTTTCTGTTGGAGTGAAGTTAGTTTCTGTTGGAGTTCCTTCTGTCTCGGTTATTGTGGATAGTTCATTCGTTATAGAATGGATGTTTCGGCGGTTGTCTTTCTTCGCGTTCAATGATACCGAATTCCTAGCTGCAGACTAGTAGTCAATATCAAAACTTGTTCTTATTCGCCTAAGAGTTTAACCACGTGGTATGGTTAAAGATTCAGCAATGGTACTCAACCTTCGTTCTCCCCATGGAGGATAAACATGGTCTAATGGTAATTTCTCAGAGTTGACTTTTATTCAGATAGCAGGAAGGGGCTGTCCTTGGATGTCTGACCCAACTGGCTCAGGGGCGGGTCCCCGGGTTTAGTTCAAATCAAAAAGGGATTTGTATTTTTCTTCATTAAACAGTCCAAAATCATATTACACAATTATACAAACAGTATCATACTCACTCATTCATTTTATACAACAAACAGATGTAAACCTCATATCTGAGGTTATTATATAAACAGCGGTATGGTAATGTAGTCCCACAGTCTCATCATGACAACCATTATATACATTTGTACAAAAGCTAGCAATATCTATACCACAATGCAGTTGTGAGCATTCTAGGCATTCTATATTATACGAAAACATCACTAACTGAATATGGATGTTGTGTTGGTTTAATTTTTCAGGCAGGTTCCAAAATGTTTTTCAGCTGGTGAACCTCTTCTTGTATTAGGCAATGTCAGCTGGTTTAGCAAGGGTTGGTGCTGTGGTGACATTGCCAGTGATGTTGGGTTTGGGGGGGCTGTGACTCTAGCTTGAGTGATTTTTGAAATTCGTTCCAGTCATTGGCAGCAGAGAACTGGAAGGAAAGGCGGCCAAAGGAGGAGTTGGCTTTGGGGGTGACCAGTGAAATATACAGTTGAAGTCGGAAGTTTACATACACCTTAGCCAAATACATTTAATACATTTAAACATGACAATTCCTGTCATTTAATCCTAGTAAAAATTCCTTGTCTTAGGTCAGTTAGGATCACCATTTTATTTTAAGAATGTGAAATGTCAGAATAATAGTAGAGAGAATAATTTCTTTCAGCTTTTATTTCTTTCATCACAATACCAGTGAGTTTACATAAACTAAATTAGTATTTGGTAGCATTGCCTTTAAATTGTTTAAAACTTCTTAGGGCTTGGCCCCTTTTTTCTCAATTTCCACCTGAATGACGTGCCCAAAGTAAATTGCCTGTTGCTCAGGCCCTGAAGCCAGGATATGTATAAAATTGATACCATTGGAAAGAAAACACTGTGAAGTTTATAGAAATGTTAAAATAATGCAGGAGAATATAGCACAATAGATATGGTAGGAGAAAATCCAAAGAAAAACCAACCAGAATTTTGTTTTGAGAGAGACCATCCTCTTACAATTGCAAGTATATGGTCACACTGAACATTTGCTCCCTGGATGCAATTCCTGTGGCTTCCACAGGGTGTCAGTAGTCTATGTTCAAGGTTTCAGGCTTGTAACTTCAAAAACAAATAAGAAATATCCGTTTTAGTACAGGGACACAGTCTTGGAAATTGGTGTTTCGCGCCATGAAGACAGGATGCACCTGCTAAAATTGGTTTCCTATTGAACATACTTCTTTTCATAAGAAATATTATAGTTTGATTCCATTTTAGGGTATCTGAGGAGTAAATAGAAACGTATTTTGACTTGTTGAAACAAAGTTTAGGGGTAGATTTTCTGATTCCTTTCTCTGCATGTTGAACGAGTGGATTACTCAAATCGATGGCGCCAACTAAACTGACTTTTTGAGATATAAAGAAGGATTGTATCTAACAAGACACTACATGTTATAGCTGGGACCCTTTGGATGACAAATCAGAGGAAGATTATCAAAAAGTAAGTAAATATTTAATCACTATTTGTGAATTGATGAACCTGGAAAAACATTTTAATGTGGGGCGCCGTCCTCAAACAATCGCATGGCATGTTTCCGCTGTAATAGCTACTGTAAATCGGACAGTGCAGTTAGATTAACAAGAATTTAAGCTTTCAACCGATATAAGACACTTATATGTACCTAAATGCTTTATATCCATAATTGTTATGATTATTTATTTGAATGGCGCACCCTCCAGTTTCACCAGAAGTTGTCCCGCTAGCGGGACGCCTAGCCCTTCGATTCGAGTAGCCTTCCACAAGCTCCTGACAGAGCTGGTGTAACTGAGTCAGGTTTGTAGGCCTCCTTGCTCGCACAAGCTTTTTCAGTTCTGCCCACACATTTTCTATAGGTTTGAGGTCAGGGCTTTGTGATGGCCACTCCAATACCTTGACTTTGTTGTCATTAAGCCATTTTGCCACAACTTTGGAAGTATGCTTGGGGTCATTGTCCATTTGGAAGACCCATTTGCAACCAAGCTTTAACTTCCTGACTGATGTCTTGAGATGTTGCTTCAATATATCCACATAATTTTCCTGCCTCATGATGCCATCTATTTTGTGAAGTGCACCAGTCCCTCCTGCAGCAAAGCACCCCCACAACATGATGCTGCCACCTCCGTGCTTCACGGTTGGAATGGTGTTCTTCGGTATGCAAGCCTCCCCCTTTTTCTTCCAAACATAATGATGGTCATTATGGCCAAACAGTTCTATTTTTGTTTCATCAGACCAGAGGACATTTCTCCAAAAGTACGATCTTTGTCCCCATGTGCAGTTGCAAACCGTAGTCTGGCTTTCATATGGCAGTTTTGGAGCAGTGGCTTCTTCCTTGCTGAGCGGCCTTTCAGGTTATGTCGATATTGGACTCGTTTTACTGTGGATATAGATACTTTTGTACCTGTTTCCTCTAGCATCTTCACAAGGTCCTTTGCTGTTGTTCTGGGATTGATTTGCACTTTTCGCACCAAAGTACATTGATCTCTAGGAGACAGAACGCGTCTCCTTCCTGAGCAGTATGACGGCTGCGTGGTCCCATGGTGTTAATACTTGCGTACTATTGTTTGTACAGATACCTTTAGGCATGGTACCTTCAGGCGTTTGGAAATTGCTCACAAGGATGAACTAGACTTGTGGAGGTCTTCAACTTTGTTTTCTGAGGTCTTGGCTGATTTCTTTTGGTTTTCCCATGATGTCATGCAAAGAGGCACTGAGTTTGAAGGTAGGCCTTAAAATACATCCACAGGTACACCTCCAACTGATAAAGAAATTGTGTCAATTAGCCTATCAGAAGCTTTTAAAGCCATGACATAATTTTCTGAAATTTTCCAAGCTCTTTAAAGGCACAATCAACATAGTGTATGTAAACTTCTGACCCACTGGAATTGTGATACAGTGAATTATAAGTGAAATAATCTGTCTGTAAACAATTGTTGGAAAAATTACTTGTGTCATGCACAAAGTAGATGTCCAAACCGACTTGCCAAAACTATAGTTTGTTTACAATAAATTTGTGGAGTGGTTGAAAAACTAGTTTTAATGACTGCAACCTAAGTGTATGTAAACTTCCGACTTCAACTGTACCTGCTGGAGCGCGTGCTACGGGTGGGTGCTGCTATGGTGACCAGTGAGCTGAGAGAAGGCGGGGCTTTACCTCGCAAAGACTTATAGATGACCTGGAGCCAGTGGGTTTGGCAACGAATATGAAGCGAGGGCCAGCCAACGAGAGCATACAGGTCGCAGTGGTGGGTAGTATATGGGGCTTTTGTGACAAAATGGATGGCACTGTAATAGACTGCATCCAGTTTGCTGAGTAGAGTGGTGGAGGCTATTTTGTAAATTACATCGCCAAAGTCAAGGATCGCTAGAATAGTTAGTTTTACAAGGGTATGTTTGGCAGCATGAGTGAAGGATGCTTTGTTGCGAAATAGGAATAGTACTTTACTTCACTTGTTCAAACAACTTTAAAAAATGTATTCAACATGAGATGAATTCATAATCTAAACAACTAATTGTGTGTAAAAACAACTACAAGGAAAATTGTGTTTAACTTACTACATTTTCATAATATTTCCTTTCAACTTAAGAATGTTAAGTTCTTCCAAAAACTTGCAATGTGGCTCTGTTGTCAGAGGATTGGGGGTAAAAAAAAATTTGCTATACTTTTACACAACATTGTATACATGTTTGAAAAACAAAAAGCACATTTATATATTAGTATCAAACAGTTTGTTATGATATGAGGTGTTATGGATCATGATGAATGGATATCAAAGCCAACGGGCAAAATTGATGTTCAATGATGAGACCAGCCATTCTCACAATTAGTAAGGTCATAGGTACGTACCACTCTTGAGAGAGGCAAATACGTCAAACCTCAACGCTTGCGGTTTTACCTCCAGCTAGGGGAACCTGCTAAAGTGGATAAAAATGTCAAGAGATGAAATACTGTACATAAAGTCATGTTTAACACGAAGACATGATCAATGAAAGTAACTAATCAGAACAATTAAGTAGATCTAATGTACAATAAAAGTTCTGGATTTAATACAATTAAGTTGGATATTAGCCATTGTTTTTATGCTGGACTTAATATATGAGTGTTTGTCAAACACTAAAAGGTAAGTATATTATACGTAAAAATACATAATGTTGGAATTTCTCAAAAAGCTGATGCAAATAGTTGCCTACATTTTTTAAGTGGAACTAGCACAATATTTTTTACAGTGTACTGTGAGTTAAAGTTAAGCTTGAACACTAAGCTTGCTAGTTCTGCAGTTGTAATGACATAAATCCATGTGATACCAAAGACTACTAAAGTGTCATTGTTAAGACAGTGACCATTTTGTTACAATATGATGTTTTATATTTGTCATAGATTTGAATAAAAAAATATATTTCATAAATACATTTAAATTGCATGATGGAATATATTTTACAACACATTTCCAAATACATTTTAAAATCTATCTACCAAATAGACTTGAAATGTATTTACTTCCTGTATGGCCATATTGTCATGCTCTCTGTAGACCCAGGGTGGCGTCCATCAGCACTCTGTGAATGTGCAGTACTTTGACCGCCTTCTCATGAGGAATGTGTCTGGCACAGCAACTTGTCAGACTCCCATCTCCAACTCTGTTCCATCAACATTGTGTCTGCCCCAAGTCACCTGTGGGAAAACAGACATGACTGTGAAACTACCTGCTGGAATACTGATAGATGTGAAGGTGCTTGGTAAGTATTGATAATTAATGCTCGCTCTGAATTAATTGTGATTATTTGATGTCCATACTAATCTGATGACATGTTTCACATATTGGAGAAATGTATCTAAAATTGGGTCATTTTATTAGACTGGGCATTCTTGGAAAAAAAGGCAGTCTTGACTTTTCTGAAGGTGATGCCTACAAGGATTTCTGATCAGGATTAGCTATTGTTGGAGCTCAGGACAAACCCGGTTTGGATTTAAAGTAGTTCACTTGATTAATAAAAAAAATGCATTGCTACTGTATGACATGTAGCAAGTCTTGGTGTGGATGGCTGGTTACTTTGGTTTGACTTCAGACAGCACAATTCTGATATGTTTATTGGTAATTAATGGCAAAAGATCTGATCTTAGTGGCCAAAAGACCAATTAGTGGCATAAGATCAGAATTGGACTCCGTGTGTAAACTCATCCTTTGTGCTCACAGATCTGAAAAGACTGCTTAGGTGGATGCAACATGGTAGCAGCTACACTTGACCTATTGGAAGACTAGGTGGTTCCATGAACATATTGCTTCTGTCTACTTTCAACCCTTTGAACATTGAACCAAAATGGGAACTGCGCCCGTTATTTTAAATTCTGGCCCTTATCATAACTTACCAGACTGAACGACAATGTAATGTGAAATCCTTTATTTCAAAAAGTTAGCTCTGATATTAATGCTGTTTTGCAGGTCCAGAGGCGTTGTTGCACGTTCATGATGGATACATTGTAACTCAGTGGAAAAGTCTGAATGCCTTGTTTGTAAAATTTTCCCAATCAAAGGTGGAGGTAAGTCCTGGGGCCTCATTTATCAATACTGCGTAGAACAGGGCTCTCCAACCCTGTTGCTGGAGAGCAACCATCCTGTAGGTTGCCTACAACCCTAATCTAGCACACCCGATTCTAATAATTAGCTAGTTGATAAGCTGGGGTTGGAGTGAAAACCTACAGAAGGTTAGCTCTCCAGGAACAGGGTTGGAGACCTTTGGCGTAGAAACTATTCTAAAGTACTTTCAAACAGAATTTAGAATGTTGCAAAAAGTGTGATAAATACCAATTGTTTGAATGCCGAGTTCACGTGCTATGTCGGAACTAGGAAACGTGGACATTTCCGACTTGCTAATAGGTTGTAGTTTTACACGTGCTGCTTTCAACCAGTTAGCAAGTCGGAAATTTCAGAGTTTTCTAGTTCCGATTAGCACGTGAACGCGGCACCAGCCTCAGCGTTCGTGCACAAACTTGTCAAGTTGCATTTCGAAACGCCCCTAATTAACCATATATGGCCATAAGCATCCCTTTAAAGCCGTGGGGAATATAAAACGCCGTACCACTGCCCAACCCAAAAAAGCTACGAAAAAGAAAATATTTCCTAGACTGAAATAGAGGTGCTAGTGTCAGAGATTGAGTACAACCAAAAGGTTTTATTTGACTCGTTAGCTAAAAGGGTTAAGGTTAGTGTTAGCTAACATGCCAAGTATTTGAAAAGTTGTCCGTGATGACATTTGAACTTGCAACCTTTGGGTTGCTAGACGTTTGCATTATACGCCAACCCATCCACCCCGATCATACTAAATCGAGTTCCCGGATTTATATTTACTATGTTACATGTAGTCTATGAGACCATGCTGTATGCAATGGTGTATGGAAATTGTTTGCAACTGTTCATTTTGCTGATGATTGCATCCTGCTGAAAAGTGCCCATTGTCAAAAACCCGAGGGTGAACAGCATTTGGATGTGCACCGGAAGTACCACCTGTCTCTAAAAACGCTCTGCTAAATGCAGATTTTGCAAAATCTTCCAACAGAGTAGGATAAGCCATCCATTCTCTTTTAAACATGCCTCTAATTAAACAAATGACTGTACTTTATATGGATTATAATTGTATCAAATTCACTGATGTGGTCAAATTATATGATATAGCCTGTCAAGATATGTTGCATGAATTTACAATAGAAATACAATAAAATAGAAAAATCACAATTTCACACATTTGAATATATGAAAATTGACTAAAAAGCACATATGATTATTTGTTGCAAGGGTTGAACATTTCGTTGCAAGGGTTGAACATTTTAGACATTAACATACATAGTATTTAACTTGTGTTGGTGATTGCAGTTGCCCTTAACTAATACCTCTTCCACAGTATGGCAGTCTCTCTCTTCAACTGGTGTATCAGAACTCTGCTGGAGAGTTGTCCACCACCACGGTATCCTGTTCCCCCCAAACTTTCGACTCAAGTAATGTAGAAGAACCCTTTGGGGATTTTTGGGGCATCACAAATATTCCCACTGCACCCTATGTGAAAGATCAGACCAGCACCACTCCTTCAACACCTGCAGCATACACACCAACAGGATTTGACTTGTGGGGCTTCCCACAAATTCCTACTGGACCTTCAATTCCTTGTATAGAATCAACCATTGCAGTCCCTAAAACTACTGCTACAAACAAAACTCCAGCCACAACAACTGCCGCCAAAAGAACTCCAGCCACAACGACTGCCACTACAACAACTGCAAGTACCAAAACAGTAGCCTCTGCCACCGCAACAGAACTGGGAGAATTTGACCTGTGGGGCTTCCCATACATTCCTACTGGACCTTCAATTCCTTGTATAGAATCAACCATTGCAGTCCCTAAAACTACTGCTACAAACAAAACTCCAGCCACAACAACTGCCGCCAAAAGAACTCCAGCCACAACGACTGCCACTACAACAACTGCAAGTACCAAAACAGTAGCCTCTGCCACCGCAACAGAACTGGGAGAATTTGACCTGTGGGGCTTCCCATACATTCCTACTGGACCTTTTATTCCTTGTAAAGAATCAAACACTCCAGCCGCTACAACTTCCGATACAACAAATCATTCCACTACAACTGATGCAATTACCCCTGTCACAACAACTGCAGCCCACACTACAACAGCCGCTGCTACAACAACTGCAGCTGCCACAACAACTGCTGCCACCACAACTGCAGCAGCTACCACAACAGTCACTGCCACCATAACAGCAATAGCCACTACGACAGCTGCTGCCACCACAACTGCAGCAGCTACTCCAACAACAGCTGCCAAAACCACAACTGCAGTTGCCACTACAACTGCAAATGTTACTACAACATCCCCTGTCACCACAACTGCAGCCCACACTACAACAGCCACTGCCACCACAACTGCAGCTGCTACCACAACAGCAGCCGCCACCACCACCACCAATGCTGCCACCACTACTAAAATCCCTCTCACCACAACAATAGCTGCAACTACGTCAGCCACTGCCACCACAACTGCAGCTGACAGCACAACAACAGCCGCCACCAGAACAGTCTCAGCCACCACAACTGCAATCACCACTACTACAGCCCCTCTCACCACAACTGTAGCAGCAACTACGACATCCCTAGCCACCACAACTGCAGCTGCTACTACAAAAGCAGCCACCACCACAACATCCCCTGTAACCACAACTGCAACCCACACTACAACAGCCGCTGCCACAACAATTGCAGCCACAACTACGTCAGCCACAGCCACTACAACTACAGCTGCTACTACAACGTCCCATGTCACCACAACTGCAGCCACTCCTACAACAGCTTCTGCCACTACAACTGCAGCTGCTACTAAAACTTCCCCGGTCATCACAACTGCAGCCCACACATCAACAGCCGCTGCCACCACAACTGCAGCTGACACCACAACTGCAGTCGCCACCACAACAGTCCCAGCCACGACAACTGCAATAACCACTACTTCAGCCCCTCTCACCACAACTGCAACCGCAACTACGACATCCACCGCCACAACAACTGCAGCCGCAACCACAACCGCATCTGCCAACACATCAACTTCATTTACAACTTCGACAACTCCCGCTGGCACCACAACTGCAGCCGCCACCACCACCACAAATGCTCCCACCACTACTAAAATCCCTCTCACCACAACTGTAGCCGCAACTACGTCAGCCACTGACACCACAACTGCAGCTGACAGCACAACTACAGCCGCAACAACAACAGTCCCAGTCACCACAACTGCAACCCACACTACAACAGCCAATGCCACCAGAACTACAGCTGGTACTACAACAGCAGTTGCCACAACAACTTCCCCAGTAACCGCAACTGCATCCCACACTACAACAGCCAATGCCACCACAACTGCACCTGATACTACAACAGCAGTTGCCACTACAACTTCCCCTGTAACCACAACTGCAGCCCACACCACAACAGCCGCTACCACCACAACTGCAGCTGACACCACAACAGTCCCAGCCACCACAACTGCAGCCGCTACCACAACAGCATCAGCCAACACATCAACTCCATTTACCACTCCGAGAACTCCCGTTGGCACCACAACTGCAGCCCACAATACAACAGCTTCTGCTACCACAACTGCTCCTACGACAGAGGCTGGTACTACAACTTCCCCTGTCACCACAACTGCAGCTCACACATCAACAGCCATTCCCACCACATCTGCAGCTGACACCACAACTGCAGCCGCCACCACAACAGTCCCAGCCACCACAACTACAATCACCAATACAACAGCCACTGCCACCACAACTGTTACCACCACTACTACAGCCCCTCTCACCACAACTGTAGCAGCAACTACGACATCCCTAGCCACCAAAACTGCAGCTCTTTCTACGAAAGTAGCCGCCACCACAACGTCCCCTGTCACAACAACTGCAGCCCACACTACAACAGCCACTGCCACCACAATTGCAGCCACATCTACGACAGGTGCTGCCACGACAACAGCAGTCGCCACTACAACTTCCCCTGTAACCACAACTGCAGCCCACACTACAACAACATCTGCCACCACAACTGCAGCCGCTCCTACGACAGAGGCTGCCACTACAACTGCAGATGCTACTACAACTTCCCCTGTCACCACAACTGCAACCCACACTACAACAGCCGCTGCCACCACAACTGTAGCTGACAGCACAACTACAGCCGCCACAACAACAGTCCCAGCCACCACAACTGCAATCACCACTACAACAGCCACTGCCACCACAAATGCTCCCACCACAACTACAGCCCCTCTCACCACAACTGTAGCAGCAACTACGACATCCCTAGCCACCAAAACTGCAGCTCTTTCTACGAAAGTAGCCGCCACCACAACGTCCCCTGTCACATCAACTGCAGCCCACACTACAACAGCCGCTGCCACCACAATTGCAGCCACATCTACGACAGGTGCTGCCACGACAACAGCAGTCGCCACTACAACTTCCCCTGTAACCACAACTGCAGCCCACACTACAACGTCCCCTGCCACCACAACTGTAGCTGACAGCACAACTGCAGCCGCTCCTACGACAGAGTCTGCCACTACAACTGCTACTACAACTTCCCCTGTTACCATATCTGCAGCCCACACTACAACAGCCGCTGCCACCACAACTGTAGCTGACAGCACAACTACAGCCGCCACAACAACAGTCCCAGCCACCACAACTGCAATCACCACTACTTCAGCCCCTCTCACTACAACGGTAGCAGGAACTTCGACATCCCTAGCTACCACAACTGTAGCCGCACCTACGACAGCCCCTGTCACCACAACTGCAGCTGCTACTACAACTTCCCCTGCCACCACAACTGCAACCCACACTACAACAGCCGCTACCACAACAATTGCAGCCGTACCTACGACAGGTGCTGCCACGACAACAGCAGTCGCCACTACAACTTCCCCTGTAACCACAACTGCAGCCCACACTACAACAGCACCTGCCACCACAACTGCAGCCGCTCCTACGACAGTGGCTGCCACTACAACCGCAGCTGCTACTACAACGTCCCCCTCCACCACAACTGTAGCTGACAGCGCAACTACAGCCACGACAACAACAGTCGCTGACACCACAACTGCAATCACCACTACTACAGCCACTACCACCACAAACGCTCCCACCACTACTACAGCCCCTCTCACAACAACTGTAGCAGCAACTACGACATCCCTAGCCACCAAAACTGCAGCTGCTACTACGGAAGTAGCCGCCACCACAACGTCCCCTGTCACCACAACTGCAACCCACACTACAACAGCTGCTGCCACCACAATTGCAGGCTCATCTACGACAGGTGCTGCCACAACAACTTCCCCTGTAGCCGCCACCACATTGTCCCCTGTCACAACAACTGCAGGCCACACTACAACAGCCACTGCCACCACAATTGCAGCCACATCTACGACAGGTGCTGCCACGACAACAGCAGTCGCCACTACAACTTCCCCTGTAACCACAACTGCAGCCCACACTACAACAACATCTGCCTCCAGAACTGCAGCCACTCCTACGACAGAGTCTGCCACTACAACTGCAGCTGCTACTACAACTTCCCCTGTTACCACATCTGCAGCCCACACTACAACAGCCGCTGCCACCACAACTGTAGCTGACAGCACAACTACAGCCGCCACAACAACAGTCCCAGCCACCACAACTGCAATCACCACTACTTCAGCCCCTCTCACTACAATGGTAGCAGGAACTTCGACTGCAGCCGCTCCTACGACAGTGGCTGCCACTACAACTGCAGCTGCTACTACAACGTCCCCCTCCACCACAACTGTAGCTGACAGCACAACTACAGCCGCCACAACAACAGTCCCAGCCACCACAACTGCAATAACCACTACAACAGCCACTGCCACCACAAATGCTCCCACCACTACTACATCCCCTCTCACAACAACTGTAGCAGCAACTACGACATCCCTAGCCACAACAACTGCAGCTGCTACTACGGAAGTAGCCGCCACCACAACGTCCCCTGTCACCACAACTGCAACCCACACTACAACAGCTGCTGCCACCACAATTGCAGGCTCATCTACGACAGGTGCTGCCACAACAACTTCCCCTGTAGCCGCCACCACAACGTCCCCTGTCACAACAACTGCAGGCCACACTACAACAGCCACTGCCACCACAATTGCAGCCACATCTACGACAGGTGCTGCCACGACAACAGCAGTCGCCACTACAACTTCCCCTGGCACCACATCTGCAGCCCACACTACAACAGCCGCTGCCACCACAACTGTAGCTGACAGCACAACTGCAGCCGCCACCACAACGTCCCCTGTCACCACAACTGCAACCCACACTACAACAGCTGCTGCCACCACAATTGCAGCCTCATCTACGACAGGTGCTGCCACAACAACTTCCCCTGTAACCACAACTGCAGCTGCTCCTACAACAGAGGCTGCCACTACAACTGCAGCTGCTACTACAACATCCCCTGTCACCACATCTGCAGCACACACTACAACAGCCGCTGCCACCACAACTGCAGCCGCTCCTACGACAGAGGCTGCCACTACAACCGCAGCTGCTACTACTACGTCCCCCTCCACCACAACTGTAGCTGACAGCGCAACTACAGCCACGACAACAACAGTCGCTGACACCACAACTGCAATCACCACTACAACAGCCACTACCACCACAAACGCTCCCACCACTACTACAGCCCCTCTCACCACAACTGTAGCAGCAACTACGACATCCCTAGCCACCAAAACTGCAGCTCTTTCTACGAAAGTAGCCGCCACCACAACGTCCCCTGTCACAACAACTGCAGGCCACACTACAACAGCCGCTGCCACCACAATTGCAGCCACATCTACGACAGGTGCTGCCACGACAACAGCAGTCGCCACTACAATTTCCCCTGTAACCACAACTGCAGCCCACACTACAACAGCATCTGCCACCACAACTGCAGCCGCTCCTACGACAGAGTCTGCCACTACAACTGCTACTACAACTTCCCCTGTTACCATATCTGCAGCCCACACTACAACAGCCGCTGCCACCACAACTGTAGCTGACAGCACAACTACAGCCGCCACAACAACAGTCCCAGCCACCACAACTGCAATCACCACTACTTCAGCCCCTCTCACTACAACGGTAGCAGGAACTTCGACATCCCTAGCTACCACAACTGTAGCCGCACCTACGACAGCCCCTGTCACCACAACTGCAGCTGCTACTACAACTTCCCCTGCCACCACAACTGCAACCCACACTACAACAGCCGCTACCACAACAATTGCAGCCGTACCTACGACAGGTGCTGCCACGACAACAGCAGTCGCCACTACAACTTCCCCTGTAACCACAACTGCAGCCCACACTACAACAGCACCTGCCACCACAACTGCAGCCGCTCCTACGACAGTGGCTGCCACTACAACTGCAGCTGCTACTACAACGTCCCCTGCCACCACAACTGTAGCTGACAGCACAACTACAGCCACGACAACAACAGTCGCTGACACCACAACTGCAATCACCACTACTACAGCCACTACCACCACAAACGCTCCCACCACTACTACAGCCCCTCTCACAACAACTGTAGCAGCAACTACGACATCCCTAGCCACCAAAACTGCAGCTGCTACTAAGAAAGTAGCCGCCACCACAACATCCCCTGTCACCACAACTGCAACCCACACTACAACAGCCGCTGCCACCACAATTTCAGCCGCATCTACGACAGGTGCTGCCACAACAACTTCCCCTGTAGCCGCCACCACAACGTCCCCTGTCACAACAACTGCAGGCCACACTACAACAGCCACTGCCACCACAATTGCAGCCACATCTACGACAGGTGCTGCCACGACAACAGCAGTCGCCACTACAACTTCCCCTGTAACCACAACTGCAGCCCACACTACAACAACATCTGCCTCCAGAACTGCAGCCACTCCTACGACAGAGTCTGCCACTACAACTGCAGCTGCTACTACAACTTCCCCTGTTACCACATCTGCAGCCCACACTACAACAGCCGCTGCCACCACAACTGTAGCTGACAGCACAACTACAGCCGCCACAACAACAGTCCCAGCCACCACAACTGCAATCACCACTACTTCAGCCCCTCTCACTACAATGGTAGCAGGAACTTCGACTGCAGCCGCTCCTACGACAGTGGCTGCCACTACAACTGCAGCTGCTACTACAACGTCCCCCTCCACCACAACTGTAGCTGACAGCACAACTACAGCCGCCACAACAACAGTCCCATCCACCACAACTGCAATAACCACTACAACAGCCACTGCCATCACAAATGCTCCCACCACTACTACATCCCCTCTCACAACAACTGTAGCAGCAACTACGACATCCCTAGCCACAACAACTGCAGCTGCTACTACGGAAGTAGCCGCCACCACAACGTCCCCTGTCACCACAACTGCAACCCACACTACAACAGCTGCTGCCACCACAATTGCAGGCTCATCTACGACAGGTGCTGCCACAACAACTTCCCCTGTAGCCGCCACCACAACGTCCCCTGTCACAACAACTGCAGGCCACACTACAACAGCCACTGCCACCACAATTGCAGCCACATCTACGACAGGTGCTGCCACGACAACAGCAGTCGCCACTACAACTTCCCCTGTAACCACAACTGCAGCCCACACTACAACAACATCTGCCTCCAGAACTGCAGCCACTCCTACGACAGAGTCTGCCACTACAACTGCAGCTGCTACTACAACTTCCCCTGTTACCACATCTGCAGCCCACACTACAACAGCCGCTGCCACCACAACTGTAGCTGACAGCACAACTACAGCCGCCACAACAACAGTCCCAGCCACCACAACTGCAATCACCACTACTTCAGCCCCTCTCACTACAATGGTAGCAGGAACTTCGACTGCAGCCGCTCCTACGACAGTGGCTGCCACTACAACTGCAGCTGCTACTACAACGTCCCCCTCCACCACAACTGTAGCTGACAGCACAACTACAGCCGCCACAACAACAGTCCCATCCACCACAACTGCAATAACCACTACAACAGCCACTGCCATCACAAATGCTCCCACCACTACTACATCCCCTCTCACAACAACTGTAGCAGCAACTACGACATCCCTAGCCACAACAACTGCAGCTGCTACTACGGAAGTAGCCGCCACCACAACGTCCCCTGTCACCACAACTGCAACCCACACTACAACAGCTGCTGCCACCACAATTGCAGGCTCATCTACGACAGGTGCTGCCACAACAACTTCCCCTGTAGCCGCCACCACAACGTCCCCTGTCACAACAACTGCAGGCCACACTACAACAGCCACTGCCACCACAATTGCAGCCACATCTACGACAGGTGCTGCCACGACAACAGCAGTCGCCACTACAACTTCCCCTGGCACCACATCTGCAGCCCACACTACAACAGCCGCTGCCACCACAACTGTAGCTGACAGCACAACTGCAGCCGCCACCACAACGTCCCCTGTTACCACAACTGCAACCCACACTACAACAGCTGCTGCCACCACAATTGCAGCCTCATCTACGACAGGTGCTGCCACAACAACTTCCCCTGTAACCACAAGGGCAGCTGCTCCTACAACAGAGGCTGCCACTACAACTGCAGCTGCTACTACAACATCCCCTGTCACCACATCTGCAGCACACACTACAACAGCCGCTGCCACCGAAACTGCAGCCGCTCCTACGACAGAGGCTGCCACTACAACCGCAGCTGCTACTACTACGTCCCCCTCCACCACAACTGTAGCTGACAGCGCAACTACAGCCACGACAACAACAGTCGCTGACACCACAACTGCAATCACCACTACAACAGCCACTACCACCACAAACGCTCCCACCACTACTACAGCCCCTCTCACAACAACTGTAGAAGCAACTACGACATCCCTAGCCACCAAAACTGCAGCTGCTACTACGGAAGTAGCCGCCACCACAACGTCCCCTGTCACCACAACTGCAACCCACACTACAACAGCTGCTGCCACCACAATTGCAGGCTCATCTACGACAGGTGCTGCCACAACAACTTCCCCTGTAGCCGCCACCACATTGTCCCCTGTCACAACAACTGCAGGCCACACTACAACAGCCACTGCCACCACAATTGCAGCCACATCTACGACAGGTGCTGCCACGACAACAGCAGTCGCCACTACAACTTCCCCTGTAACCACAACTGCAGCCCACACTACAACAACATCTGCCTCCAGAACTGCAGCCACTCCTACGACAGAGTCTGCCACTACAACTGCAGCTGCTACTACAACTTCCCCTGTTACCACATCTGCAGCCCACACTACAACAGCCGCTGCCACCACAACTGTAGCTGACAGCACAACTACAGCCGCCACAACAACAGTCCCAGCCACCACAACTGCAATCACCACTACTTCAGCCCCTCTCACTACAATGGTAGCAGGAACTTCGACTGCAGCCGCTCCTACGACAGTGGCTGCCACTACAACTGCAGCTGCTACTACAACGTCCCCCTCCACCACAACTGTAGCTGACAGCACAACTACAGCCGCCACAACAACAGTCCCAGCCACCACAACTGCAATAACCACTACAACAGCCACTGCCACCACAAATGCTCCCACCACTACTACATCCCCTCTCACAACAACTGTAGCAGCAACTACGACATCCCTAGCCACCACAACTGCAGCTGCTACTACGAAAGTAGCCGCCACCACAACGTCCCCTGTCACCACAACTGCAACCCACACTACAACAGCTGCTGCCACCACAATTGCAGCCTCATCTACGACAGGTGCTGCCACAACAACTTCCCCTGTAGCCGCCACCACAACGTCCCCTGTCACAACAACTGCAGGCCACACTACAACAGCCACTGCCACCACAATTGCAGCCACATCTACGACAGGTGCTGCCACGACAACAGCAGTCGCCACTACAACTTCCCCTGGCACCACATCTGCAGCCCACACTACAACAGCCGCTGCCACCACAACTGTAGCTGACAGCACAACTGCAGCCGCCACCACAACGTCCCCTGTTACCACAACTGCAACCCACACTACAACAGCTGCTGCCACCACAATTGCAGCCTCATCTACGACAGGTGCTGCCACAACAACTTCCCCTGTAACCACAAGGGCAGCTGCTCCTACAACAGAGGCTGCCACTACAACTGCAGCTGCTACTACAACATCCCCTGTCACCACATCTGCAGCACACACTACAACAGCCGCTGCCACCACAACTGCAGCCGCTCCTACGACAGAGGCTGCCACTACAACCGCAGCTGCTACTACTACGTCCCCCTCCACCACAACTGTAGCTGACAGCGCAACTACAGCCACGACAACAACAGTCGCTGACACCACAACTGCAATCACCACTACAACAGCCACTACCACCACAAACGCTCCCACCACTACTACAGCCCCTCTCACCACAACTGTAGCAGCAACTACGACATCCCTAGCCACCAAAACTGCAGCTCTTTCTACGAAAGTAGCCGCCACCACAACGTCCCCTGTCACAACAACTGCAGGCACACTACAACAGCGCTGCCACCACACAATCGCAGCACACTACGACGGTGTGGGGCCAACGACAACAGCAGTCGCCACTACAACTTTCCCCTGTAACCACAACTGAGCCCACACTCAACAGCATCTGCCACCACAACTGCAGCCGCTCCTACGACAGAGGCTACCACTACAACTGCCTAGTACTACAACTTCCCCTGTTACCATATCTGCAGCCCACACTACAACAGCCGCTGCCACCACAACTGTAGCTGCCAGCACACTACAGCCGCCACAAAACAGTCCCAGCCACCACAACTGCAATCACCACTACTTCAGCCCTCTTCACTACAACGGTAGCAGGAACTTCGACATCCCTAGCTACCACAACTGTAGCCGCACCTACGACAGCCCCTGTCACCACAACTGCAGCTGCTACTACAACTTCCCCTGCCACCACAACTGCAACCCACACTACAACAGCCGCTGCCGCTACCACAACAATTGCAGTCGTACCTACGACAGGTGCTGCCACGACAACAGCAGTCGCCACTACAACTTCCCCTGTAACCACAACTGCAGCCCACACTACAACAGCACCTGCCACCACAACTGCAGCCGCTCCTACGACAGTGGCTGCCACTACAACCGCAGCTGCTACACAACGTCCCCTGCCACCACAACTGTAGCTGACAGCACAACTACAGCCACGACAACAACAGTCGCTGACACCACAACTGCAATCACCACTACTACAGCCACTACCACCACAAAGCTCCCACCACTACCAGCCCCTCTCACAACAACTGTAGCAAGCAACTACGACATCCCTAGCCACAAAACTGCAGCAGCTTACTACGGAAGTAGCCGCCACCAACAACGTCCCCTGTCACCACAACTGCAACCCACACTACAACAGCTGCTGCCACCACAATTGCAGGCTCATCTACGACAGGTGCTGCCACAACAACTTCCCCTGTAGCCGCCACCACAACTGTCCCCTGTACAACAACTGCAGGCCACACTACAACAGCCGCTGCCACCACAATTGCAGCCACATCTACGACAGGTGCTGCCACGACAACAGCAGTCGCCACTACAACTTCCCCTGTAACCACAACTGCAGCCCACACTACAACAACATCAGAGTCTGCCACTACAACTGCAGCTGCTACTACAACTTCCCCTGTTACCACATCTGCAGCCCACACTACAACAGCCGCTGCCACCACAACTGTAGCTGACAGCACAACTACAGCCGCCACAACAACAGTCCCAGCCACCACAACTGCAATCACCACTACTTCAGCCCCTCTCACTACAATGGTAGCAGGAACTTCGACTGCAGCCGCTCCTACGACAGTGGCTGCCACTACAACTGCAGCTGCTACTACAACGTCCCCCTCCACCACAACTGTAGCTGACAGCACAACTACAGCCGCCACAACAACAGTCCCATCCACCACAACTGCAATAACCACTACAACAGCCACGTGCCATCACAAATGCTCCCACCACTACTACATCCCCTCTCACAACAACTGTAGCAGCAACTACGACATCCCTAGCCACAACAACTGCAGCTGCTACTACGGAAGTAGCCGCCACCAACAACGTCCCCTGTCACCACAACTGCAACCCACACTACAACAGCTGCTTGCACCACAATTGCAGGCTCATCTACGACAGGGCTGCCACAACAACTTCCCCTGTAGCCGCCACCACAACGTCCCCTGTCGCAACAACTGCAGGCCACACTACAACAGCCACTGCACACAATTTCAGCCGCATCTACGACAGGTGCAGCCACGACAACAGCAGTCGCTACTACAACATTCCCTGAAACAACAACTGCAGCCCACACTACAACAGCCGCTGCCACCACAACTGTAGCTGACAGCACAACTACAGCCGCCACCACAAACGTCCCCTGTTACCACAACTGCAACCCACACTACAACGCTGCTGCCACCACAATTGCAGCCTCATCTACGACAGGTGCTGCCACAACAACTTCCCCTGTAACCACAAGGGCAGCTGCTCCTACAACAGAGGCTGCCACTACAACTGCAGCTGCTACTACAACATCCCCTGTCACCACATCTGCAGCACACACTACAACAGCCGCTGCCACCACAACTGCAGCCGCTCCTACGACAGAGGCTGCCACTACAACCGCAGCTCTACTACTACGTCCCCTCCACCACAAACTGTAGCTGACAGCGCAACTACAGCCACGACACACAACAGTCGCTGACACCACAACTGCAATCACCACTACAACAGCCACTACCACCACAAACGCTCCCACCACTACTACACCCCTCTCACAACACAATGTAGCAGCAACTCACATCCCTAGCACCAAAACTGCAGCTTTTTAAACGGGCCCCACCACAACGTCCCCTGTCACAACAACTGCAGGCCACACTACAACAGCCGCTGCCACCACAAGTTGCAGCCACACACGACAGTGCTCACAAAACTCCCGTAGCGCCACACATTGTCCCCTGTAAACAACTGCAGCCACACTACAACAGCCATCTGCCACACAATTGCAGCCACATCTAAGCAGAGCGCCACACAACAGCAGTCGCCACTACAACTCCCCTGTACACAATACTGCAGCCCACACTACAACAAAAGTCTCCTCCACGTAACTGCAGCCACTCCTACGACAAGTCTTCCCACTACAACCTTCAGCTCTACTACAACTTCCCGTTACCACATCTGAGCCCACACTACACAGCCCTGCCACCACAACTGTAGCTGACAGCACACTACAGCCGCCCAACAACAGTCCCAGAGACCACAACTGCAATCAAAACTACTTCACCCCTGCTCAAGACAATGCGCTAGCAGAACTCCGACTGCAGCCGCTCCTACGACAGTGGTGCCATACAACTGCAGCTGCTACTACAAGTCCCCTCCACCACAACTGTAGCTGACAGCCACAACTACAGCCGCCACAACAACAGCTCACATCCACCACAACTGCAATAACCACTACAACAAGCCACTACCACTCACAAATGCTCCCACCACTACTACATCCCCTCTCACAACAACTGTAGCAGCAACTACGACATCCCTAGCACAACAACTGCAGCTGCTACTACGGAAGTAGCCGCCACCCACAACGTCCCCTGTCACCACAACTGCAACCCACACTACAACAGCTGCTGCCACACAATTGCAGGCTCATCTACGACAGTGCTGCCACAACAACTTCCCCTGTAGCCGCCACCACAACGTCCCCTGTCACAACAACTGCAGGCCACACTACAACAGCCACTGCCAACAATTGCAGCCACATCTACGACAGGTGCTGCCACGACAACAGCAGTCGCCACTACAACTTCCCCTGGCTAACCACATCTGCAGCCACACACTACAACACGCCTGCACCAAACTGCAGCTGACAGCACAACATGCAGCTACACAACTTCCCCTGTTACCACAACTGCAACCCACACTACAAACAGCTGCTGCCACCACAATTGCAGCTCATCTACGACAGTCGCCACAACAACTCCGCCTGTAACCACAGGGCAGCTGCCCCTACAACAGAGGCTGCCACTACAACTGCAGCTGCTACTACAACAGTCCCACCAACATCTGCAGCACCACACACAACAGCCGCTGCCACACAAACTGCAGCCGCTCCTACGACAGGGCTGCCACTACAACCGCAGTGCTACTACTAGTCACCCCTCCACACAACTGTAGCGACAGCGCAAACTACAGCCACAACAACAACAGTCGCTGACACCAACCAACTGCATCACCATACAAACGCCACTCCACCACAACTGTAGACAGAACAACTACGCCATCCCTAGCCACCAAAACTGCAGCTCTTCTACGAAAGTAGCCGCCACCACAACGTCCCCTGTCACAACACTGCAGCCACACTACAACAGCCGCTGCCACCAACATTGCAGCCACCTCTACGACAGGTGCGCCACGACAACAGCAGTCGCCACTACAACTTCCCCTTAACCACAACTGCAGCCCACACTACAAACAGCATTGCACCACAAACTGCAGCGCTCCTACGACAAGTCTGCCACTACAGCTGCTACTACAACTTCCCCTGTAACCACAACTGCAGCCCACACTACAACAGCACCTGCCACCACAACTGTAGCTGACAGCACAACTACAGCCGCCACAACAACAGTCCCAGCCACCACAACTGCAATCACCACTACTTCAGCCCCTCTCACTACAACGGTAGCAGGAACTTCGACATCCCTAGCTACCACAACTGTAGCCGCACCTACAACAGCCCCTGTCACGACAACAGCAGTCGCCACTACAACTTCCCCTGCCCACACAACTGCAACAACACCACAACAGCCGCTGCGCTACCACAACATTGCAGGTCTACTACGACAGGTGCTGCCACAACAACAGCAGTCGCCACTACAACTTCCCCTGTAACCACAACTGCAGCCCACATACAACAGCACCTGCCACCACAACTGCAGCCGCTCCTACGACAGTGGCTGCCACTACAACTGCAGCTGTACTACAACGTCCCCTTCCACCACAACTGTAGCTGACAGCGCAACACAGCCACGACAAACAACAGTCGCTGACACCACAACTGCAATCACAACTATACAGCACTACCACCAACAACGCTCCCACCACTACTACAGCCCCTCTCACAACAACTGTTAGCAGCAACTACGACATCCCTAGCCACCAAAACTGCAGCTGCTAATACGGAAGTAGCCGCCACCACCAACGTCCTGTCACCACAACTGCAACCCACACTACAAGCATGCTGCCACAACAATTGCAGGCTCATCTAGACAGGTGCTGCCACAACAACTTCCCCTGTAGCCGCCACCAACAGTCCCCTGTCACAACAACTGCAGGCCACACTACAACAGCCACTGCCACCACAATTGCAGCCACATCTACGACAGGTGCTGCCACGACAACAGCAGTCGCCACTACAACTTCCCCTGTCACCACAAACTGCAGCCACACTCACAACAACATCTGCCTCCGAACTGCAGCCACTCCTACGACAGAGTCTGCCACTACAACTGCAGCTGCTACTACAACTCCCCTGTTACCACACATCTGCAGCCCACACTACAAGCCGCTGCCACCACAACTGTAGCTGACAGCACAACACTACAGCCGCACACAACAGTCCCAGCACCACAACTGCAATCACCACTATCAGCCCCTCTCACTACATAGGTTGCAGGAACCCGACTGCAGCCGCTCCTATGACAGTGGCTGCCACTACAACTGCAGCTGCTACTACAACGTCCCCCCACACAAACTGTAGCTGACAGCACAACCCAGCCGCCACAACAACAGTCCCAGATCCACCACAACTGCAATAACCACTACACACACTGCCATCACAATGCTCCACCACTACTACATCCCCCTCACCAACAACTGTAGCAGCAACTACGACATCCCTAGCCACAACAACTGCAGCTGCTACTACGGAAGTAGCCGCCACCACAAGTCCCCTGTCACACACACTGCAACCCACACTACAAAAGCCTCTGCCACCACAATTGCAGCCTCATCTACGACAGGTGCTGCCACAACAACTTCCCCTGTAACCGCCACCACAAAGTCCCCGTCACAACAACTGCAGGCCACACTACAACAGCCACTGCCACCACAATTGCAGCCACATCTACGACAGGTGCTGCCACGCAAACAGCAGTCGCCACTACAACTTCTGCACCACATCTGCAGCCCAACCTACAACAGCCGCTGCCACCAAAACTGTAGCTGACAGCACAACTGCAGCCGCCACCACACAGTCCCCTGTGACCACAACTGCAACCCACACTACAAAAGCCGCTGCCACCACAATTGCAGCCTCATCTACGACAGGTGCTGCCACAACAACTTCCCTGTAACCACAAGGGCAGCTGCTCCTACAAACAGAGGCTGCCACTACAACTGCAGCTGCTACTACAACATCCCCTGTCACCACATCTGCAGCACACACTACAACAGCCGCTGCCACCAAAACTGCAGCCGCTCTACACAGAGGCTGCCACTACAACCGCAGAGTGCTACTACTACGTCCCCCTCCACACAACTGTAGCTGACAGCGCAACTACAGCCACGACAAAAAACAGTCGCTGACACCACAACTGCAATCAACTACAACAGCCACTAACCACAAACGTCCCACCACTACTACAGCCCCTCTCACCAACAACTGTAGAAGCAACTACGAAATCCTAGCCACCAAAACTGCAGCTCTACTACGACGAAGTAGCCGCCACCACAACGTCCCCTGTCACCACAAACTGCAACCCACACTACAACAGCTGCTGCCACCACAATTGCAGGCTCATCTACGAACGGTGCTGCCACAACAACTCCCCTGTAGCCGCCACACATTGTCCCCTGTCACAAACAACTGCAGGCCACACTACAACAGCCACGCCACCACAATTGCAGCCCACATCTACGACAGTGCTGCCACGGCACAGCAGTCGCTACTACAACTTCCCCTGTCACCACAACTGCAGCCCACACTACAACAACATCCTGCCTCCACAACTGCAGCCGCTCCTACGACAGAGTCTGCCACTACAAGAATGCAGCTGTACTACAACTATCCCCTGTTACCAAATCTGCAGCCCAACTACAACAGCCGCTGCGCACCACAAAACTGTAGCTGACAGCACAACTACAGCCGCCACAACAAACCCGAGCCCAGCACACACAACAATGCAATCACCACTACTTCAGCCCCTCTCACTACAATGTAGCCGGAATCGACTGCAGCCGCTCCTACGACAGTGGCTGCCACTACAACTGCAGATGCTACTACAACGTCCCTCCACACAACTGTAGCTGACAGCCACAAACAGCCGCACAACAACAGTCCCACCACCACAACTGCAAACCACTCAACAGCCACTCCATCACAAATGTCCCACACACTACATCCCCTCTCACAACAAACGTAGCAGCAACTACGACACCTGCCACAACAACTGCAGCTGCTACTACGGAAGTAGCCGCCCACCACACTCCCCTGTCACCACAACTGCAACCCACACTACAACAGCTGCTGCCACCACAATTGCAGGCTCATCTACGACACAGGTGCTGCCACAACAAATCCCCCGTAGCCGCCACCACCAACGTCCCCTGTCACAAACAACTGCAGGCCACAATACAACAGCCACTGCCACCACATTGCAGCCACATCTACGACAGGTGCTCGCACGACAACGCAGTCGCCACTACAACTTCCCCTGGCCACCACATCTGCAGCCCACACTACAACAGCCGCTGCCACCACAACTGTAGCTGACAGCACAACTGCAGCCGCCACCACAAGTCCCTGTTACCAAACACTGCAACACACACTACAACAGCTGCTGCCACCCACAATTGCAGCCTCATCTACGACAGTGTGCAGCCAAACAACTTCCCCTGTAACCAAAGGGCAGCTGCTCAATACACAGAGGCTGCCACTACAACTGCAGCTGTACTACACATCCCCTGCACCACATCTGCAGCACACACTACAAACAGCCGCTGCCACCCACAAACTGCAGCCGTCCTACGACAGAGGCTGCACTACAACCGCAGCTGCTACTACTAAGTCCCTACACCACTAACGTAGCTGACAGCGCAACTACAGCCACGACCACAACAGTCGCTGACACCACAAACTGCAATCACACTACAACAGCCACTACCACACAAACGCTCCACCACTACTACAGCCCCTCTCACCACAACTGTAGCAGAACTAGAGCATCCCTAGCCACCAAAAACCGCAGCACTCTTTCTACGAAAGTGGCCGCCACACAACGTCACCTGTCACAAAACTGCAGCCACACTACAACAGCCGCTGCCACCACAATTGCAGCCACATCTACGACAGGCGCTGCCACGACAACGCAGTCGCCACTACACATTCCCCTGTAACCACAACTGCAGCCCACACTACAACAGCATCTGCCACACAACTGCAGCCGCTCCTACGACAGAGTCTGCCATACAACTGCTACTCAAAACTTCCCCTGTTACCAATCTGCAGCCCACACTACAACAGCCGCTGCCACCACAACTGTAGCTGACAGCACAACTACAGCCGCCACAACAACAGTCCCAGCCACCACAACTGCAATCACCACTACTTCAGCCCCTCTCACACAACGGTAGCAGGAACTTCGACATCTCTAGCTACCACAACTGTAGCCGCACCTACGACAGCCCCTGTCACCACAACTGCAGCTGCTACTACAACTTCCCCTGCCACCACAACTGCAACCCACACTACAACAGCCGCTGCCGCTACCACAACAATTGCAGTCGTACCTACGACAGGTGCTGCCACAAACAAGCAGTCGCCACTACAACTTCCCTCTTAACCACAACTGCAGCCCACAATACAACAGCACCTGCCACCACAACTGCAGCCGTCCTACGACAGTGGCTGCCACTACAACCGCAGCTGTACTACAACGTCCCCTTCCACCACAACTGTAGCTGACAGCACAACTACAGCCACGACAACAACAGTCGCTGACACCACAACTGCAATCACCACTACTACAGCCACTACCACCACAAACGCTCTCCACCACTACTACAGCCCTCTCACAACAACTGTAGCAGCAACTACGACATCCCTAGCCACCAAAACTGCAGCTGCTACTACGGAGTACCGCCACCACAACGTCCCCTGTCACCACAACTGCAACCCACCTACAACAGCTGCTGCCACAACAATTGCGAGGCTCATCTACGACAGGTGCTGCCACAACAACTTCCCCTGTAGCCGCACAACAAATGTCCCCTGTAAACAACATGCAGGCCACACTACAACAGCCACTGCCACACCAATTGCAGCACATCTACGACAGGTGCTGCCACGACAACAGCATTCGCCACTACAACTTCCCCTGTAACCACAACTGCAGCCCACACTACAACATCTGCCACCACAACTGCAGCCGCTCCTACGACAGAGTCTGCCACTACAACTGCAGCTGCTACTACAACTTCCCCTGTTACCACATCTGCAGCCCACACTACAACAGCCGCTGCCACCACACTGTAGCTGACAGCACAACTACAGCCGCCACAACAAAGTCCCAGCACCACAATGCAATCACCACTACTTCAGCCCCTCTCACTACAATGGTGCAGGAACTTCGACTGCAGCCGCTCCTACGACAGTGGCTGCCACTACAACGCAGCCTGCTACTAACGTCCCCCTCCACCACAACTGTAGGACAGCACAACTACAGCGCCACACAACACTCCCAGCACCACAACTGCAAATACCACTACAACAGCCACTGCATCACAAATGCTCCCACCACTACTACATCCCCTCTCACAACACTGTAGCAGCAACTACGACATCCCTAGCCACAACAACTGCACGTGCTACTACGGAAGTAGCCGCACCACAAAGTCCCCTGTCACCACAACTGCAACCACACTACAACAGCTGCTGCCACCACAATTGCAGGCTCATCTACGAAGGTGCTGCCACAACACACTTCCCCTGTAGCGCCACCACAACGTCCCCTGTCACAAACAATGCAGGCCACACTACAACAGCCACTGCCACCACAATTGCAGCCACATCTACGACAGGTGCTGCCACGACAAAGCAGTCGCCACTACAACTTCCCTGCGCACCACATCTCAGCCCACACTACAACAGCCGCTGCCACCAAAACTGTAGCTGACGCACAACATGCAGCCGCCACCACAACGTCCCCTGGTACACAACTGCAGCCCACACTACAACAGCCACTGCCACCACAATTGCAGCCTCATCTACGACAGGTGCTACGACAGGTGCTGCCACAACAACTTCCCCTGTAACCACAACTGCAGCTGCTCCTACAACAGAGGCTGCCACTACAACTGCAGCTGCTACTACAACCCTGTCACCACATTGCAGCACACACTACAACCAGCGCTGCACCACAACTGCAGCCGCCCCTACGACAGAGGCTGCCACTACAACCGCAGCTGCTACTACTTCGCCCCCCAGTCACCCTCCACCACAACTGTAGCTGACAGCGCAAATACAGCCAGCGACAACAACAGGCGCGACACCACAACTGCAATCACCACTACACAGCCACTCCACCACAACTAAAGCAGCAACTACGACGTCCCCTAGCCACCAAAACTGCAGCCTCTGTCTACGAAAGTGGCCGCCACCCACAACGTCCCCTGTCACAACACTGCAGGCCACACTACAACAGCCGCATGCCACCACAATTGCAGCCACAATCTACGACAGGTGCTGCCACGACAAACAGCAGTCGCCACTACATTTCCCTGTAACCACAACTGCAGCCCACACTACAACAGCATCTGCCACCCACAACTGCAGCGCTCCTACACAAGCAGAGTCTGCCACTAAAACTGCTTACAACTTCCCCTGTTACACATCTGCAGCCCACAATACAACAGAGCTGCCACCACACATGTAGCTGACAGCACAAAATACAGCGCCACAACAACAGTCCCAGCCACCACAACTGCAATCACCACTACTTCAGCCCCTCTCATACACGGTAGCAGGAACTTCGACATCTCTAGCGACCAAATGTAGCCGCACCTACGACAAGCCCTGGTCACCACAACTGCCAGCTGCTACTACAACTCCCCTGCCACCACAACTGCAACCACACTACAACAGCCGCTGCCCGCTCCACAACAATTGCAGCAGTACCTACGACAGGTGCTGCCACGACAACAGCAGTCACCACTACAACATTCCCTGAAACAACAACTGCAGCCACACCTACAAAAGCCTCTGCCACCACAACTGCAGCCGCTCCTACGACAGTGGCTGCCACTACAACTGCAGCTGCTACTACAACTTCCCCTCCACCACAACTGTAGGACAGCGCAACTACAGCCACGACAACAACAGTCGCTGACACCACAACTGCAATCACCACTACAACAGCCACTACCACCACAAACGTCTCCCACCACTACTACAGCCCCTCTCACAACAACTGTAGCAGCAACTACGACATCCCTAGCCACCCAAAACTGCAGCTGCTACTACGGAAGTAGCCGCCACCAAACGTCCCCTGTCACACAACTGAACCCACACTACAACAGGCGCTGCCACACACCATTGCAGCTCATCTACGACAGGTGCTGCCACAACAACTATCCCCGTAGCCGCCACCACATACGTCCCCTGTACACACACTGCAGGCCACACTACAACAGCCACTGCCACCACAATTGCAGCCACATCTACGGACAGGTGCTGCCACGACAACAGCAGTCGCACAAACTTCCCCTGTAACCACAACTGCAGCCCACACTACAACAACATCTGCCCCCAGAACTGCAGCCACTCCTACGACAGAGTCTGCCACTACAACTGCAGCTGCTACTACAACTTCCCTGTACCACATCTGCAGCCCACACTACAACAGCCGCTGCCACCACAACTGTAGTGACAGCACAACTACAGCCGCCACAACAACAGTCCCAGCCACACAACTGCAATCACCACTATTCAGCCCCTTCATACAATGGTAGCAGGAACTTCGACTGCAGCCGCTCCTACGACATGGCTGACATACAACTGCAGCTGCTACTACAACGTCCCCTCTCACCACAACTGTAGCTGACAGCACAACTAAGCCGCCACAACAACAGTCCCATCCACCACAACTGCAATAACCACTACAACAGCCACTAGCCATCACAAATGCTACACCAACTACTACATCCCCTCTCACAACAACTGTAGGCAGCAAAGCTACGACATCCCTAGCCACAACAACTGCAGCTGCTACTACGGAAGTAGCCGCCACCACAACGTCCCCTGTCACCACAACTGCAAACCCACACTACAACAGCTGCTGCCACCACGAATTGCAGGCTCCATCTACGACAGGTGCTGCCGACAACAACTTCCCCTGTAGCCGCCAGACCAAGTCCCCGACCCCCCCCCCCAAAA